>NC_090665.1:19619166-19987500 GCF_013368605.1 Nyctibius grandis
AGTGAAGAATGGGTACTTAGCAACCAGAAACAGAGGAGCACAAGACATTCTATCCTAATGGTGCATTTTGCAATGAAATACAAAAGCTCACGTCAACCTGTAACATCTAAGCCAATGCAACCCAACCTTCACAAACAGCTCCAAACTTGTAAGTGAAAGGAAATGACCAGATTTAAAAGTCTAACATGTCTGACAAATATAACTCAGCCCCCCAAATTCCTTGACATTTGTCTCCTTACCATCACCATCTTTTCCAATTGGATTTAAATGAGTAATCTCAGTTTTAAAAGGTTGGTTCGATATTTATGTTGGTTATTAAGGTCGAAGAGTCAAGAGATGAGAACGCTAATTTCTGCAAGCAGATTGCCTGACATTTGAATGAGATTGAAAATTCCATCAATATGGCACATTTTTCTTAGCAAAAAGTTCATGTAATTTCTCGGGCATTAATCAGCAGAAGTCAATGCTGAATGACGAAGACAGACACCCACCTGGATGCTCTACACCGTGTCATCCAGTCTCACTGGACTGTTCGTGCAAGTGGGAGTTACAGATTACACAGCTGAAGACACATCCAGCATGTTCTCCTGTACAGACCTCAGATCTGATTGGGGAAACAGTATAGAAATCTGCCTCATGAAGGGAAGGAATGCAGGGATGCAGCTAAATGGCCAGTCACTAGAAGCCACTGCACAGTCACAGGAGATGGAGCAAATTGGTTGGGGGTCAGAGGAACCCGCTGCAACAAGCTGGGTCCATGTCTTCACTATGACAACATGAGGCAGCCGAAAGGAATGACTATTCTGGTCCCTGGACACTGGGACACCACGCATCTAGTGAATGCAGCCATGTGTCAGAGGCTGCGCACTGTAAGACCAACCCAAGTTTCTGCCTATTGGCAGCACAGGCACACGATGCAGTCTAGGCATCGGGACATGTTAGAGCTGGCTGAACGTCGGCTCTCTTTAGCTGCAGCTCTTCCAAGCTTTGCTCAGCTCTCAGAATATCCATCCTCTCTTCCTCTGCTGCCAGCAGGTGTGAACCCTGCCTTTTTTCCCCTATTTTGGAACCTTCAGCCACATCAAACCAAAACACACTGAGAATCTTTTTGGCTTGGCAGGAGATGGGGTAATACAACCCTAAGTGTATATCATTCAAATGGTTATTTAATGAGTCTACTGACTTGTGTGGAGGCTGCAGTCAGAGGAAACAAAGGCTTTTAAGGCATCTTCCTGATTGTTCAATAAATAGACATACAATACCATGATGGTTCCTTCTTTACAGAAGGATGTTTGAGTAACTGTCATGCTAGGAATCAAACACAAGCCAGCCAGCTCTTCAGCTGTACTGCAAACAAGGAGTAAACAGGGAATGTCAGGAAGGGAAATACATCAGACACATAGAAGAGAATAATCTCAGGGTGAAGCCGATTAGTCCTTTTAGAGACTTAAGTGGAAAAAAGAAATCCTTTGAAATTACTCCAGAGTTTCATGCATATGTGAAAAGTTGAGGACCACTGCACTCTTTTGCCTCAAGAACATTTTTCCTTTCCAAGATTCCACAAGAAATGTATATAGTGTTAAAAGTATTCAGCTAACCTTTATCACCAGCACATAAAACAGAGGAAGGGAAAAAAACTATGAAGAAAAAAAATAACCAACGACAAAATAACAGTTTTAAACTGCTGATTAATTACCAGAAACAATTCCCTTCAGTATACCAGCTGTACAGTCTCTCTGTACTATTCATAATGGAGTTGTGAGTTTTTTTCAATTTCTTAATGTGTGATTGAATTTTTGGCTATGATTTATGGAAAGTATGTTAGCCTAGAGGTTCTTTGAGTGATGAAACATGGGATACACGCTGCATTGCTGCTGTGTTCTGCTGCCAATATTCAGCACTGTCACATAGCCCTAAGGACAGTCTATCATCTGCCCGTGGGCAGCTCAGAAAGACCTGCTGGCTTGGGAAAAAAAAAAAAAAAAATCTCTATTGTCCACCAATTTAGTTTTGTTGGTAAGAGTCACCTTCTCCTGTGCTCTCCAGATAGTTGTTTTGCAATATGTTACTAAAGACAAACAAAGAGTGGGGCCCCTTTGAGTTTTGTCCTTCCTCTGGAACTCCATATGAGTTTAAAAGCAATCGAAGCAGCATTGCATACATTCCCCCATATGTACATACATAAAAAATCCAGGGAAAGGAAGGTTACACACCTATGCTGAGTCAGTGCTCAATTATTGGCCATGCCTGAGGTTTCAGTATTTTCCAGTTTATAGTTTTTTTATTTAAGAGCATAATTTGGTTAAATTTTAACCAAATTACAACAGAATAATCACAAATGAGAACCGAATATGTTTTCAACTTGTCCACTAAATCTACTAACACCTTCAGAAAACTTCAGGGGAAAAAAAAACCTTCATAAAGTGCAAATTAATTGATTTGAATTAAGAAGCAATCATCTGTTTTCTAACAATTGAATCTAAAATATCTATATTTGTCCATTTCCATACATCCTTGTCGCATTTGTGGGATTTATGAGCTCCCTCTCCTGGCCACGTTAACAATTATGGGCTGTTTTTTTCCAGCCCAGCACTTGCGGTAGATTAATGGGCGACACGAAAGGGCAGCTTGCTGTTCTCTGAAGCAGGAATTTATTTTAATCTCCTCGGTAGCTAAATGAGTCACCCGAGCTCCTGCTGAATCACCTGTCACAACCGGTGGTAGATGTTTCTTTGCTATCTCAGGGCGTATGGGAGATGGGCAGTAGTCATAATGAGGCAGGGTAAGGGAGGTGCTCCTGTTGGTGGGCTCCTCCATCTCCAGATGGGTATGGCAAGTGCTACTTTGGGTGCTAATGTCTGTGCTGCTTCTCAGGACAGCCTAAGAGCAGGATGCCCTCCAAAAAGTGTGAGCTGCCCTTACGGCACGTGATTTCAAGGCCGCTCCAGAGATGATGTGTGGCACACCATCAGCCAAGGGTGGAGGTGACGCAGGACAACCACTGTGTTGCTGACACCAGCAGAGCCCCAGCCCAAGCTCTTTTCCCCACACACCTCCAAGACTCGATGGAGACTTCTACATTCTGCATGCTCGACTGCTCCCAGGGCACAGTGCAGAGGTGTATCCAAAGCACATCTCAGGCAAGGGAGCACTGGGGTCCCCCAGCCCTGCCAGCTGGCCACAGCCTCTCCACGGTGCTGGGACAGTGTGCAGACACATCCTTCCCCTGGCTCAGAGGGATGCAATGGCCCCAGGGGAGCGATTCCCCCTCCGCAGGTCCTGGCACTGGCTGTTACTGTTTACAGAGGGCACCCCAGGCTGGTTTGCTCCACCATTGTCTGTCCTTCTGTATGAGAAGTGTCTCTGTGAGTGTCAGTGATTTCTACAGGTCAATTAATGAGTAGAAAAAGAAATATCCAGCTACCACACCCTTCTGCAGAATGGCTACAGGGACGTAATGGGCCAAGAAAGCAGCAGAGAGATTTGCAAAACAAACACATTTGTGAAACCAGAAATTTCACAGTTTGGAGGCTGAGTTGAAAACTACTTTTTAAAAAATAAAAGGTCATATTGTACAAGTGTATCATATGATTTCTGACAATGGCTGCTTTTCAAACTGATGGAACACTATTTACAAACATGGCATCAATTTGCAAACAGTCACCAAAGGCATGACTGACATTTCCCATCTATTTTAAACACAAGTAAAATGGAAAGACAAAAAAAAAAAATGCTGTTTCTTTCATCCTAGATTCATTTTTCCCTCAAACACATTGTCTCAGAAGACTGTTTGTCCTCTTACCATTAAAAGTCAGACTGCAGATTTAGTAACTTGACCCTAGAAAGATTTGAGTTGTGCACATGGTAATAAATGACTTGTGGCCATCCAAATCCTGCAAAATTGCTCATTTTGTAACCTGATTACTGAAACGTATCGCAGGCACCGTGCCACAAGAATAAACATAGAGTCCTGCAGGCATTACAATAATAGATGCCTTATTTCTACCTTTTAACACAGGAAGTTTACTGAAGAAAATTCACTTATTAAAAAGAATTAATTGATATTCATCAATAGCATTTATTTTTTTTGCAGTTCAATACTACCTAATAACAAGACTATCAATATCTGGTGAAGATCTGGACCATATGTTCCAGAAAACAAAACATTTAGTTTGTGCAAAAATATGCAAATTTAATTTCAGATCATTTGTATATGCTCAATTACCACAGTGCCATAGGCAAATAAGATGCTAAAATGCACACATGGCTCAAACTCTTGCTGTTCTTTTTTTGCACTGGCAGTTATCTGATCAC
Source organism: Nyctibius grandis (assembly GCF_013368605.1). Taxonomy (NCBI): domain Eukaryota; kingdom Metazoa; phylum Chordata; class Aves; order Nyctibiiformes; family Nyctibiidae; genus Nyctibius; species Nyctibius grandis. The sequence goes on from NC_090665.1 coordinate 19,623,481, forward strand.
AATGAAGAATCGCTTTTTCTAAGATCATTGATCTGATCATGCAAATAGTAATTGTAATGACCTCTTAAGTTAAAAAAATGGCACCCCCAAACTCTGCCCCTTCATCCTGTTGCTCCCCCCTGGCTCTCCCTAGGACTGTGAAGGGCTTCTCTCATTGCATTCAGCAGACTTTGGTCCGAGCTCCAAGAGACACACCCTTAATCGCAAGACTTGGTGTCAAGTTGTTGCAATACCATGCAGCTAGAGAAGTTAGATGCTTCACTTACAAAGAAAGAATAACAACAAAGATGCTACAAAAGGCCCCACAACATGTTAAGCTGCTGTACAAACTACAGTACAAGCTCGGTTCCTCCTGCAAGTAATTACTTCCCATTAAACAGCATTTTCCATTTTCAGAGGTCTCAAAGGAAGAAAAGAAAAAACACATCACACCACCAAAAAAAAACAAAACCCCACAACTCAGAAGACAGCCCAGGGCTTTGAAAGGTGGACATCAGATGGAAAGAGAACTCCACGACCCCGAGGGGCTGCCATACCTGAGGAGCTGCTGCCCGCAGAAGTGACTTGAGCACCTCATACCGCCCATTTTCTGATGGTTGAACATTGCATTTCCCCACAGCTCAGGTCCCCGTCCCTGTGGCCCAGCACGCCATCACCCATGTGTGGGACCAAGTCAGGAGCACAGGATACAGTGTCCGGGAAAGCCTTCTCTAGGCTGTCCTCTGTGAAGCTGTAACCAGAGGGGTAGGATTTGCCCTTTCACAAGGGTACCTGGGCCCCAACACCATAGATGCACCCAGCCCCATTTTGCGTCCCACTCGGCACACCTGGCAGAGCTCCAGCTCAGAGGCAGCGATGGGAACTCAGCATCACCACGAGCACCAAGGTACCTCTTGTAAAAATTTTTCCACAGCTGCGTTATTCCTGTCTGGGGAACATCTGTTGGTGCAAAGAGAAACCAAAGGTTTCTCCCTTTGCTCCCCCAACCTTCCCCTTCCTGTATATTAGCGGTTGAGAGGGAAAAATAGATTTTAGAGATCACTCCCACCACGAGATCCTAACACAGGTAATACGTTAATTTTGAGCTGAAAACTCACACAGCGTAGAATAATAGAATGGCTTGGGTTGGAAGGGACCTTAAAGATCATCTAGTTCCAACCCCCCCTGCCACAGGCAGGGACACCTTTCCTCTAGACCAGGTTGCTCAAAGCCCCATCCAGCCTGACCTTAAACACGGCCAGGGAGGGGGCAGCCACAACCTCTCTGAGCAACCTGTGCCAGTGTCTCACTACCCTCACAGTAAAGAATTTCTTCCTAATATCTAATCTAAATCTACCCTCTTTCAGTTTAAAACCATTCCTCCTCATCCTGTCACTACTTGCAGAGAAGAGTTTAATTTCAGGAGAATTTCAAGGGAAAAGCAGATCCAAAATGACGTCTCAAAACTACTCGTTTCACCAGACTGTCTAACTCTGTCCTGTGCTGGGAACAGTCTGCAGAACAGGCTTGGAGCAACGCAATTGCAGTGATAGCTAGCACTGAGCAGTGAATTATGAAGTGCAGATGCAGAGTTTGGCTAAGACTTTCGAATGCTAAAAGGCTACAGTTGGAATCTGGCTTTTGGAATTATCAGTGTTGCGAGCCCTTTGAAATCTAACAATTTTTGCACATTTTAACTCTGCATATGTAGATTAAATATTTTTTTTTCACATTCTCTCTCAGGTAGAAAGAAATTAGGCAGACTAATAATGCACACATTTTAGAGATAATGCCTTTGGGGAAACAATAATACCCTATAGCTAATTTACTGAGGGAGGGAAGTGATACTCATATCCTTTACTTGCTAGCATGATATTTAAAGATGCTGGAAAAACCTAATTACATTATATGCTGTGAAGCAGATATAAGACTAAAACATGTTTAATAGTGAAGCCTGTTGCTATAACAACCACATTTCAAGGACATGGGTATACAAAACACACACAACAACATCTGCATTAACAAAATGTCTCACAGCAATTGAACTTTACCAGGGAGAAGAACCAATTAAATGTGAAACTACTTTGTTCAAAAAAAACAAACAAAAAATAGGATCTTTTGTTAGTGTCAACAGAATTCCGTCTTTAAACACCAACAGCCTCTCCACAGGAGATTTGCTATTTAATTCATCTGGATATGGATTCCTCCCCAAATGTTTCCCCTCCAAGGAAAAGAAGTCAACCTCAGTGTTCCCACCTCAGTCAAGCAGACATTTGAGCACCTGGCTGTTTCCACTTAAGTAGGTGTGAATATTGCTTTAGATGCGCATTGCACCACGCTCAGAGATATTACTTCTTCCAGCCTTTGCCCACAAAATTAAGAAATGAGAATGAAGAACAGAAATGAATGTTTCAGTGTAATGTAACATAACAGTCCAGGCAAGGAATCAGCTGAAATTTTTTTTTTGACAACTCAGGTAATCATTTGGCACAACTTTTTCCTTATTAGAATATTGTTTAGCAGTCCAGGATAGAAAATACAGAATAATTTTTTTTTTTTTTTTAAAAAAGAGGAAGAAAAACTAAGTCTGCAGCTGACAGAGATGCATTCAGTGAGATTCAAGAGTAATAGATGGTTTGTGATGCTCTGAATGAATATGAACAATTTTTACAGACTAGGGAAGTTCAGCTCTACTTGAACAGAATAATGCACAAAGGATTGTTACACACAAAACACAGTAATAGCCACTGATTAGGGTGTTAAGATTGTTACTTCAAAATAAATAGTAAGGAGAATACAAACTTTTACGTAATACTTTAAGCCATTTGCATACTCTAAATGGTGACATTACAAAGGAGCATAGCTCAACCCTACACAGTGATTATTTCCACAGTATCAGGAGATTTCAGTTCACCCATAAACATCCCACGGCTAGAAAGATCAAAAGTGATTTGAATCTAATTTAGGAATAATTATTTTCAGCATAAAAAGTATTCATAAAGTTTCAAATACATAATAATATTCTATAGAGAGTTGATAATCATATTACTGTTTACAAAGGGATGAATATATCTTCCTTCTAGTTAAATCTGTGCTTTGCGTTGCGAGTCATGAAACACAACCGCGGAGAGATAAGAGGTAGTAGCAGTACTTGCATACCTCTGATTTACAAATGACTTGACATTTCTCTACCCTGTTTCTTTGATCAGAGCATCTCAAACAATATAACTCCAACAATAAACGCAAATTACTTTGACTTGCTCCGTTCCCTCCTCTTTTTCAATTTCTTGGATTTACATATTTACATACTCTAGGAAGACAGCTTCAGAAGCAAGATTAAATTCAGCACAAGTTTCACAAAGCTTTCCAGAACTGTGACTTTGTTAATAATAAGCAGGAAATACAGGTTTCTCTACAACGATCTTTTAGCTTCCTCTTGAAAATAGCAGCTGTGGCTTTGATTTAACATTACTGTTTTCATTTGACTGCGCACCTTTTAAAGCAGCAGTAAGAGCGCTGGAAGCAGAAGTCAATAACTGTGTTACGTGTTCATGGTTTCTGGTTTCAACCCAGATTGCATACTAGGAAGGCAGTCTGACAAAAATCAGACCACAGAAAGAGGTTTAGCAATAAAAAAAAAAAAAAAAATCACACTTTTTTCCGCCTCTTAAATGTAAACACGAACTCTGACATTTATTAGAGCAAAACTGTTTACAGCAGAAGGCAACAAGAACATTATACCATCAATGATGGAAAAACACAAACTGCAGACCTCTTGCTTAAACAAAACTAGCCCCGTCCCTAACACATGCTTTTTGGCTGGATGAATTTGCAGTCACCCTCTTGTATCTGTTTTTAAATTCAGAGGCTTTCAAGCAATTTTAGCAATCTGCTTATCAATTACCAGACATACTCGACTCTTCCAATTCAGAGGTCTAATGGGAGGAGCACGGAAGGTTAAATGTATCATAAAACGTGTTACAGCAGCTGTTAAAGCCAAAGGCTGAAATCCAACCAGCTAATGCGAAAGGGAGTCTTACCATTGTTTGCAAAAGAGACGGGATTACACCCACTGAGCTGATTATTAAATCATAAGGTGAAAGAAGATGTTGCTGTGATGCTAACCACCATAAACAAAAGCCACAAAATAGCAGCTCTTTACTCAAAAACGTGTTAAGTGAGATTAAGATAAGAAAAGTTGAATGCACATTATTAATTTGCAAATGAGACCCAACATAACAAAGTAATGCTTGTCACAATGTCTGAGTCCTATAATCTAAAGATCATGAGCACCTAAACTAAACACGGAAAGCAAGTTACAAAATAACTTCTAATTACAGGAAAAGGCTGACATGAAGAGAGGAGATTGCCTCATCACTTCACTCACATTAATGGGTGTCACACTCATACCCATATCTAAGATATAGTCATCATCTTCCACATGTCACTCTTCTTGAGAAGATAAGTGCATGACAAGAGGTAATCTTTTATTTAAGCCAAGTAATATAACTGAAAAAACACAAGTTATCAGGCATATCACCTCTAGTTCAGCTATTTTGTAGACATAAGCATCTGGAGGCCAGTGAAGAGCTACCTTCTCTTCAAAAGAGCAATGATGCAGTTTCTTTACAAGAGGAACTTAGACACAGCCGAGGCATACACCAGAGCACAGCAGCCTTGAAGTCCCTGCTAGACCCTGTACAAGCACGGGCAGGCTCCCAGACGGAAGGCAAGCTGTGAAGCTTCCTCTGGGCTATTGTGACATGTGCTAGACACATTATTCCATTTTTCTTCCATTTCAGACAGCTATACTGGTTTCCCTGGTATTCATTTTCCTATTGCTAATTTCCTTTAGCCCCCAGCACAATTTTCAAATTACAGGCAACGATAAGAACAATGTGCACAAAGCGACTGATGTTAAATGTTGTTGTCTGTCTCCACTAAAACCTTTCAGTTATTCAACATAATAACTGGCAAGAAGACGGATGACATCCTTTATGTATTTCAGCAAATTTGATCTATTATCAATTATTTATGCCCACTTTTGGTTAGAGATGTGAGAGATACAGGCCATTTTTCACAGTTTCCAAACCAAGGCTTTCAGGACTGGATTCAATTACAGCTAAGTTATGAGATAAAGTTGGGATAAACGTTGCCACCCTCTGACAGTCTTCACAGAGGCTGAATGTCTGCTTGTACAGCATAAGGACAGGGCCAACCCCCAGCTTCTGCCTAGCAACGCCATGACAAGGGCTGCCTTGGGGCCAGCAATGTGTAGAAGAGCTGTCACTTCCACACAGGATCACAAATGATCCTTTTGTTTCGCCTCTGTCAGCAACACCAGTAATTTGTACCTGCTTCTAATGAAAAGGGAAAATGATCCACAAAGAGCTGTTTCACAGAAGCATTTGAGATGGTTGGAAATCTTTCCTACCTCAATAAAAATGTCAGTGCCTTGACCAGAAGAGAAGTGCACACCCAGAGTACGCAACCCCCAAATCATCAAATTCCTGTTTCTGATGCAATGATTGGTGAAGAGCTGGTGGAGCTCAGGCATGTCCTGCTCCCATTGCCCTCTGTGAAGATAGCTTCCTGAGCAGCCTTACTCAAGATGCTCCTGAAGGTAGAAGACTGTTCATTATGGATGTGAAATGGCCAAAGTGTATCATGAGAGATCACAAAATCTCACTGAGGCCAAGGAGAACATGAAAACATGAATTACCAGCTTTATAGTATGCTGCCCTAGAGCAGACAGCTGCAACATTTCCTATGCAAAACAAATACTTTATGGAAATAAAACCCCCATAAACCAGAAATAGATTAAATGCAAAATGTTCACTTACATCCAAGGATTATCCTACAGAAAGTAATGAGTAATCTACTGAGAGAGCAGCCATGCTGTGCCACCAGCAGGTTAGCTATACAGGGCATGTTGGCTGGGGGAGATCCACCAGCTTTTGCAGAGTCACTCTTGCTTCACCCACCTGGAGGTCTGGCCCTCTCTTCACTACAGCCACTAGAGGTCAACACAATCACATGCTTCAGAGCTGGAGGAGCACTCAGCCGTGGCAGGTCGCACACCTGGCACTCGTGGTCATGGGTTTCTGAGGTGGGTTAGGGTTTCTGCTGACCTCTGGGAGCTGTGAAGCTTCACATGGAAAGCTGTAGGCACCACCATGTGACTGGGCAGCTCCAGTCTGGACCAGCACCACAACCATCCTGGAATGGCCTCCAGTAAATGAGGGGATGCACAGTCACATCGAGAGCAAGAGGAAAGCACTGAATGGTGCTGGTTAGCAGGTGAGGAGTAACGATGCTCTTCTGAGCTGTGGCTGCTGATCTGCCTGCACACTGAAATACAAAACCAGGAAACCCATTCCTCCTTTCATACAAAACAGTGCCAAATACATGTCTTGTGTCATTCAGATTCTCCACAATTTCCAGAGACAACGACCAGTACTTATTTCAGTTCAGGCATGTAATATTTTTTATCTACCCTAGGACCTTGTATAACTACCCAGCATTTTGGACTCTAAGAAATCAGTGGGTAGAAAAGGCATACACCTTCAGTGGAAAACAGCTCTCCAACCATTCACCAACCTCCAAGAAACAGGTATTTTCTGGAAAGCCTAACACAACTGAATATTGTTATGAAATTACTCGTCTTTCATATTCCCAATTTTAATGCTGCAACTTGATAATTTCTTCCCTACCTGAATGTTTTCTTTCCATAGTGTGTTGATAAAGATCCTAATTTTACCAGTCTGTTTTTCCAACACAAAAACACACCATAACATCTTCCTAACTTTCGGTCCAACACCATTTACGTCAACACTGATTTCCCCCACCCCAGTTGATTTTGTCACCTTCTTGTACAGCCTTGAGCAATGTTCAACTTCATTTTCACTTCTTCCATTTGCTATCCCTGTGAAAGGAATGTCCTCAATCTATTGCTGTATTGGGGGAACCAAATGTTTGATATGTTTTAGCAAAAGACAAACATTACAATGTTTGCCTATGCCTTTATATTCTAGCCACCTCCAGAAAAGAACAGTTCTGTAACAGGTTTTTCCTCAATAAAGATGGATTTAAAGTTCAGATAACAGCAGATTCAAGTTATTGCTGCCTTCTGAAACCTCTATACTAAAGGCAAATATTATTATAAGCCTTGTTATGTTTTCTCCTTATTGACATACCAGCATTATAGATGAACTGCTATCATAATTGTGACTTACTGTAGAATGTAAACTGGGACCTATGATGATACTAATAGCTTTTAAAATTCTTTTTATAACAGTAATCCCATTTTCCTGGGGTAATTATATGTATTTATTAAACACTGCAAACTGTTTTATAGTCTTAGTAACTTGCAGTTTCACAGTGCTTCCAGAAATCAGAATCCATATTCAATTTTCAAGTCTGGAATTGTAAGACAGTTAATTATTAGAAATTTCATAAAAAGCCTTGATATTCTATACCTATTTAAGAGAGATTACAAATATAGTATTTTTCTATTGATCAATAAAACACATCCTTACCTTTTGACTTTTTTTTCTTTTACTATTCTGCAGTTTATGCTTGTTGGAGATAAAACTAGGAATGTGAATATTAAGAGACAACAGCAGAAGTACATGCTGTTTTCTGGAAAATAACATACAGTTGAATGCATTACTCCAGAAATGGGTATTAGTTTAGAAAGCCTTTTATTCAGACTGTTCCCAAATGCTAAGAGGTGACCCAGCAGACATCCCCACAATGTGCTTTTGACGAGTGACTGTGGTCTGCCCTGCCTGCTGAAGCTTGCCTGCTCTGCACAAAGAAAGGCAAGGCTCATGGGGCAGCATGATGGTGGGCACCTCAATGGGAGGGAAGGAGTGTTGAGCTCCATTGCTGCTCTCCTTCCTTGGCACTTTCTAGAAAGTAGGTTATAGAAAGGCATCCCGGGCTGCAAACCTGTGAGGTGGGGGCTATTCCCCAGCAGTATGTTCCTATCCACCCAGCATCCTCCCACTGTGTTGTCCAGTCCTGTGCTGGGCACACCAGTGGCTTCCCAGTGTGAAGCACTATGTCATCAATAGCCCCTGAATGCTTTCCTATGACTTCTCCCTGCTGAGACAGTCCCCACTTGCAGTGCTGGGAAAGACAGGGAAAATAAGGAGTGCAACTTCAGCAAGAAGAGGCACAGGGTGTGGAACAAGGAAGATTTTTTTTTTTTTTTTTTTTTTTAAGATTAGTCCAGGGTTCACATGTATTTCAGGCATGGGTTTAGCTGCTCTAAAGAGTTAGAAAAGTCTTTTCAAACCTCATGAATCATTCTCAACTAATGAGAGTAAAATGTGGTTCAGCTATCAAATAAAGATGTGTTATCTGCTCTTCGCCCTGGCAGACGTGACTGCACGGCTGAAACTAATCAGCAGTGCCTTGGGCTGTTTGAACAAGCAGGTGAAGATTAAGTTTCAGTTTGCTCTTTTACTGTTGTGTGCAGTGATTTATTCAGTAATGGAAAGTCCTCAGGGAAGACAGTGCCAAAAGCACAACTGAGTTCCTGTAAGGTTAAATTCATTCTTTTACTGGTAAGATTTTAGTACTTTATAAAGAGAAACCAGTGGCCTCGCAAACCTCTCCAGATCTCTCCCTACTCTAGGTTTTCAGCCATTAGGTCCTGCAAGAGACCAGAACCACCAATTATACCACATTTGGAAAAAAGGAGGGAAAAAACCCCCAAACCACAAAGGTTAAGTTTTTCTCTCCCCCCCACCCCCTTCATTTCTGTCTACAGACAAATACTGAAGACTTGGAGAACGACATTTCAGAAAGTCACGGCTCTGAAAGACAGCAGTCAGTGTGTGGACAGGAAGGTATATCAGAACATTAACACAGTCCTGGTGAGCCATAGCATTGAAAAATGGGTTGAAGACTTCCACAAAGATCCTCTAAACCAGGAAAATTCCCACTGACGCCACCAAGACTGCTGCTTCGATAAAGGCTGATGTCTCACATCATTGGAAGTGAAAGCACATCAGTGAGCAAATTTCATCCTGTCAGAGACAGTTCAAGCAAGCCACATCAGAAATATAACCCTAGTCATGATCCTTAAAAATATTAATTAGATGTGTGACTTTTGCTTGCTTATAATTTTAGCAAAGCTCCACATTTTCACAGCTTCACACAAAACAAAAGTTCTTATACAGAACTTTTCAGGTACACATGTAACCTGGGAGCAGGGTGGGCACTTCCCTAAATCAATAAGTATTTTCCAACACTTTTGTATTCATATAACATAAAATAAATCAATATGCATCATCTAAATGCAACTCGTCCAGACCTGTAGTTGCAGGCAGACAAAATCAGCCAGCCCAATTGTTTGCCTGGGAAAGCCAAACAAATGAGTTTTGTGTACATTCTAATACATCAAGTCTTACACAGGGAAATGTTTTCCTCTCTTCTAAAATGTAAAGACAACTTCTGTTCTACAGATGCGTGGAGCTGTAACCAACAGTAACCAAGCAACACTTGATAGCTCATAAGCAAATCCTAAAAACATCTTGAGGAGACTACCTTCCACTTTTAATTTGTCTATGGAGAAATAAATGATCCTAGACATTTGAGGTTGATTTGTGATAGCGTGTGCCCTTCGTTATCTTTGTGAAGTGTAGGATTTGGATGTCTAGCATTCCACCGTCACCAAACCCTCCAGGATCCAAGGCTCTGTCCTGGATCACCCTTCCTGCTCAGGCTGTGCCTGTGGTTTCAGTGGCAGCAGAGCGTTTGGTCACAGCTGAGACAGACAACCCACCCTCTTCACTGCGTTTCTCCTTACTCCTATTCCTGCTCTCAGCTGCATGGTCCAGCCTCTTCCTGAGATCTGCCCAGCACGAGCCTCAGCAGCTGATTGAATTTATATCAGCATAAAACTAGTGAGGCTTTTTGCTCTGCTAGTTAAATCAGTTCCTAGGTGGGTCCAGCGAGCACCACACAAGCCAGAGGCAAAGCAGTGAGCAACATGGCTGGAGTAGGGCGAGAGGATGAGAAGGAGAAACACCTTCGCCATAGGATCTCCAATGACCTGTGGAGCCACATCTTGTATCTCCCATGTTCTCCTATGGTTTTCTGCCCTGCTGAGCCACCTGGCAGTACCAGTAGCCCCCTACCAGCCTAATGGGAAATAGCATCCCTTTTCCCTGGGGTGGGAAGGCCAGGGAGGACACAGGACTGGAAGCTGATGCATTTCACACAGAATCACAGAATGGTTAAGGGTTGGAAGGGACCTCTGGAGATCATATAGTCCAACCCCCTGCCAAAGCACGGTCACCCAGAGCACGTTGCACAGGGTCGCGTCCAGGCGGGGTTTGAATATCTCCAGAGAAGGAGACTCCCCCCCCTCCCTGGGCAGCCTGTGCCAGTGCTCTACCACCTTCAAAGTAAAGAAGTTCCTCCTCATATTCAGATGGAACTTGACATTTTTAAACTCCTATTGCGAGGTTGTCTACTCACAGTACTGGATGTCCGATAGCTGCAGCCCAAGGCAGAGTAACCTACCCCCACCTTCCAGCTGGGCATTTCTTAAGGAAAAAAAATGCACATTCAGCCAGTTAGGGTGCAGCCCTATTAACTCTGGTTTCAACTCTGTGCGGTTGCCCTGTTGTCAAGTTTCGATGCAGAACGTGTGAAAACAAAGCGGGATGCAGGACCTAAACCATCAAAGGGTTTCTGGGGACTGGCTAACCCCGAGACAGGAGTCACGGTTTACAAAATCATAGAATCACAGACTGGTTTGTGTTGGAAGGGACCCTAAGGATCATCTAGTTCCAACACCCTTTACTTTTTTGCAACTTGTCACTGCTTTTAACTACTTTTTTGCTACTTTTAACTGCCTTTTTTGCTACTTTTAACTGCCTTTTTTGCTACTTTTAACTGCCTTTTTTGCTACTTTTAACTGCCTTTTTTGCTACTTTTAACTGCCTTTTTTGCTACTTTTAACTGCCTTTTTTGCTACTTTTTTTGCAACATTGTCACTCCTTTTTTGCAACATTGTCACTACTTTTAACTACCTTTTTTGCTACTTTTTTGCTACTTTTAACTACCTTTTTTGCTACTTTTTTGCAACATGTTGCTACTTTTTGCTACTTTTAACTACCTTTTTTGCTACTTTTAACTACCTTTTTTGCTACTTTTAACTACCTTTTTTGCTACTTTTTGCAACATTGTCGCTCCTTTTTTGCAACATTGTCGCTCCTTTTTTGCAACATTGTCGCTCCTTTTTTGCAACATTGTCGCTCCTTTTTTGCAACATTGTCGCTCCTTTTTTGCAACATTGTCGCTCCTTTTTTGCAACATTGTCGCTCCTTTTTTGCAACATTGTCGCTCCTTTTTTGCAACATTGTCGCTCCTTTTTTGCAACATTGTCGCTCCTTTTAACTACTTTCTTTGCAACATTGTCAAGCAACTACAGTTTTATTATAACATTCCCAAATACTTCATCTGTTAGCTTAGGTTTAGGCCCAAAATTTTGGCATTTGGGGTCGGGATGTCTTAATGTTATTTCAGTCAATACATATCTACCTGTGAGTCCACCAACCAATTTTGTTGTGTAAAAGGCTAACAGACTTTCACTTAAAGTAAAATTAAAACTTCTCACAACCTCTATTCTTACAAACGGCACAAAATGGCTCGGGAGCCGCTCTGCTATGACTAATGTTTTTTACACTAATCACAGCTATCTCTTACCTTGTGCTCAGCTCATCATAGCCACCTGCTGTTCTCTACATCATAGTGAGACTGCATATGGAGCAAGCATCCTCTTCTACTACAAATATATTTGTTTGTACTTCTCAGGCTGGGCTCCAGCTGAGCCATCAACATGATAAAAAAATGTAATAATAATGCATAAGTAGAACAGCTATCCAGAGGAAAGAGTGCAGCTAATTGTTCTCGGACCTTAGCCCATTGTAAAAAAACAAACACACAGAAAAAGGGTTACTTTGTGCATGCAGTCTTTCTGGGGTAGTGAGGATGTTAACAACCAGCAGTTCGATTTTTTTCTTTTTACAGTGGCAGCCTTCCTCTCAGCCTTGTTTCAAATTGAACAACACAGACAAGCAATGCCACCGCAGAGGTTTGCTTATTTGATTGATAGGAGTATTATTGCAATGACCTCAAGGAAATGCTTACAGAAACAAATAAGGCTGCTTTGTAGCCTTAATAGCTCTGTAATATGGTGAGAGTCTGCAGCAGTTGCAGCCTCTCCAAGACCTGGCAGGAAGGCTTGCATTCAGCAAGCATGCAACCAACACAGTGCATTAGGCAGCTTGTAGGCCATTTGTTTACGAAGACAGCATCAAAATCTCACAATTGTGCACCTCTGTCTCTGGAGATACACATAGATAGAGAGAATATGACCTTGAGAGACAGAACTGTTTGCTCTCTGACAAACCTTGGACATTCAGGTAAAAACAGTGGGCTAAGATGTTTAATGCTTTATCTGCTTTCAGCAGGGTGATGTATATAGTTTTAGCAAGAACATCCCTGGATGAAGCAAACTAAAATGTTCACATTAAAAAATAACAAAGGGAAGCTATTCTTGGAGTCATTTGGGCCACCAGATTCTTCCTAAATGGTGCAGAAATATCAGCTTTGAATAATTAATATCTGAAGTGGGTGATTCTCACACAGGAAAATGAAAGAGCCTATGCTGGTCCTCCAGTAGTCCTTCCCTCTAGAAGCAAGAGTCAACTTTCATCCTGCCTTTCACAGGGGATTACTCAGCCTCCCACAGAGCAGCAGTAACATGACACTGCTCTACTTGGCTCCACAGATCTGGACAGGGATAGATTCAAGGTCTGTTGGAGGGTCTGTTGGGAAGAAGAGGGTTCAACCCTATTTATAGCACAGTTCTCTCATTTCAGGGCCTCAATAACCCTAGCGAATGGAGAACAACGTCCCCATGATAGTAGCTATAATACGTGAGAAAAGAACAAATCCTATGACTGAACCAGGCACCCTGACACATCTGATAGGGTTGTGTCCTATCTATCCCCATGATCACCAGCTATCACACATCCAGGCAAGCAATATAAAAATGTGTTTTTTCCTCAGAAGACCAAAACAGGAATGGGCAGGGCCTGCCCGTCTTTGCTCTCACCTATATATGCCACGGATATGTTCCTGTGTGAGACAGCAGCTATTTTTAGGATTCTGTCTCTGGAATAGCTTCTTTCTTCAGGTTATGGTAAGTTGCAAGTGCTCATCAGTTCTCTTTCAAAACAGACCTCGAGATGCCTACAGATACAGACTTCGAGAAGCATCTTCTGGTGCTCTTTCTTAAAAACGCTGATCTACATTTGCTGTCCCACTTCAATATGAGAATTTGTGATGCTGATCAAGTATCAAAATATGATGTTATTAAAACGTAGGTCTCTGTTCACCTTGGAAGTCAGGGTGAGGACTATAATACCACCCCATGTTCAAAACCTGTATCTCCATTCACGACGCTCTTCTTCTTTTCCAACCTTAACAATTCTATGATTCACAACACTTGAGCAGGGATTGCAAAAGTTGGGAAGCAATTTCCAACTAAGCCTGAAACTACAAAAACATTACAGGAACAATGCAGCAGAGCTCTGAACTCAAATGTTGTATTGAAGCACACAGCCCCTCCACAGCGAAAGCGAACTGTGACAAAACCATGGCATCATGCAGCTACACAATAGTTTTAGTTTTTGAAACAAGTGATTTCTAAAATCACTCACATGATACAAAGACACAGAAGATGGCAAAAATACCTGGATACTCTGCAGGTTTTTTATGCGCTCCCACTTTTGTACTATATAAAGGAGAGGCTTACGATCCAATATAGGCAGAAGTAGGTGTTGGTGGATGCTCTCACCTGAAGGGAGGTACCTCAGGAAAACCAGCAGTTTTTCTCAGCAAAGGAGGTCTGTGTGAGCCCTGTCAGCCCCAGCCTGCTGCCCTGACTGGTCCAGCATTTATAGACCAGGCAGAATCTCGTTCCATGGAATTTCAGGTAGTTGCTGATGTGCAGCTACTTACAGGCTTTGCAGTAGCTGAGATTCCTCATGAGCAGGGAAATATTGAGAGCGCACATATTTTTCTGTCCCAGTAATGTGAAAAGGCAAAACCTATTCAGGTACAAGAGCAAAGTATGTAGGCTCAGAGACCCTATGTATTCCTCATCTCTTCCAGGAGACTAAAGCTGATCAAATCCTCAAGGCTTTGTTTCTTAAAACACAATCTCATGCAACTTTGGGTGCAGGTCAGGACATGAACTAAAGCTTATCTAAGTCTATTCAACTCAAGGGATAGTTCAAATAGTAGGACACGCGTCCTGGAAAGGACAGTGCTGGAACCAGGAAAATAACTTCACTAATGACTAAAGCTTGAGCCTTCAGGCAAAACAAATGATCTTTGTCCTTTGGAACCTAAACAAAAAAATAAATCTTGCTTCACATTAGTGATATATAACAAATAAACTAAATAATAATAATGGCCCTCTGTAAATTTTTTTACCTTTTTTTTTTTAAACAGAATATTATTTCTGGCATATCTCTGTACAAAAGAAAATAGTGGCTGGCAAACAGAGGGCTGATCTGAGAATGAACCACTTTCCTCCCCTGCTCCTTTTAAAACTGATTTAGGTCTTTTTTTGAACAGCTCTGAGACTCAGTACAGCTGTGACTAAGAGCAAGTATAAGAAATGAGTCATATCAAAATTTGCTTGCTGATTGACTGTGAGTAGCCCACTTACTCGACCAGCCTAACACATTATTATTTTTAACAGGGCCGACAGGGACAAGTGTTGGACTCTGTTAGGATTTGCCATGTTTATGCTGATAAAACCCCTCCAGCTAAGTCTAAGACTTGGAATTTCTTGGTTCTTGCCAGTAGCGTTGTCAGTCCAAGCATGCCTGGTCACCGGCTTAGACAACAGCCATAAACAGTATCCTGGAGCAATCCGGAGAGTCAGAAGTCAGCCAAGGAGCAGGGGTCTATTTGGTCTAAATACGCCGTGTCAAGTTCATCTTAATCTACATGGGAAGCCACAAAAAGGCTTCAAGGTTCCAGACACAAGGCTGTAACTGGAGGCGTCTGCTCTTGTCTTTCACCACAAACATCCCCAGAAAGCACACGCCGCCAGCTGGGGTCGGTGATAAAGGCACTTGCATAATTGCCCATACCGTCAGCCACTGAGCAGTGCTGAGATGAGCACAGCGCCCTGGGTATACAGCACAGCACTGAAATACCGCTTATGCTGGCTTGAGCATTCAAGGAGCAAGGGTAGAAGAGAGACCATGCAGCCTAAGCTCTCTGATTTACTCCCTGGTACAATCCATCCCCTCAAGCCCTAGAGAAAAGACAAGGGCTGTAGCACTCTCAACCAAAAGGTGTGCTACCAGGGCAAGGTGATCAGAGATATTAAAACACCTTGAATTAGCCAGAACATACAGAACAACATGTTTGCCGTGCCACCCCATGGCTGAGCCTTCACTATGTCAAGTCAACATGACAAACGTGCACTTACAGGCATTTCTTTAAAGGCTTCAAATTGTTCCATAGAGAAAATGGTGGTCAAGTCATACAGGATAGATGCGCTTGCCCGCGACACAGTTAATTAGACTAAACAAAGCTACTGTACAGCGATGGTGCTTGACAAGAAGCAAAGGAAACTGTTCAGGCAGTCCCAACAGGAACTCAGTTAATTATTAATAGGGACTTGTTATAGCTGACATCTACTGTATTAAAGGAAATTCCCAGTGCTTTAGTGTGTGGGTGAGATATTCACTTCTGGTTAAATGAGACAATCTGGCCAATAAACTTTGGCAGCTTTTCTTAGTTAGCCATAAGCAGGGACAAAATTAAGAGTCAGATGTCAGGAGAGAAATCAGTCTATTTGAACTTACTGACCCCATGACAAAAAGTCTAGACTTTCATTATCTCCGATATTTAAAGTTTATTAAGCCACTGAATGCAATCCAATGGCTAAAAAGAAAAAGGGACAAGACTTTGACTATGTCTGGAAGAGTTCTAAGTGAGTATCTCATTGTTCTTTCTTTTCTTTCTTCTGTTTTTGCATTTTGAAAGAGGGATGTTGGCTTACAGGCTAGAATATGTCTTTTTCTCTAGCTTTTTCTCCATTGCCATGAACTTATTTGGAACTCGGCTAAGGATAAGAATCTCTTATTCCCAGACAAGAAGGTTGAATTTCATAGACGGATTGCTGGCATGGTAACAATTGCCCATCACAAATATTCAGACAGCTTTTTTTAATAAAAATCTCTAGAGATTCAAAAATTTTAATTACATTTTAACCTGAGAAACTATTCAGGAGAAAATTTGCAGCTGGAAGACACCATAATTTATTATCCTCTATGACAGTGCTCCAATGACTCCCATGAGAAGTGGAAACAATAACACAGGGAACAAGAAGTGAGGGACCACCACAGGTGATTAAGTTACTTACCAATCAAAGCAGGAACACAGAGCCATGAAGCCTTTGGCAGCAATATGTACAGATACATCCAGAGAACAAGGGGATGGGATCATGAAAAGTGAGTTAAATTGAAAAGGAGCTAAAAAGACAGAGTTCATAACTAATGTCTGAACAAGCTTCACCTGCTCCTGGACTGAGTGCCACTGCACAGGCAGGTATTTGCAGACAGGTGACTGAATTTCCATGTGCTCTATCTCACAAGACCCCACAAAAAGGCTCCAAGCTCCATTCTGTAGGCAGTGTCTCTGTCTCACAATCGCAGCCAAGAATATAAAACAGGCCATGTCTGGAGAGAATAGATTTCTGGTTTAAGATGAGGCTTTCCTTTACAAGGGGAATCCTTGCTGCTCAAAAGCCCACTAAGTAATGAAGGTAAGTGAGGGCAGAGATAGCTGGGAGCAGCTTCCTGAGGGTTTAAATGCAGGGCAAACATTCTCCATCAGCTGTTTTTGTGAATGCTTACTCCTCTGGATGAATTAATTTCTTACTTTTTCAAAATGCCCCATTCACCTTCCCCAGTCAAACTTTGAGACTTTAATGCAACCTGTGAACTGGGCACTCACCCCATACCTGCATACAGGGCATGTGCAGCTTTGGCTTGGAGAAGCACGTAGGCTCGTGCTTGCTTTCATGCTGTCTTTTCCAAGTACCATCCTTAAGCCTTTTCTCAAGGCTACAGTAACTACACATTTGCAGTTTCTTAATGTTGAGATTAGCCTGGGGCAGGAGGCAAGCCTAACAATCACCTTTGTGGTTAGACTTGTGACCCTTAAGGATTTATTTTAATTTAATTATAAATGTAATCCCTAAGGATTGCACCTGCAAGTACTTGAGCTTCCCAGAACCTAGAATTCTGGGGGAAGGATGCTCCAGAAGCATGTTTTGTTCACTGATGCAGTTGGAAGTGCCTTTGTGAAATAAACAGGTTTTTCCTCAAATACTGGAGCTCTGAATGATTTCTAAACACCACAAATATTGGCATGCTGCCTACTGCTTCAGTTAGCTTCTAACTACACACTGCAATGTATAGAATATAATACAAGAGGCAAATTTATCCATTAATATGAATGTGATGAGACCACAGAGAATGTGTCTGTATGGGCTGCTAAACAGACTTGAGAGTGATTGATTGTCTTCATTTCAGTTTTATTCCCAGTGTTCGGTGTTGCTTGATTTAGGCTTTGGAATTTAATAAGGTTTGCATCTAGAATATTAGAGCTGAAAGTTTCATCTCATCTGAATTTTCTGAAATTAGTTTGAGAGTTTTAAATAAAAGATGAGGTGGAGGAGGAGGTCAAGGAAGACCCCAAACATCCAATGCTAGAGCTGTACTATTTTGAAGGATTCTGAAAAAGGTGTGCAAAAGTCAAGAGTACAGACAGATACAGTGTCTGCTAAAAAAAAATAACTTGCCCAAACCCATCGACCCTCCTAAGAGCGAGAATACATAAACTAAATGAAACAGTTAATTGCATATTTTTAAACAGAAAGAAAACTTCTGGAGAAATTAAATATGAGTAACCTTCCACTGCCATTACACAACTTCCCTATGGGAATTAAGGAAAGAGAATGTGCAATCCAGGGGCTGGAGTTACACGATCAATTCTCTGTATTTTAACCGGTTATGTTCAGCTGGGCCAGCAATCGATGTATGCTCAGGCCTACTTCTAGGTCACTGCAAACACAGGGAATATTAGAAATCCCAGGAAGTCTCTGAGTCACAAATGATGGGAACCTGGAAGAAGGAAAGTGGAGATATTCCTGTATGCCTCTTCCTGTCCTGCAGGCACTGGATGGCCAGAGCTGCCTCCCCACACCTGTAAAGCTCCATGCCCACCGGCCCGCATGCTGATGGCACGACTGACACGCTCAGCAGCATGAAGGGTGGGGTGGATGAGGGACCCTAGGAGCTGCCTCTGCAAGGATATCCCCCAGCTCAACAGCCTTCCTGCATGCCTGCCCAGTCAGAGCCTCCCAGTTGTACCCAGGGCCACATCCTCCACTAGGTTCTCTATGAGGATCTGGTGAATCCTGGCTGGGATGGACGTGGGGACGGCTTAGTCCCCTTGCCTCGCATCAGTGGCATCCTCTCCTCCTCAGTGGCACCCATTTTGTTAGCGCCTGCATCACGTGCCTCAGCAAGGACAAGTTCCCCCTTGGCTGGACATACCAGAGAGCTGGCCCACATCAATATTGCCCCTGGCTGACATCTCGCCCACACGGGCATGGCGGTGGTTGCTTTCAGCTCCTTCTCCTTTCCCCACTGGCCAGTCCCCAGACAGCCTGCAGAGCCTGCTCCAAGCTCACCTCCTTCCCTTCTCCCTCCATACAAAGCATCCAGGGGGCTCAAGTGTCCCTCCAGGCTTCTCCATGCATTCCTCTGCAGGTTTGCCAGCCTAGAATAAGCACCAGTGGATGGACCCTCAGTGACCAAGTGTCCCACCACCTAGAAGCTCTCCCCACCTACCTTTGGGGCCACTGCACATGACTGAGCTTCGTCCTGCGTGCTGTGCCCCTGACAAGCAGAAGGTCAGGAAGGGAAAATGCTGTCTGCTGCATGGAACAGCTTCTGCAAATAAATGCAGAAAATAGCTCTTAAATAGTGTTATCCATGAGAAAAACTTCTGCAGATGGCAAAGGGGAAGCAAAAAATGAAGTGACTTTACAGAAGTCATTGAAGAGATCAGTAACAGTCTGGAAATAATTCTGTGTTTTCAAACCCTCTATAGACATAGCAATCAAGTACTTAGGAGATTATGAATGGTAAGTGAGAGGGTGACACTTTTCTTTCAGAAAGAAAAACATTTTTTCCTTACCCATGCTGCCCTTCATAAAGTTATGCTGAGAAAAGACCAATTCACTGAATTTTTTCCTGCTACTTTCTTTAAAAAAAAGTTCAAAAGTACAGAGTTTGTTTTTTTCCCCTCTTCACCCAGTACTATCGAGTCTACTGAAAAGAATGAAGCCTTTGTCAATACACTCAGGGTTCAGAGAGTAACAAATTTTATTTGGAATTAAATATTATCATCTTTACTTTAGCATTGAGGTGAATGGTTATTTACCCATCTATTGGCTGCAGAGACCTAGTTTTATGTAGTCTAACTTTTATATTGGTTGCAGCAGTGTCATAGATTCCTTTTGTTTGAGTTTCTCTTCCTACTTTTTTCTCTTCTCCCAAGCAAAGCAAATACTTTTAGGCCAACACCTTGCATAACGTGTATTCCTGTAGCAGCAGGCAAGGTAAGGAAAGATTTTTGGTTTTGTTGTGTCATTCACAGGTCACTGCTGACATACTCTGTGCAATTTATTATGGCTATAACACACCCGTTGCAAATCATCCACGTCTACAGTCAGATCACATCCCTGCAGGTCATTTATCCTCCAGCACCAATATCAAAAGGTGTTTTGGGAGATCTTTCCTGCAAGTCCTTTTCCTTTGACCACTGATATTACACTTGTACGGATGACTGATGTGTCATTCCCATCTGTACTTCCACTACCCTCGCTTACCCTCCCTGATCCCCAGTAGCATTAGTTCTGACAGACACTGATGTGAAAAGAGACTGTGCTCAGGCGTTAATGAATTTGAGTGCCGTGCTAGAGATGCTTTCAAAATAGGGGCAGGCATTCAGAGGAAGGAGAGAGCAATCACTCTGCAAAGGCTGAGCGCCTGCAGAGCAAAGGACACAAGACATACAGGCAATCTCTATCAGTGTCTGTGCAGTCCAGCTTACACAGCTGCACCCCGTTTATAATTCTGAAAAGATTTTTTTTTTCCTGGGTTGGTTGTCTGGTTGTTTTACTTTCAGATCACTTAACAAACAGGAAATAAAGAGGACATCAAACAAAATGACAAACAGAGCTCCACACATTACACCGCTCAGCTGGGAAGCTCAGTGTGGTGGGAGTTCCAGGGGTTGTGCATCCCTAGCTGTGACCCATGTCTTCCCAGCCTTTCCCTTTTGTCCTATGACTATGAAAGGACTTTTTATTTAACCAGCATGGGGAATCCTTCATTTCAGCTGCCCATAAGCCAGACCACTACTTAATCTAAAACACAAATGGAAAGAAAAGAGAGAGTTAATGAGAAGAATACAGACTTCATTAACTCTGTGGACCAAGACTGCAGGTGGTGGGAGGCAACTTTCAGCATACTGAGGAAAAAAGTCTGTATTTTATTGTTCAGTTGCCAGAGTCACCAAATCTTTTATTGATCATTTTATTAGTTCTAGATCAAAGGCTTCACTTTGGCAATGGCTTCACAGCACTTCAGATCAGAAAAAAACCAAACCTTGCTTGCCCACAGCATCAAATCAGCTTCATTTAGCTAAAATGAAATATTTCTGATGGGGCAAATGATACTTGCCTAAGCCCAGTGCAAATCCCCAGCCTTCCATCTAGTTAGTTGTTTTAGCCTTCACTCTCACATTGCACAACTCTGTCTTGAACGAGCAAGCATGAATCATTCCAGCCCATTTCAACTACAAGAAGAGAGTCGCAGTATTAGTCTGATTTTATTTGCAGTTGCTTTGATATCACAAAGATTCTCTGTCCAAGGCACTACCTCAGTAGATGAAGCTTTTCCAGCCTCCTGATTTAGAGACCACCAGAAAAAAATCAGGGGAAGTTACTAAAAGTTTAGTTAGTGAATTCTGCAGTCACATTTTCCCCATGGAGGGGATGTTCCTCTGCTTATTTACCCAAAGAAGTATTTGATTAGTAGAGAACTGAACCCCAAGTGACAACTCAAGACTGACCAGCCCTGCCATAATCACAAATCACCTCTTTGAAAATGATGTCTGGCATTATCATCTCATGTCACCACAGGCAAAACTGTCCCTTCCATCTGCATCACAGTCCAGAGTCCACATAACCTGTACCAACCTCCCACCAACATTCATTGGAATCCAGCCCACAAAAGGATTTGAAAACAGGGGGATTAAATACTCTCTTTTATGGAATTACTTCTGATTTACATGCCTATATAGACATATGTAGGAAATGTACATAGGGAGTGGCAAGAGTACTTTGCTTTCTTGCAAAATAAAGGTTCCAGTTCCCTCTCTTTGTTTGAGCTGGCTAGGGAAGCAGGAATACTCTGTGGAGCTCTTCTTAAGCACTAAGGTTTGTATTTCTGAGGGATTTACTTGGCTGAAGCAGCTAGAAGGATTGTGCTACTATTGCATTTAGCTGAGATTTGCAGTAGCCCAAACCAACTGCAGATGGTCTGAAGCCCAGGATGGGGATCAGATTTAAGGATCTGGGTCCATCTTTGGTTACCTTCGCAAGGATATTTCTCAAACACACACCAGAAATCCACATGAGCCACTCATGCTTCCTCTGTACCTCTCCCACCTTTATGTGGGCTCCTTCCTAGCAATATGGTTCAGGCAGACTTTGAACCCACCAAAGAGGAAAAGACTGCACTCGTACAATTCTCAGACCAACTAGAAGCAGGATGTGTCAGAAACGTCATGAAAAATCTGTTCCCAGGAGATCTTAGCAGTCCCACAAGTTCATATTGCTCAGTTACGGTTCAGATAGACAGCATGGAATATGCAATAATGTTAATGAAAGGAGGTGGTACAAGTCCTCTTTGTCTTCTGTACCTTCAGCAGCCAGGCATCTCCCTGCCCCACAGCACCACTAGGAATCCATGCTAGGCAATCACGTTCCCTTTTCCAGTTTTGTTTTCCCTGGTCTGAAACCAATGTCAGAGCACAAGCACATTTGTTAATGCACGGAAAAACAGAGTGCACAGAAGTGTGTTCTGTGCTTTTCAGACTCCAGTTGCCACATCTTTTGAGCTAGCTTTAAACTTCAGGTTAATAATAGCGATTAAAAAAGCCAACCTTATTACAAGTGCACCATCTTAGTCTATTAAATTAGTAAATCTATACTTAACATATATTGCTCAGTCATAAATACCTCTCTATATTTATATTTTAAACACATAAAGCATATTTCACTATAGCAGGACTGACTTAATATTCAGCATCAGCAGAGCTAAAGGCAGAGCAGGGTGTAATGCCAGGCTTAACCACCTCTTCCACCTGAACCTGCACCACAACATTTAGAGCCA
This sequence comes from Nyctibius grandis, assembly GCF_013368605.1. Lineage (NCBI taxonomy): Eukaryota > Metazoa > Chordata > Aves > Nyctibiiformes > Nyctibiidae > Nyctibius > Nyctibius grandis. The sequence goes on from NC_090665.1 coordinate 19,646,049, forward strand.
GAATCTGTGACAAGCTTTTCTAAACTTCTTCTTAGCAGTAGATATGTTAAGAGCATCTCATCAGAGAGATCTCAGAACATGGGCAAAACATGAGCCCAGAGTAAATACAGCACAACATCACAGCAGGCAGGCAACACAGTATTCACAGCCTTACCTGCACTTACTAGCAACGCTAGAAAACTTCAAGTGTGCTTGTAAAAGGTTTGGTACACCCCAGACTGCAAAGCTGGTACTTCTTTAGGCATGCTCAGCTCTCCCTTCTCTAAACTCATGCTGACTTTACAATCCAGCTTATTGTGAAGGTGGGCAAGCCACCAGGGTGTGAGCAAAAGCAAGCTTCACCTCACTGTATGAGATGTATAACCTCTGTAGCACAAGAATATGACTAAGATTTCTGAAAAGGCTTTGATATGCTGCTCCATGCTTGTGGCAACCTGACTGGAGCTATACCTAGGCAGACAGTCCTGCCTTACAATCCATTATGTTCTCCAGGCAAGTTATCTGTCAGAACTTCCTTGCATTTACAACATCTTTGAGGGATTCTGCAGCACTCAGGCTAGTAATGAAGGTAAGGGAATCAGGATCAGAACAATAATAAATCTGAGAAAGAGATCCCCAGTTAGTGTTTGTTCTGGGCTTAATGAGCCATAATAGGTGCTACAGAAAGCATTGAAGTTAGAGATCACAGAACACAACGATGATCTCCTCAGTAAATTATACATAATACTTAATGGTCTAAAGATCTATAACCTAAGCTCATAGATGTGTATCATTACAAATAATTTGTTACAAGGTTTTGACTAAGCACTCAAACCTGTCATCAGCATATATGATGGAAAAATCACATTATACCACAGCATTCCTTGTATGTCAAGGGTGCTCACCTTAAATGAAGACAAACTTGAACCCTGAGCTCTGTTTTCTCACTATGGTAGCCGAGCTTTAGGTTTGAATCTGATGAAGATTTCTTCATGTGAGAAACCCTCTTGAAATCACTGAGTTACTTGCAGGAAAAAGAAAATCAGTACAGAAGGATGCTTAATTTGCTGAAACACTATTGATGGCAGGACTGTGGTGCACACTCTGTGAATCCTCATCTTCACTGTTTTCCATTCACAGATTCAATGCCAAGTGGAACAATTACAAGCATCTAAAGGAAAATAAGGCCAACTCTCCAGTATGAACCCTTGCTGGTATAGGTAAACTAATTAGATGTAACTGACATTTCTTTGGCAGCCAAAGCCCAAGACTAGAGAATTTCAAAGTCATTTTGCTGATCTGGCTTATTTCACTCAACAGGTCTGGTAAACTTTATTAACAAAGGCACTTTTCCTTCAGTAAGAGATGAGTCTACACAAGGACTGTTTTTTTTAGCATAGCTGTGCTGGCACATCTCTTAAGCAGACACTGATCCCAACAGAACCGTAGATGAAGGCCAAAGTTCAGATTCATAAATCAGAAACCAGCGGGTACCAGCAGAGACCTAGTAGCTGCCTGTGAGCATGCTTTTTACTTGCAGCAAAAGCAACTTGATACAATAGTTTTAACGTCTTTTACTGTAGCTTAAATCGGCTCATATTTGCTGGGAACTTAAAAATGTTCACAGGCAACTTACTGCAGCTTTTTTCATCCATGGTAACTTGTTAAACCAAAGTAAAGTGACCCAAGCACCTGTGGAACAGTCAGGGGAAGGGAATACTGTTCTTCACTCTTCTCACACCTAACACAAAAATGAAAAAAACACTGGCATGTACTGACACTGGCTGAGGTACATGTTCCATTTTGTGTCACTCAAGTTCTATTGAATCTTCAGGCCAAGAGGAGTTTCATCTTTTATTTTGTTGAGTTTTTTAAGCCAAAGCTCTTGCGGGTTACATTTTGGTCTGATTTGTTCTGCTAAAGCTGATTATAACTCTCCAGGGACAGAGACCAAGTCTTCCCCAGTGTTTACATCTTACCAAGCACACTGTAGACAATCAATAAATCAGAGATCATCTCACTAAAAGTTTGTGTACATTTCATTAAATCATTTAAGTGCACATGTAACTAACTGTATGAACAGCCTCCAAGTGGAGCACTGTGAAACTCCATAGCAATGCTAATGACATTAGAGAAAGGAAAGACAGGCTTTGAAAAACGGATAGCTGGAGAGCTCAAGGCTTTCAACCACACTTGATCCCTTGGCATTCAGCATAACACACACTGTTCATTGCCCTGACTGCTGAAAAACTGAATAAACAGGAGACAATTTAAATGGGGGGTGATGCTCTCCTCCACATCGATGCCATTTTTAAACACACAATTGCTTCCTGTTGGGTTCTTCACCTGTGGTAACTCAGGGAGAAATCCTGGGCATGGCCTTGACTGGCTGCTATTAGAAGCAATGATTAGGACAGCCAGTAATGATGGTCAGAGAAAACCCCAAGAGGTGACACAAGTGACAGTGAGTACCTGTCCTGGCTGTTACAAGCACAGAACGTGGTGCTGCAGGGAGTACCAAGGCTTCTTAGCTGTACATGCAAAGCTGAATCTTGCCAAGGGCTCAGATAGCACTGAAAGAGGATGAAGGACAGAAACCCATGGGGAGCCACTGAGCACTGGATTTGCCACTCATCATGCTGCAGCAAGTGCTGCAGTTGCTGCTCCTGGAGGGATGTTCTTTGCTCTTGCAGTAGGTGCCAGTCCACCAATGCATCCTGTCCTCCCCTGGCAGTAGCCAGCAGGGTGTTGCAGATAACTTGGGATAATTAAGCAGACATCAGGGCCATAGCTCTTTTGCTGCCCGACCACTCTACTGCCCTCATGGACTGCTCACTCTGCCTAAAACAAAAGCCCATTTCTGTCTGCTGTGCAGCCCTGGGCCTGGGCAGGCTGAGCAACATCCCTCTGACTCCTCCTCTTTCCCTCACTATGTGCATAAAGTGAACTTTACTTGTGATCCTGTTCCCAATCCTCCCAAGATCCAGCAAAAACAAAACTGATCCCATTTGCTGTCATCAGTTAGCAGTAACTCACATAGACTAGTGGGAACATAGGGGCAATGTTTTCTACCCTACCTTTAAATACTCTGCAGATTGATATGTGATGTTGGAAACAAGCTCCTATTTCCAAGCATCACTCTGTGCAAAAGGCCTTTTCATACAACAGTACCAATTATTTCAAGGGCTCATAGCCACAGCTCCTTACCTTGAGTGGAAAAAAAAGAAAACAATCCTCTTTAATCCTGTCCCAGCTCTTGTCAACTCCACAGGGCATCTGTAGCAAGAGCACCTCTGCTCTTCCTGGTGCAGGTATCACACCACATCTGTGTACAATCCCTGATTAGGTCCAGGTGTGGAGAACAATTGAGAGGATGTGGATCCACAGGCTGAAATGGGGCCCAAACTATCTGGCAGCCCAAGGCTGCTGCTTTTGTAGGGATGCTGAGGAAGAAGCTGCTCAGTCTGAGCTGCATGTGTGCTTGGGAGGCCCTTAGGCGGCTGGTTTGCAAGGAAACCAAGCACCCTACATCAGCACTGCAGCACACAGGACTGAAGTGTCACTGCTGTGGACTCAGGGGTGACAAAACCCAAAGTGTGCACAGCACAGCTGCCTGGAAGGGACAGAGTCTACACAACAGGGACTTGGCTCTGGTCACCTCAGAAAAAGCTCAGCCAGTAAAACACTCAGTAGAGCTGACTGAAAAATCCTTCAGATGTTTTAAAGAGTGCTTACTATTTTTAATATCTGCATTTCAGATTTTCCTGTGACTACTATTATTATTCCTCTCCTTTAACAAGTATAAAAGGACAGGGAAGAGCTAAGATACTTCCTGATGTATTTTCTTTCCCTTTAGATAAATAAACCTGTAACATTTCAAAAGATCCTCAGGTTTTGTTTTCAACATGTCACCCATGGGATTTCCTCTTAGAAATATATTTGTGGGAATGCTCAACCACTTCTCATATTGACATGCAGAATAGACAGCTTCTGATTTCAAACTACAGCAGTCAATAACCAGCACCTCTACCCATGACTGAGCCTCATCAACATGTGGGAGATACTCCTTTCACTGCTATGAATTCATACATTTGTCTTCTGCAGGCTGTGATCCTTTTCCTAGACGACTGATGTCCCTTACAGATATTGTTTTGCCCTGATGCAGAGCTATGTCAGTAAAAAAGAGTACAGATGAAGTCATGCTGGCAAAACAGCTTTTTTCTGATGGCTCATTTTGCCTCAGAACAAACAAGTCAGTAGTAGCACAAGCGAGTCCTTGGGACTGATTTCACCTATGCTAACGGAGTGTGTAAGTACAACTGCAACATCAAACCCAAATAGCTCTTTTACCACCTCTCATCTGGATGCAAAGATTCAACTCCAGGATGTTCTGTATAGCAACTGTTCCCAAGTGGCTTGGCCAAAATTCGCACAGATATCAGCCAGTAACCAACTCATGCAATCCTCAGTCCATCAGCAAAGCTGATCTACTCACTCACAAGAACAGCCCAAAGACCTTGCAACTCAACACAACAGCATATTCTTGCCGCTGAAAACTTGCCCCTCCCTTCCTCTTGCTCTCTCCTGACATTAAAAGAGCACTTATCACCGTAAAATGTGAGCACCAGAAAGGAGAGTCAGGATGCTGGATCTGAAGTGTGTAGCCTGCAGGTTGAAAAGCTATTATTAAGTTTGTAGACAGAGTTTAATGCTTCTGTTATTCCATGGCATGTCAAAGGAGGGAATGTGAGGTTGTTAGTCCATAATGTTTTAGCTATTGACAGGTCTCTGACTTAAAAAACCCAAGAAAAAGAAATTTAAAAAATGAACTCACTTCACCTTTGAAGTTCCTGAGTGTTTTTTTAAAGCCTTTTATAAAACAAATGCAGGGGAGGAAAGGTCCCTGGTGTTCACAGGATGCGAAGGCGAGTCAAATATAACCTATGCAGTAATGTCTACACATGAAAACTGTCCAGTTCTGCTTCTATAAGAAGTATCCACACCAACTATTCCAGTGCTCAAAGACCTGTAAAGGGAACAGGGTTATTACTCCAGGGATCTGTAAAATACAGTGTTGTCAACCTCAAATACTGAAAATATCCCACATCAATTCTACTTCCCCAAAAAGACAAAGGACCAGGTAAAAATTATGAAATTAATTTTTTTGGGGTATTGTTTTAAGCCTTTATAATTTCAATTCTCTCATGTACATTAAGGTCAAAGTTCTAGGCTTTTATCCACATTCAGAAAGGTAAGAAAAAATATTAGATTTGTCTTGTAGCCACTTGGCTTTAAAGTGCAGGGAGAAATACATCACTCAAGCTCACAGTTAACTTCCGAGAGAGCTGACAAGGTCAGCAACCGAATGTGACCAGCATCTCTTTTCTGGTGCTGAAGACAGGTGATTCTTGGGTTGTGAATCAAACTGGCAGATCACCATCACTTCAGCATATGCTAAACTGGGCCTGAAAGTTTAAATCCTACAGAAGGTTGTTGAGGAGGTTTTGACTGCATAGGTGCTCCATTTATTCATCACATTTATTCATCTACTCTGGTAAAGACTCACCCCCTCCAGCCCAATCTACTAAAGATGAAATCATTACTGTAAGTCATCACCTCCTCCTTAACATCAAAGGACCTCATCCTTGTTACTATATATTTATGTTACTAAAAACCAATGACAAATGCATGCTGTGCAAATAAAGCCAAAAATGCAGTCCTGATAACCAATGTAGGAAGAAATACGATGGCCACAACACAAGAGAACCACCCCATGAGTCTGTGCCCATAAGAAGATGCAGAAAAGAAGCCCATTTCCAAGCTTACTTCAATGAGAGGAAAAAAATCAAGGCTCTTAAAGTACAGATTGTACCACTCAGCCCTTCAGCCCAAGAGAGTGAATGTCAGAATGAAACAGCAAAAGCATCAGCAATGAGAGCTGTATTACAGTCCTGCTTTAAAGGGCAAGCTTTGATCCTATGCCAGGTGTGGGGAGATGAGAGGGCAGGGTGGTGTTCCCATGTCTGAGGCATGACGTGCTGCAAACTTCCTTTGCTTTGAGCAAGCTCTGGATTTGTGTCCAGCACAACCCACTGCCATGCTCAGGACAAGGAACGGAACCATACAAGTTTCCCACCATCCTCCCCCAACCTGCTCTTGTCCTTAGACTCTTGAATCTGTAAACATAAGCACAAACAAGACAGTCCTTTTAGCTCCTCTGCCAGATTTCCCCCCAGGTCAGACCCTGGTTTAATTTCCTTCACAATAAGTAATATACGTTTCTGCCTCTAGATACTATGAAGTGCAGAGAAGGGAGAGGCAGGAAGAGCAAGTCTCCGTACAAGCAATGCCCTGAGCAATGTTCCTCACTGCACTGGTATACACTGCCCTTCTGTGGCATAAGACATTCATTAAGTCAGAAGGCTTGGCTGTGCTCTCGAGGTTGTTAATAAAATGTGTTTAGAGCTATGGAGTCCTGCTCCAGGCACAACCTCTACTACAAGCTCATCCTTATTGAATTCAGTTCCATTGTACTTACATTTTGTTTGCACAAGGACTTCCACAATTTCATAGAATAAAACTTTTGTAGCATTAACAGCTCGTTGTGGCTCTCTTTTTTTTCTCCTGAGTCATCCAAGTTCAAGCTGGACAGACCTGAGAGACAATCTATCTGGTTGCAAACCACTGTACATGCTCCATTGGAACAGCTCCCAGTGGAAAAATTTTAGCTGTGATTCATCTGCCTGGTGCAATTTTGCCTCGATTTTATGGCCAAAAAGGATGAAGGCACCAAGCTCTTCTATTTTTCCACAAAGGCTCCTTACCACTGGGATTATTCTCATCATTACAACAGTAACAGCAGTGCAGTAAAGAACCTGGAGGCCTAGAAAAAGTCAGTTTCAACTAACCATCTTTGAGCCAGAGTGGAGAGGTCTGGTGCAGAAGCCTGCCATCACTGTGTTCCTGTCCTGTCCTCTCCTTACTGGCATTGTGCATTCCTCCTGCCAAGCCTTTGAAGAATACCTTGAAGAGAAGCTAGCAAACAGCAAGACTAGTCATCATCCTGCAGAGCTTGTCCTGCCCACCCCCTCCCATACCAATCTTGGAGCAATGTGGTGGCTGTTGGCTTCTTGTAGGGCACCTCGCACCAATGCTACACTCACAGCAATAGCTGACTTTTCCGTCTAGCACCAACTCTAACTAAAAAGGAAAGTAAAGAGCATATTACCCTGCTGTTTCACAGGGAACCAAAGTTAGTACAACATATCATCTCAAGACAAAACGTTTGCTACCATCAGATCCATCCATCTTCTCTGTGAGGAGTCATTTTTGCCAGTCTTACTTGTGTTGTTAAAGGGGCAGCAAAGAGTCTTTTATCTAGAAGCATGTTTCCCTGGAGATCAAAAGTATATTCTTTAGTTTTCAAATCTTCCCTCTTTATCCTCACAGTTCCCATATACGGGAAAAAACTGGCAAAATGTTAGTGGGAGTATGTATAAATCACACCAGCCACTGATCCTCTTATCCAGTAACCATAACACATCATACATTGAAAGTCTTTCTCTGAGAGAATATAAGAAATCACATTTTGCTTGCCAGCATCCCGAACCTTATGTTGGTTGTTGTAAATTACTGAAAGCACAAAGGTATAATCTTCATGCGCTCGTCTGCGAACATGGAATATGAACATCAAAGGCAGCAGTTATCATAAACTGCCCTTCCTCTGCCTTTGACCATAGGCTGATCTTCTCCCATGCATTACTGAGTTTAAAGAAACAGAATTAGACAAACAATTTGAAAAAACACTTGCTACCAAAGATAAGTTACCTTTGTTATAAATATCACCGTAACTAAATAGTTTGGCATTAAAATAATTAATTATAGGATATAAGCTTAACCAGAGCTAGTAAAAAAAGAAGTGAAGAAAATTATACATTCCTTATAAAAGCTTTTTTTAATATTCAAGTTTTTTTAAATTTTATCACCTCTGCAGTTGATCAAAAGAACCATTACTAGCATCAAAATTTCATTTTTAAACAGGAAAAGAACATAATTTTGCATGGGAAAACATTAGTCAGTGTGAAATCATCCTACTTCAAGACAATTGTTTTGTTGGCCCATTTGTTGTCAGACTTGAGGTGAACTTGGCTCTTGCTCTAAAGAAGGAATAACAGATACCAAGTCCCTGAGTTGTTGTCAAGTGATTCTTCTAGAACAAAACTGCACTTTTTGTATTCTTCAGCCCAAAATCATGACAATCTGTCTCTTTCTCACCAAGGAAAACGTGTCACAAACATCACCACCACATGTGTTTGTCCCATTCAGACTCACAGATCTATTTTAATTCCAGGGGTATCACAAAGCCACTCACAGTTGTACCCCACCCTTAGTTATAGGGCAATCTCAGAAATGATGATGTCTTGTACAAATTATGCTCAGGTGAGAAAGTAAAGCAACATGAAGTTACTGTTTTTCATCATAACAGGACAGAGGATAGCTGCAATTTTTTGCTTTAAACTACTTTTTTTCCTGACAGCTGTATTTTTACTTGCAGGTCTCATCATCTTTTCCAAACAGATTGATTAGATTCAGTGCTAGCTGAGACTCTACATCATATTAAATGTTTACCTTCTTTCAAGCAACAGGTATGACTTATCAACTCAGTAATTGCAACAAATAAACCAAAGTTCCCATCTGTGTCACTGTAAGTAGAGAGCACTGTAAGCAGTACCTACAGATGCTGCTTCAAACATGCTGCAGAAATTACAAGTATGAGGAGCTGCAAGTCATCCTGACCTCTCATCACAGAGCAGGAGAGGCCCCTGCTCTCCCCATGCACTAAGCACAGAGGAGAGAGATGTGAAAGTCATTTAAATAAGAAAAGAATGTCTCCTCTCCTTGTCAAGAAAGGCATTTTAATTATGTTTCTCAGTTCTAAAACGCACCAAGATGACTTTGTTTTATAAGTGCTCTGGAGCCTGAGGCGCACATTTGTATTACAGCTGGGTGCTTTTATTGCATATTGTATTTTTAATTGTTCCTTAGAAGACTGAGCATTTTTCCACCAAGAAATCTAATACATTATTATTTCTGATTCCATAATTACTTGGATCACTGCAGTGCATGTCAGCCACATGACTTGTGTGGATCTTTCTTCTTCCTCCTCTCTCAAAGGATTCTGTTGTTTGGATTATGCAATCAGTTTGTTAATACCAGGACAGATGGCCACAATGAAAACACACAGGGTGCTCTCTCTGATAGATACTTGCCAATATCAACAGGAAAGAACAGAATTAAATTCATGAACTTTAGAGAGAAAGTACAAGCTTGTTCTTGAGCAGGGAACAGCATAACGCTTTCATGTACACAGTAATAGCTGATGACAATCTATAGACATGCAGCTTGCAAGACTAGAAAAATCCAAAATAGGGCCTGAAGTAACCTTTAGAGGTCGTATAACAGAGGGCTGCAAATACCCTGTTTGCCACAGATGGCACAAGGTCATATTTGGAGACGATGCAGTAAGGACCCAGTGCTTTGCTATCCCAGACACCCAAAAGGTTTCCTGACATCAAACCTAAATTGCCCCCTGCCTGCTGCAATTTAAGCCCATCATATCTCACTCTGCCCACTATTTATTCACATCCTTTTTCAGCAGCCTTCTACAGTTTGTAAATCTGTTCCTGTATCTCCCTGCTGTCACCTAAATTGCACCTAGCGATTTAGCCTCCTGCCCCCACAGCAACACACCATCACTGCTTATTCAATAACTTCTGCACTGAGCCCATAACTCCTGGGTGAGCTCCAAGGCGTGCAGCTAAGCCTGCATGCCACGCAGTACGGAGATAATCCGGATTGCAGCTTGAAGGCTTACAGATTTGGCTGCTAAACTCACCAGACTTCAGTTACCAAAAGGAAGTCTAACATATCTGGAAAATTCCCATCCTCCCGATACTGCTGGTTTCCCATGACGTCACTGTTGGTTCTCAACCGAGAGAGGCTCTTAGATGTCACTCAGTAACATTAGGAAATACAGTTCCATCCTCAGAGGAGGAATTTGTGATGCAGAAGGTTGCTAAAGAACAGGAAAATTTAATAAGAGGATCCCCACCACCAGTTAAAAATATCTTTTTTAAAGACTGTAAAAAACCTGGAAAATTTAAAATTTCAATCTGATGCTCCTATTACCAGCAAAATTATAATGTTAAACTGGGCAGTGCCGATATGAGAAAGGCAAAGGCACATTGAAAATAAAAAGATAATCTTTGCTTTGTTAAATGTGTGGTCTCTGACATCGTCCACACCTGGTAAAAGTTTGTCAGAGCTTGGTAAATCCAGAAGTCTTAAAATAATTAACTGGAGGCAAGGTGTGAGAAAAGAATTGGGCATCATTGCCAGAGGAGAACTCTGCATGTCTTTAAACCAAGTGACAAAGGCCAGATCCTGCTCAGGCCAATATTCCTCCCCTTTGCAATCAGAATGCAGGTGCGTACACTAAGCAGGCACTCCACCAAAGCTTGGATGTATATATTCTGTGAACCTAAACCTCAAGATGAAACGAGGTATTTCCAATACCTCGGAAGTGTCAATATAGATTTCTTTGGTATTAAGCCTAGTGCTCATGCGCCCTCACAAGCACACTATGATACAGTATTTACTAATACGATTGTATTCTTTTCAAACAGAAATGGGTAATACAGATTTGGGCTAACAGAAGTAAAACATCATTGCATAAATTCCTGCTACTAGTTATTTGGATAACTGTCTTTGCACTGAAACACAGATCTTAAAGGTTTTTTTCTTTTAATCTCTAGTGGTTAAATGCAAAAAGCATTCCTTGATTCTGTATGAACTGGATCAGAATGTACATACACAGTTTTGTGACTGCATTTCAAGAAAAAACCTTCAGCTGTAACTAACAGAAGGCAAGTGGAGTGTGAAATGGTGGGATTCAAAACAAGAACTCCTTTGCAAACACAACCATACTGCCCCATGTACAAATGCCTCCAATCAATTGAAACAAACAACTTTGAAAGTAAGACAAGGGAGTATTTCTGTGGTCATTCAAGCAGATCATACTAAGTGATGTCAGCTTTGTATGAAGGTGATTCTTCTACAGGAGAAATATAACCACTGGCTTTTGCTATCCAGAAGTAGGGTAGATTTTGGAGAACAAGTATTTGCCAAACCTAGAGATCAACCCCTGGTAAGATACATGCAAATGTCAGGGTTTATCAAAACTTTTCCTCCAAGAAAACAGGGACATTTTGATGGTTACTACCCAGGCCTGAAGAGAAGAAACAGAGCTGCAAATGAACTCTTTCAACATACGTATACATTAGTCCAAGCAAATATCGATAAATACCTCAGAATCTAAACAACATAGCAATACATTTCAGGTAGTCGAAAGAAATTATATATTGGAAATAAATCAGAAACATGTATCTTAGAGTTATGACAGACTCAAAGAACTGTGAAAAAATCTAAGGACTTCAGTTTTTAGCTATGGAGCCATCCTTCCTGCAGTGACATCGTACAAGGCTGCTGGCTCTGATGGCTACAGCCATCACATTGGGCCTGGTGCTACTGAACGCTGGGACAGTCCCTGCAGAAAGGGGTGCTTCTCGGTTCAGTTCTTCTCTCCAGTCACTCGCTCCCTGTGCTTACGCACATGGAAACAGACATGGAGAGCAGGTCTGTCACCAGCCATCCTCACCCAGTCCCAGAGACGGAGAGCAGCACTGATGCTCCCCAAGAAACCAAAGTGTTCTGATGAGCTTCACTGCAAAAAAATAGGCCAGAATCAACACCCCAGACTCTGACAGCTCTGGAGCAGAAACAGAGCCTGTATGTATCCCAGCAGACATCTTTCAGTACAGGACTAAAGCTAATAGGACAGTAAATAAATACAGAGAAAGGCAAAGTCCTGAATTTATATAGTGTGTTCTCAGAAGAGCTCAGGCAACTTCCCCATAGAATCTGAAGTACTTGTGCAGTCATGATTTATTGTTGACCAGGAATATTTTTTCCCATCTTGATATTTTAAAACAGGTGGGTTTTTAATATTTATTCCTATGCCAACCCAAAGAATATATCACAAACTAAAACTTAAACTAGAATCCTGAGAAAAACTGATTCTGATTCCTCATTTCAGTCTTTGTATTGCTTCGTTCACTTATTCCAGCTGTCTTTCCATTGTTTTGATAATTTTTCATTAAAAATGGTTTCGATGAATGCACATTTTGTAATGAAAAAAGTTGTAAAAAAGAACCCAGTGGTATTTTCATTCACACTAGTTCTATGGAATATTGAGTAAAACAGAATGATGACATGTCAGCTGAATTTATTTTCTCCATTTGACTTTTCCTAACAAATGCTCAACTGACAAATGTTTAGCTTTACCTTAGAGTTCTTTAATGGAAGCACATGAAGAATTAAGACAATTAATATGACTATTAGAGATACTTTCCCTAAATGCACCACTTCATCATAGCTGTTGGAGGGTGACAGAATGCAACTCATTTCATTTGCATGAGCAACTCCAAAGATTTCAATAATACATATGAACACACCAATAAGAATTTACCACACTGCTATGACACCATTGCTGGTAGTAGAAGTGTATTTAATTTCTTACAGATCACACTGAAGTGTTTTCTCCCCCAAACCCATAAAGTGAAGCTTCCCATAAAGGTAATTGCTAGCACTGAGTCTCATCTCCTTTCAGCAAGTTGTAAGTATTGCAAAATGAAGATGCATTTCCCACATAAACTAAAATTGCTCTTGTGATTATAATATTTGTATCCCCAAGAGAGGAAGAGTGTTTGAGGTGGGTGGATAAACAAATATTTTAATCACATTCGTTTGAAAGTTGAAATTTTATTTCAATATCAGTTAACTTTTTTTCTTTTCAATTTCTTCTCTTAGCTCAGTGGGAACTATTAAAAAAAAAAAGACCATGTTCTTGTAGCTGCATGCTTTTCAATCTGTGATGATTTATTTGCATGTTTATTTTCCTTGTTACAGTGATTGGTTTAATGTATTTTTCTTTTTTTGCTACTGTTTTCACAGTGCATTTGAGGCAACGGCGTTCACTTGATTTCTAGCTGATGGGTGATTAACCCAGGGGGAGTCAATCTGAAAATCCTACAAGCTTACTGGGTTGCATTCCTCATGTTTCTAGTCCCATTGGCTATATTTTTGCCACACTTCCAGTCTAGGAACACCAGCAATGAGGAAGACGGTTTGAGATTCATATGCCTCTGCATACTGGCCCAAGATCATGCTGATACAACACAGACCACAGTTTACAGCTGATCTGGACATACTGAGCCTGGATATGGCTCCACATCCTCCCTATGAATCTGCCACTATCTCATCATCATCATCGGGCCAGTGAAAGACAGACAAGTTGGCTTTCCAGAAGATACAAAAACTGTATATAAGCATGGACTGTGGGAAAGGTGAGAAATCTGGTTGTGGGCTGTGGCATGTGGCATGCAAGTTAGAAGCGTTGTCAGGCCAGTTGCGTTGTGAAAAGGCCACAAGGATGCTGCAAGACAACAACCTGCTTTCTGGTTCACACTCCCACAAAGTAGCTTGAGCATTTCCATTGACTTCAGGGGTACTAAATGCAAAGGGATTACACAGAAAATTAGAAAAATCTCAGAAGAGGTCTCAAAGTAGCATCTATTCTGTACACTGCACTTCCATGAGAAAAGTATGGAAAGTGCTTAGGGGTTAATTTAGGAATGTTAAAATCATTAAAGCAGCAGCTCTGCACTTAGCTTCCTATGTAATATAGCTACTTTAAATATCATCCATTTTGCGTGGGCACATTGTCACTTCCTGCGGCGGCATGTTAACAGAGCTTTCAGCAGAAGCAGAGGCAATCTCTGTTGTCCTTTAACTAACCTGATCATATTCATTTATTGGATTTACAGCCTGACTATTCAATTGTTTTGCGCTTTACAAGAAGCCATTACATTTTGCCATCTACACAACCCACAAGGGTCTGATGCCTTCATAATGTTTCCCTCTATAAGCCAATGATACAAAAAACACAAGAGGACTTGAGTGGAGCCAAGTCCTGGATCTAAACTGGAGAGAAGGGAGCAGAGAGAGAGGTGTAAAGGAACAGCAGGACACAGGGGGACCAAGCGACACTATGGTTTGTACTTCTGCAGTCTGATCACAAGTGCCTGCTTATCTGGTCAGTGACATCTACACCTTGCAGAGCAGAAAAGAGCCCAAGGTGACTAAATAATTATGTTTCATGAAGCCAGGTAGCTGGTGAGAGATGGAAACCCACATTAGTGCCCTGAGAGCAACATGAGCACAGCCTTCTCTTGGGCTTCAAAGGACCTATACCCATGATACCGCCCTGCACAAAGTCTCTCAGGAAAGGCTTCAATTTAGTCCTTAAATGGGAACTACGTGTTTTCAGAACGAATCTTTAAGAGGGTTCAAGCTGTTACAGAGACTGAGAACAATGTCAAGCAGAAGAGCAAAATTTGCAGGATCTGGAAGTGAAGAAAACCTGCAATAATGACCATAGGGAACATGGGAATAGCAAGAGCAGCAGACCAAGAACAGCAAGACCAAAAAAAAACCAATAGCAAGACCAAGGCCACGGAAGTAAACCAAGATAGAGGCACTCAAATCATCACAGGCAAATGCACAATATAAGAGTAAGTAATGTTAGGGTGACAGTTCACTCTGTATATTTACATTTGTCTTCACTCTGTATTCACAGAACTCTTTGAAATACAGGAATAAACTTCTGGGAGGCTTAAAAGTATTTAGCCCTCAAGCTAAAACAAACAAAACACTCCTGTTTGAGGAGGAGCAGTAGATAAGCCTAGTTACAAGAAATGTTTAAAGTAGTTGTTAAAAAGAAAAATCTCCAACCCCTTCTTCCTTGTTAATTTTGTTTATGTGAGGGTATTGCCTCTCTAGCCTATTTCCTACTGCATTGCAGTTGCTATGCTCTGAGGTTTGGTGTCCTAACAGGAGAAAATAAACAGTTGAAAGGTAGAAACACAACAAGGACCAGGGAGAAACAATTCAAAAGGGAATTTTTAACTGAAGGAGGGGCTGGGAAGAAGAGGCCTTCAAGAAGGCAAAGACCAGTCTTGCAGTAAAAATATGCAGTTTCTACTTTGAAACACACACGACTGCTCAATGCCAAACCACCAGACCACATGAACATGTGCCAAATATTACCATATCACTGTATTACCAATATTCCAAAGAGTTTATTGCCCCTCCTCACTTCCACAATTATCTCTGTCCCCCATGGTTCCAACGAGTGCTAGTGGAAAAAATTAACAATATTCAAGGTATTCCTGGTCAAGACAAGATACAGGAAAGCCTGAACTGAGACAATCCCTACTCAATGTTTTTGCTTCTCATGAGCTGGCAATTACCTAAAATTTTAGATCATCCACTAAGCAAAATCACGAGAGTTAATATTTTGAGATTCATCCATCAATACAATGGATTCTTCACGGGAGAAATTTGAAGAGATGGCAGAATACGGGGAAAAAAAAAAGATCATATATAAGCAGAACCAAGAGAATCATCACGTGGCCACAGGTGAAAATCTCTCTTTTACTTCTGGGAACAGATTTTTCAGCACTGACCACCTGCAATATACCCAGTCTCTACCAGATTGGAGGAACACATCCATTTTTCAAAACGGTGCTTAGGAGCATGAAGAAAAAAAATTAGTGGACAAGTCCACATGAAGATGATGGGAACTTTACATTCAGAAACATAGACAGGCTCCAAACACACAGCATACAGCAAGATTTCATTTCCCCTGCCCACATTCAAGGTGTGGATAGTTAGCTCTTCTGTGGAAAAAACAGCCCAAACAAAACACTAAGATTTGGAGGCAGTGCCTCCTGCAAAGTCTAAGGATGCACAGAACAAAATCTGTATTCAAGCCTGTGTAACAGGGGCAAAATTATTTATGAAGAAGTTTCCATTCCTTCATAACACCTTGCATGCACATTGCTTGAGCTGCTCACCCTGTGCTCCTTTGAATCCCAGTGATGTGCAGGCAGCCTCACAGACCTTGTGCAGCCACTTTGCTTTCTCAACACATTTGAAAGTGCCAGTTATTGAAAGACCTTTGACTTCTTTTACAATTGCTTTCTCACATCCCCCTTTCAGGGGAGTGGAGGGAAAATTTATTTTTAAGACATATAGTTGTCTACACGCCACTGTCCCAGAGGTCACCTAAGAATTCCATTTCAACACAATGTATTTTGCATATTGGCGTAATCTGATAGTTCTTTCCATGTGTTTTAAAGATATGTTTTCTCTGGTTACTGATGACTGGCAAGTGTCACATGAGTGACTGAAGAAAGGAAGCAGTGCCCAAAGCCAAGGGAGACTAACCTTTAAACTGGCCCAGTACTAACTCTCTTTTAAGGTACACACCCAAAACGTGTACTTGTATCAATTGTTTACTAGACCCATCTCCATTAAGATCTGTTTCAAAAGCTCTAAAAGTAAAGAGGTACAGTAAGTTCACATTTACCCAAGCAGAGCATAAGAATATATGATGTTATTTTCTCCTCCAAATGGAAACTCTGGAAATGAATGTTACAGTCCATCAAAACATATTTATCAAAAAATTTTTCATTAAATAAAATGTTATTTAAAGACATTTTGAGTTTAGTTAGGCTAGGTATCTGGGGTCTCAAGTGAAGTCACAATGATCCCAAATAAAAAGTCTGACCTTGGGAATCTGAAAACGGATGTTTCAACAGCTCTACTTCACAGGCAGTGAAAGGTTTGATCTCATTCCAATGGGGAATTTCAAAACCTTAAAGGCTGTTACAAGACAGAATTTCTTGTTCCTCAGCCAGCTCTTGTTAGCATAGTCATAATAATCATAATCAGAGATTTATGTATTGTCTTTTATCCTCATAGAACTTAAAGAAGTTTGCAAATGATTATGATCATAAAAAGCATGTACAAAAAAAATCACGCTCACACTCCTCACTAAGCAAAAGAGGTTAGTCTGCACTGAAGCATGACAGCTGTTGAAGAAAACGCAGTTATGTTTAAAAATAAGTGTGAGGAAAATAGAGCAACTAATTGAACAGCAGAAGGGATTTAAGTAGGCAACTTATAGTTACTATAACTGAATTTAGCTAGAAGATGAAAGCAAACAAGCGAGCAGTTTTGACTGAGAGGAAGTGTAAAAATCTGTGCATCATCTGCTGTCTCAAGAAAGACTCCTTCCAGCTGCACTTGCCCCTGTAACCCCAGTTTTACCATGTGCCTGATTCCACCTAATGCAGCAAAACCTAACTCGGAGAGGTTTGTGCAAACACTTTGTTAGAGTGTCTGGAAAAGTTAGCACTTCACCATAAACAGCTTCTCCAAGACCACCAAAATGGAAGTACAATGTCACAGTAGCTGTTTCCACACCTCTTCTTTACATGACACTGGATTTTTTTTTTAAATTACTGTAAATACCAATCTATGCAGTTATTTGCACAAAATTTGAGGCATAGTCATCACATCTATAAAGTCTAAAAGCAGAGAAGATGAAGCCAGTTGATGTGACTCCAAATAAGCAGAAAAGGCATTTATCACACAGCTTTATAGGATCCACATGCCAATCTTACATCATTTGGGACTTAAATTCATGGAATACCCCTGTGAGAGACTATTACACTTTAAAGATCATTGTGTCAAAGAGCAAAGCAGAGAGAGCTCTGACAAGGAAGACATTTCCAAGAACTTGGCTTCAGCTGAACCCACAACTTCTGAAGTAGAGCTTCTGCTCAGAGAAAAACAACTACCTCTATCAAAAGCAAAGACAAGAAACTTGCAAAGTACTGCACAGGAGAAATACAGTACTTAGGCAAGTGGCAAAGTGCTTCAAAGATTGACAAGAACTTTGCCATTGTTATGAGAGAGATTACGGTTGTGGGAGGTCATTATCACTGCAGTGAACTCTTGTACACTGAAGGCAAAAGAGTCAGAAACAGTGTAAAAGATTGCAGGATTGGTAAATAAGGTGCTGTATCTTCTGAATCTGTTTGAATTTATCAGCAATAAAACTTTTTTTTAGAAAAATGATTGATAGTTGGAATCCTCTAGCATCAGGTTTAGTTGCATTTATGAAGTCACATGTAAGCCAACGAGTAAAAGCTACTAAAAAAGCCTAATCACATTTACATTCTAACCTCTTATTTTTTTGGTATACCAGAATAAAGGGGACAAACTAGTTAGATTTGACCATCTCCTCAGTGTCCTCAACCAAAGGGGAATTTTATAGGAAATTTAAAAGCTTCTCAAATAGTGGAATGAGCCAGGGTCACTACAGAGACAAAAAGCTGCTCTTCCTCCTTAACTGAGGCTGTCAAGGTGTATCTTGGCAGGAACTGAGGCCTGAACCCATAATAGTTCAGAGGATGTGTCCACTGTACGCCTTGCCTCACACAGTCTGGATACAAAGGCAAGTCAGTCTGTCATGGTTTTTTTTACAGCTTACTTTGTTCAAACCTAGCCAGCGAAGTATACTTGGACTCACTCTAAACCCTATGGTACAAGTCACACTGCTGAAATGGAGCAAAAAAGAAACAGTTTAAGCAAAGCTGAGTACTGATAGCACTGGTAATCTCTGAACCCAAGCAGGTTCAGCAGATGTGGACCATGATTAGCGATAGGGAAAGATATAAATAGCAAAGCAACTACAGATGAAACTATGTCTACTCCAGGTAATAGTTTCATATCTCCTCTGCTGAGAAATTTCCAGAGAAGGATTCCCAGGCAAGAAGGGAGCACAGAGAATAGCAAACAGCCTTAAAAATTCTTAATACAACTCAAAGGAAAGGGGGAAATGGAAAGCAGACCCTGAACACAATTACAAATGCTGTTTCATTTTTTTTTTTTTTTTAACAAAATGCCTCTCAGAGAAAGGAGCACAAACATGGCTCTGTTCATAAAACAACGCTGTATCCTCCTGCACTGTATTCTCACAGGAGGCTGGGAAGTTCCCAACAGCATTGTGGAGGCTGCCTAGTGTTTCTCATTAGGCTCTTAAGAAGTCTTTGCTACTGAAATCCCAAAGGAAAAATTAATAAGGCTTGTTTTGGATACACACAGAAGTCGAGTTCTGAATGGATACTTCAGTGGTGTGCTACCAGATCTCCTTGACTGCAGTTAAGTTCTGTTCATTGTACACCTTGTAACCTACACCAAACTGTTTCCACATATCTTAGCAAAGATCTGCTAGCAAAAGAAGGCTTTATATCACTAAGGAGCTGAAGACTGCCAGACTCTTATGCAAGCTACTTGGTGATGGAGCTGGACTTAATGCTGCTTAATCTTTTTCTCTTGCTTTGTCTTCTAAAGAACAGTATCTTATCTGCTCGCACCTGAAAAAAGGTCTCTTCTCTGTGCCCTTTCTATAACTCCTGAGATTGCTTTCCCACACACTTGTCTACAAAAAGAGTGGAATTTCTCTCTCAGACAAGAAAGTTGTGGGCCCCACAGGCCAGCTCAAACCCCACTTCCATTGGTCTTCCGTGGACACACAGTAAGCACCCAGGATCCAACAGCACATGGACTTGAGGCTTCATAGTTTTCAGGGCTCGACTCTTGAACCTGACATAGTTAAGACAGCAATTTTTTCATTAATTCTTCCTACAACTTGTACAAATGAATGAGTTTGTACTGTGTTTTTTGCCCACAGAAAGACCAGTAATACAGGCACTGCTAAAGCTCCCTCCAAAACACTTCTAAAGATCAGTTGTTTTCCTTTTCCAACTAATGGGTATTAGGCAAATTTATACAGTAAATTTTAAGTACTGAAGAAACTTGCCCCTTCCCCTCAGGAATGGGCATCAAAACAAACCCACTTCCTTCTCCTCATCTATAGATGACTTGTACCCAATATCAAATCCTTACTGAGTCAGGAGGAAGCTTGAGCTTCAAGTGTAGAAAGAAAATAAAAGAAGAAAGCCACTAATAAAGAAAGTCCTATTATACAAATCCTCAGGATGAACTATATGACAGATGGACCACATTCCTTTCTAGATGTGCACATGAGCATGGCTACCTAAATGCTATGTGGAGCTTTTTTGGGTGGGTTTTTTTTTGTTCTGGGTTTTTTTTGTTTGGTTGGTTTTTTTAAGTTGTCATTGCTCATACAAAAAAAGGGTGTAGAATTTCATTTCTTTTTCTGTACCAACTATTCCACATTTGGCTGCCAGACAAGAGATTAGCTGTTTGTTCCTACCAGCAGAGTTATGTGGAGGAGGCATGTGGCCATTAGCCAAGGTCACGAGCCAACAACTACAAAGAGATACTTATCCCAGTTGTCCATCCTGTAGGAAGAGAGATGGATAAGTGAAGACTTTCATTCATGCACATAAGCAATTTTACTACAGACTGTCCTAATCTCTCACACCAACATCCAAACAAGTCTGTAAAACAACACTGTATGTTTTAACCCACAGTAATTCACCTGATGGATGATGGGATAAATGCAACTTTAATGTGCAAATGACACATCATTAAACCAAAACTCTGGAGATCAGGAATGATCAGAATCAACTGTTTCCATTCACTATATCAAATTACTTGTTCTAGCTCCAGCTCAGCAGAAGAGAATGATGTAATACTTTCTCTGGCTCTAGAGAGAATAGCCTTCAATCAAGTGACTTCATCACAGAGTCACTGAAAAATACAACAGCAACTCAGCTATAACCATTATCAAACAGCACAATTCCTGTAGTTTAGTGACTTCAAAGGAGAACCTGTGTTGTGATTAAACTTTCATTTCAAGAATATGAAAGGGGAAAGCACTACCAAACTCCAGACACTACAGCAGGGGTTTGGAAGAGATTAGAGTCCTCAGATGACACTGTGAAGCTAAAGGGCAGAAGCGGAGGAAGAAGAATGGATGTACAGGACAAATAAACAGTACAGTTATCAAGGTATAGCAGCAGCTCAGATGGCAGAAAAACATTTAGACTATGGTGGCAACTCTGAATTGCTTGGGAGAAAAATAAGAGACATAAGGAAAATGACATACAGTCAAGCAGCAAGAGAAGGTGTGAGATGAGATACCCAAGTTACAGATTCTGTGCTTGCTGTGTTTCTCTCACCAGCCAAAACCTAGTCCTGCTAAGAAATGCCAGGCACTCAAAGGACCCCTCAAAATCTTTTAACATGGCAGTGGGGACTGGATTTCCACTAATATTTGTTCCTTAATGCGAGGGGTTGGGGTTTCCAGTTCCCTCGCCACCGCCCCATTTTTTCCTTGCCTCTGGAGTAGGAACACGTTCCTAAAGGTCAATGAGAAGTTTCACATACTCAGGAACACAGACCTACAACTTCAGTATTTGCAGTTACACACACCCCTCTGTGTCACCAAAGGGCTGGCTCCAGACCTCTGTCTCCCTTACAGCACACAGTCCCAGCTCCTGTTGATGCACCCCAGGTCCTTCAGGTACGAGCTGTTTCAGCATAGGCAACCCAACGAAGGCAGTCAGCTCCGAGGCAAAAAACAGGACATGAAGGCCTTCACCTACAGTTCATACAGAGGCTGCCACAATCACATTTCTGACGTTAAACTTACTTGTTTTCAGATTGTTTTTTCCAGTTTTGCTATGTGGGATGAGGGCAACAGTGGGTTTGGCTTTGATTTCATTTGAGATTTTGCAGATGGGATTTTCCAAAGAAACTAGGCTCTTCTACCAAAACAAAAGTAGTAAAAAGTAGTAAAAAAAAAAAAAATCCCACAGCCTAGTTTTGATTTCAAGACTGCCTTCAGACTGTTTTTATGTAGGTTAGATAATGCATCATTAAATTTTGTTTGAACAAGATTCCTATCCTTGCAATAATAAAGAACTAGGCACTAGTTTCTAAGTGATCTTCCCTGTGGAAATGTTAACACTCGGACAGTTTTACCCTGATCATTTGGTTTGCTTTCTGTTTTCCAATGTACCAGCATGTTGTGAAAAGTACACAGGAATCTGCCTTCTTGCCAGTAGCTGAATGAATCATAATCACCCTCAACAAATAAAGCAGGCTAACTTTAGGCACATAAACACAAACTTGCAGTGAATTAACTTACTTGCATGTTACACAAGATTAAACAACAAACAGAAGAGAATACATGGAAGTGACAATGATTCTTTAAAAGCTTGAAAATTATTTGGGCTGAGTCTGTATTGCAGTTGGAAACAACACTGATTCTCATGTGAACGTCATTTATTTTGCAAATTGTCCTTATTTTGAGACTTGCTATAACCCAAGAACTTCTTGTTATGATTTATTTTAAATTAGAAACAATTAAGTGATAATTTTTTTTACAATGGTGTGGGAGATTTAGATGATTGTTCTATATCTGCACTCTCTTTGGCTGGATAAATAGTTTTCCATTTCTGCAAGATTTTTTTTCCTCCTTATGAAAAGACCTTTCCCGAGTTGAAACAGAGCAAATGTAATTAATCTCCTGCAAGGCTACATATTTCAAGATTTTTTTAAAAAAGTTACCTATTTTTATAAAAGTGTATCAGAATTATGAACCTATTATCAGACTGGCTTTTTTTCCCTAGAGCTAAAAGTTAACTGTCACTGAACAAAGCATACATGTATGCAAGGTTTCATTATTGGTTTTCCATGCTAACTAGATTAGAACAGATGAAAGTCTTGATCCTAAGATGCAGCAATTAGGAGAGTGTAGGTGAATCATAGCTGATCTTTAGCTTGAAGGTTCAGGTGAGTGATTACTTAGAAATTCCCTGATTACTGAGCTATCCAAAGTACAGATCAGCATCCTGGATTATTTATCAGTAACAGCAGAAGCAGAGGACAAAATCACCCACTTCTATCTGAGCTAAGGAAGAGAAATAAGGTTCCTGCCAAATCCACCCCCAAGACAATGCAGAATGGCTGGCAGTTCTTTAAAACATTATTGGATGTAACTTGAATTCAGATGGAGGCAGGAGAGGGGAAAAAAAAACAAAGATGAAATAGCAAGCACTTTTCTTTACAGAGTTATTTCATCTTGTGTATGGATATGGTTTTCCTCTCTCAGTCTTTTATTACCTCCCTGTTCCTCATGTTGTCTGGTTGGAATTAGGTTCAAAAGGCTTTGAACCAAACACTGCATCTGAATCAAAATTATTAAAGTCTCTGTATCCTTGCTACTTATACTATATATGAGCACGATATGTCAGCTAAAAGGAAAAAATTACTTTGCACAGAATAAGTTCTTTATACAACCTAACATCTCGGTGATTCAGAGACGGGGCCTGGGTTGTCCAAATAACGATGGGCCAAGCCCTAGATTTCATGTCACCACTACACATCAGCTGATACAGGCTGTGGCATTGTGTGTTGGATCTGCAGCTTATTCATACGACTCCCATGGAGCTAAACCAATTTATAACCTGACAATCTTGGTCCATGTTGGTTTTTCCTTCACATGAATACTACAGTACGGAAACATGACATGCTTCACTTGCAGAGTAGTAGCAGTGAATTATATCCTTTTGTGCTTAATATTGAATAGCAAGGGACTGGTCTTTCATTGCAACATTAACCACAATACCACATGATGAGGATGTACAATGCTTATAAGCAAGAGCTTTCTGGTGTCTTAATCTAACATAGCTCTGACAAGAGACAATACTCTTTAACCACCTTGTGTTAATAAACAAGTTAACCAAAAATACTAAAGGAAAATGAATGCCTGGCCTAGCTAAAGCAAGCAAAAGGAGCACCATGATCTGAGCAGACATAAAGATTCTAAATACTGTATGTGCAAAAGATCTGCCCTCTGGCTGTGTTACAGGGGTGACAGATTCACTCTGAGTGCCCCACTTAGAAACATAAATCTCCTTAGTCAATGGTGAGAGAGAGGGAGCTGCACAGGGTGATGTGGACCTGAGTCACCCTGTGGAGCAGCTTGTGCTTTCCATTAACTATATCTGGGACCTAGAAATCTATGCTCCAAACTTTAGCACCTCCTTTAAGCCAGCTAAGGGAGTTCTCCTTCCCCATGTGCAGAGACACTCACATGAACTTCTTCAGAGCCAGCTCAGACACAGTTTCACTGAAGCTCTCTTGGTGCAGAGCTCTGTCCTGGCTAACTTACTTTGCATTATGCAGATCCCACGTCCGAGAAACCAAAATACAAGATTTTTAACCCTTTCAACCTTTCTGCCAAGGAACCATGTATGTAGAAATATCCAACGCTGCACAGAGCAGTGTAGACAAACATAACCATTAACAGATACCTTATCTGTTAGCACAGATCCCGTGCCCTGAGTACCAGGTGGGGGTGAGGAGTACTGTATAGCAAAGCACCCACAGCAGAAGGGCACAGTACTGAGACCCTCAACAACTTCTGTCCAAAGCAAGTTATAGATGTGGTCACACAGGCTACAGATACTTTTATTAACCACGATAAGACTCCCCCTAAATATATTAAAGCGTCTTCTGTGCTTAGAGAAAGCAGCTTTGAATTTCTAAGCCAGCTGCTGGACATACTCCAGGGAGTAGTGTCACACAGACTTTTGCAGCAAGTGATTCTCAGCACAGTTTTCTGTCCAGGGCTCATCCCAGGATGAGTGATCAGTTTAAATGCAGTTGAGATGCAAGGTCCCACAGAGCAGTATAGAAAGGGGTACTTGTCACCTGCCAGGTGTCTTCCTGCAAGACATCTGATAGTACAAAGCAGTGTTCTCTGTAGGAACATGGATAGTAGTGCAGTAGGATAATAGAGATAGGACATAGGGGAGAGGAAGAGAAAGCTGCAGCTCATGATCAAGTCTTTGTAAATCACTGCTTCACACTGAGAAAACACACTGAATGGATTATAACATGTCAATGTTTTGTCATAAGTGGTCAGACTAGCACAATATCAGAGCTCTGTGGCAAAGACACAGTCCTGTTTCTCCGAAATGCCTGTGCCTTCTTTTCCCCCACTTCTCCCTGCCTTCTGATGCTCTTTCTAATGTGTGCAACAAACCAGAGAGGCATCCACAGAGAGCCTGCTTGCTACACAAACAGCTTATCTCAACGCTTGGCTGTCTTCTGCAGAGAATTATACCAGAACCCTACAGAAATCCCTGTGGCATCTGCAGAACAGGGTATCTAAAGGCATCAGCACAGGGAGGTAAATTGAGGTTGTATAGACCTAGTTGTAAGAAATGAGACTATTCAGAAACTGTTGATAGTATTCAAGAAATAATTGCCAATATTTAATAATAAAATTATTGCCTAACTTTCATCCTACTTTCCACTTGTAAAATTCACCACACTTTTCAGAGAAGGGAAATAGCATTAGTCCATTTTATTGTGGGGAAACTGAGAAACAAAGCAATAAAAAGATTCGTCTATAGCAATCCAAAAGACCCACGACAGAGCTGGGCATCATCCTGAATCCTACCTTGTCCTTTGGACATGAAGTCTACACTGGGTGCCCCAAGAATGCTCCGAGTCTCTGGGTGTTAGTGCTCAGCCAGCTGCAGCCCAGCTCCATGTGGGTGCAAGACCTGCTGTACACACCAGCCCCCCCCCAGTATCCTCATTTCCACCAGAGAAGGAGGTATGCAGTTCCCTGGAAGGTGCAGGGCAACAATGGCGTGAACATTCCAACACACACCCCCCAAGTAAGCAGATATTGTCAATAATCTCAAAATTTAAAGTAGAGGAAAGCAACAAAGTCCTTACTCGGGAGGGAGGTGGGGGGGAAAGTGAGTGAAATTTTCACCCACATGTTGTTAGCCATGTCCTGCTGGTCACCCAGGTTAAAATATTACCATTGTGTACAGGAAGGTAAAAATATACCTTATTATTAGCGGCTGCTAAGAGGCAGCTGGGTAAACTTTCTCCTGATTACTGATGGGTTGAGCAACAGTTTGATTTACAACATACAAATATCCTTTTGGTTTTTCACTCCATTATATCTACGTCAGAGAACACCACAGAAAAATTCTGGCCTGTCTTCAATTTAAACTGTTAGTGCAATACTTTGACTTATACATCTCTCACACTATAAATGTTTTGCTAGTATGATACAACTTTCAAGATGAGGATAAATCATGGCTGTAAAGAATTCGCATTCCACTTCCAGAAACACCCTTTGAGTACCCAGATAGCTTTTGTTGTGTCATAAGTCAATATTCTTAGTAAAAACTAATTTAATACATGCAAATCTATTATTAAAACAAGGCAAAATGTAGTATGAGGATGTTCACCTTCTCCTTGTTTTTTTCATTGCATCAGGGACAGAACAAAGGATTAAGGCTATGATTTCCTTTCTGCTGCTCTGTACACCAGTTCATTTCGCACACTGGGACTTCGAACACCCATGGAATAGTAATCATCAACTGATCATCAGTGATTTAAGCACAAAATTGAAGCAGTTGCAAACATCTGAAAAGCTCAAGCTACTATTCAAATCTTAGTCTTTGTCCATTCTCATCTGAACTGAAAAAGGCAGCTGGTTCTGGGACCAGTTCAGAATAGTTTGGCCTAGAACAGTGCTGGAAGCAGGAGCTGGCTTGCTAACAAAACTTTTTTCTCCACAGAAAAAATAAATTGTAGAAAATTTTCCAAAGCTTCTGCATGCATTGCTAGAATAGCTGGGTTACTTTAAACCATTTCTATTATTAACAAACTGTTTCATTAGCTTCAGAAACCAAGATGCTTTCTAAAGTATTTATTTAACAACCATATATATATATGAAAGAAAAAAAAATTCCTCCCTATTTAGCTATCTACTATCCAAACATAAGCTTAATTTCCCTTCCCAAGTAGTATAATTTTTCTGCAAGATAGGAAAACACTGGTGATTGTGGTCACAAGATGGGATCTCGGTAACAGCAGAAGTCAGCATTAAATCATCTGAAAGCAGCTCAACTGACCCAAGTTCAACACATTCATTAAAGATTTGTATAAAACCATCTGCATTCAAAACATGAGCCAAAGTTTCAATTAAACTGGATAAAACCAAAATGTAAGTTTACTGAAAGTTATTGCAGAAAAGCAATTTGATTGCTTATATAGGGTGAACGTGGCTCCTTTTGGACACAGGGTAACCACACTGACCTGGAAGAGGAGACCCTGCAGTATTTGCAGCCTGCAGAATATCAAAAAAACCTGGCTTAGATTCTTTAGGCATCATGGATTAATTTTAGGAACAACTATATTCATTCAAAATTATGACTACATCAATTTGTTACAAAAATATTCACATATATAATTTTGCCTCGACAATACGTTGGATATTTAAGAAATCTGCAATGTTTGTAGCTCTTCAGAATAAATTAGAGGTGTGTTTCCAGCTGTGTTATGCTTCAAGCCACTACAGACTAGTAAAGCATGTCCTGCCAATTCCACAGCCCATAGTGGACATGCTGAATCAGTATTTTCCAAACCATCAAAGTCTTCACTGGAAAGCCTTAGTCCTGTAACAAGTTGACCTTACCTGCATCAGAGGTTTTGAGAGAACTTTGTGCCCCACAGAGCAGCTCAAATTGTGCTTTCAACCAGAGACTGAAAAGGAGCCTTTTCTCTAAGTAGGAGAAAAGTAAACTCAATCTATCCCTGGAAATTTTTCCAGTAATATTCGGTTCCTTCTGCCCCCTAGAAAGGCAAAAATACTTACTTTGTGTAGAGTGCAGAATACAGAATTTTGGAACAGCCTCTTTAAGCAAGTGCACTTTCAGACACACTAGATATCCACAGATCTAGCTGAAGAGAAAACCCATCTTCTTGTGATCTCATGTTCTTCATTCACTCCCATGGCTTCACATTCACAGCTTTATCCTTCACCTTCAGGTAGGTTGTTTACCAGTCACTTTTATAGTCAGCATGGCTTGTGGCATGTTGTCTTCCTAATCAAGGTCTAAAGATGACGTTGAACAGTCATATTCAACTGGGTAACTTTCAGGCTCAAAACTGAACAGACTAAGCTGAGTCAGCTTCTTTGATTAACTCCATGCTACAAACACTAAGACTCTTAGGAAATCAGAGTACTTCTTTCAGTACTGAAAATAAGTCCTTTAAATTATATTCTGACTGCTACATAGGGGCAAAGTCAGTTTTAGCTCTCTCAACATACAATCTTCTAAAGTAGATGAGCCTCCAATTAAAGATAGATATGGATCATTTATCCTGAATCTAAACATGTTTGGACTTTGGGTAACTCTGATTGGAAATTAATGCCTCAGATTTATTTCCAATTAAAGTAAAGCTAATTAAATTCCACAGTTTCCTGTGTTGCTTCTCTACAGATCTATGTACAGTGTAGCAAACAGCTACTTTAAATAATTCCAAGTAGCTGTGGTATGTTTGTGATTGTCTACTGCAGCTCAGAACCATAAAAGGTACAATGCAAGTTTGTTTCCTTTTTCTAGTCTTCAATTTTTTTCCTGTTTGGCACATGTTAAATAAAGGGATTTTATCTTGCTGTTGCTACTGCTCATTTTCAGATGCATCCCTGATCCCACCACAATTAACTAGAGTGTTCCTCTTCTGCCTCCACACAGCATAAACAACAGGGCAGGCCCAACAGGAGGGATAGGGAGGAATAAAACAGTATTTAAGCAACAACTTATTTTAAGTGTGTGAAGGGATAAAGTCTTACATGCTACAAAAGTCTTGTCTCAAGGGACCACTGGTTGGAGAGGTAATGAAATCTTCTCACACCTCTAAGAAAATGCACTCAGCAGTCTTGCAGCCACCCATTAACTGTGCTGCCATTGAAAAACCCATTATTTCTGAGTGGCAGAGCCTGTGCAGTCATAGATAAACTCACCCCAGTTCCAGTCTGTCTGTAATTCCATACTCCTCAGATGCAGACCATGCCTCTTGCAAGGACATCTCTATTGCAGGCTCAACTTGAGGATCTCTCTTCAGAGGAGCAAGTAAGTTGCATTGCCTTCTTTACCTGCAATAAGAATGACAGAAGAAAGTGCTGGTCTCTGAATTGCAATTTGTTTAAGCAATAAATTTTTCCCTCCTTAATTCCATTCAGCGAGAGGATCTTCCTAGATGAGGCTGTGCACAGAGCTCATCCATCAACTTTGGCTGCTTAAAAAGAGATGCCAAAGCTCACTGAATCACCCGTAACTTGCTACCTCACCTTAAGGCAAAAGGATTAGCTATGGCTTAACTGAATTCTAGGTAGGCAGCTGACATGGACTGGAAAAGACCCTGGGCAAATCCTGTAGGAGCAAGGGTTTTTTGAAAGCATTAAATTGTTAATCCAATAAAGAGGAAGGGACTACACTAGTTACACATACAATCAAACGTAATATAACTGTTTATAAGCCCAAGATAATGGCTGGCTTCACACCTACTGTGTCCACAGAGGCACAAAATAGAAGGGCTGTATTTATCACTCTGAATGTTACTCACACACACACTGATTTATGGTTATGCTTCTTCCAACTGCCTAAACTA
This sequence comes from Nyctibius grandis, assembly GCF_013368605.1. Classification (NCBI taxonomy): domain Eukaryota; kingdom Metazoa; phylum Chordata; class Aves; order Nyctibiiformes; family Nyctibiidae; genus Nyctibius; species Nyctibius grandis. The sequence continues at coordinate 19,675,485 of NC_090665.1, forward strand.
TGTGTTGGTCAGGATAGATAGCCAGAAGAAACATGAAGTCAAAATCAACCAAAGCTAAATATAAACATATGTTCACAAATGTCTGATCAAAATTATGATTTTCGTTAAGATGTGCTTAATTTTAAGTCTGTTTTACAAGGAAATTGCAAAGCGAATTCTGAATTGTTTAATCTGTTTCTATTTTCCATGATCTCTGATACTGCTCCACTGCAAAATAAGGTCTCAAAATTCACCATTTCACCACATAGGAATATGAAAGAATTTCACCTTCTTTTCAGGTGCTATATTTAAATGTCTATACCCTGCATAATCTTTCCAGAGGCAAAAAATAGACATCCTCATTAAAAAATACCTATAGCAATGATATTTGCATCTGGTGGTGGTGATATTTTTTTTTTTTTAAACAGAGAAAGCAAGGAAGATTAAAAGTGCTTATAAGTACAACTACACAGAATAAATCCTGTACTGGAGTGATTTTGCAATATGTTAAAGCTAGGTTTCATTCTGACTGGAAATTCTCCAAAGGAATGTTTTTTCCATAGGAAAATGCCGGTTCATCAAAACCAAAGCACTTAGCAATAGTAAAAGGCCAACTACAGTGGAAAACTATCTTCTACTGGAAACATACCCAGCCTCCTGCCAGCTTGTCTGAGGCTCTGTGCTACACAGATGGGAAACCAAATCATCCTGAAACTAAAGATAAAAGGCTTCACATGGAGCTAAGATCATGGAAAGCCCATTAGCTCCTGCTTCTGATGTCCTAAATTTCCAAGGTTTCTCATTCTGACATAATTCACCTAGAGGACTGCTAGGCTAGCAGAGAAGGAATCAGGATCCTGAGAGGATAGATGGTCATGGTCCTCAGGGCCAGGAGGTCCCACTGCTTCCTGCCCTCTCTTCCCCTGTTTGCCAGCCAGGATGACAGAGCTCAGGAGCTTTGGTTTATGAGAACACTGTAAAACCCACAAATCTCATATGGAGCACAAAATATGTCATAACCACTACTTTTGAAAAAAAAGTTTCTCTAAACTTTATTTTGCCCCCAAAAATCGTTCCACCTCTACAAAGCCTCACACTGAAATACAATGTCTTCTGTGCTACTCCTGTCTGGACACTCAGAGCTGTTCCCTTTACCATTCAATGCTTGGGTACCAGAGAGAGATCTTTTCCCCCAACTGGAGAAGATTTGATATTTCTGTCAAGTGAGAAAATTCTATTAAATACGAAATTAATAAAGTTAATTGAAAGAATCATTCAAATACACCAATGTGTAAGTGCAGGTCAAAATACTACGAAAATCCCTAAACTCATACATCAGGGAGATGCAGGTGCTTAGTCACCCTGAAATGGGCCCATGTCTTGGCTCAAAAAGTTACTTCTTGAAGCTTGCAGTCTGGGTAACCATAACTGGTGGAATAAAATTTGCAGGGAAGGTCATGACAAGACAGCTCTCAGAATCTAGCTGACTCCATTAATCCAGACACAGACCCTATGGCACAGAGTTTGCACTAAAGGATGATCTTGTTTTGTTAATAAACACAGAAATGGTGTTCATGTTATGGTGATGAGATCTGCCAGACAGTACTCAGGTGAGAGCACATCTGCTCAGCAGATCATTACGAACAACTTTCCTTCTACCTCACCAGGTCTTCTGATGCATAAGTACTTCTCAGGGCACTAGGCCATCACAGACTACTATTCTGTCATTGTTCCCTGCTCCTTTAACAGTACAGAGAAGGGCTGAACAATTCTCGGCATGCCAAGAAATCCAGCTCTATTTTCCCACTTTATTTAATTTGGACAATTCTCTTCAGAGCTGGAGCCAGCAGCAACAGCGGGCTGCAGGAATGCCAGGTGGCTGATCCTCAACTTAAGCAAGCCAGAGACAATGCCAGCTCCTTCAGGAGTAGGATTGCTATTAAAGGCATAAGTGTTTTCTAATCAGTGGCAACTTTAGTTGTGTCTATAAGACAGGCATTCAGTGCAGCTTTTGGAAAGTGGAGTTGACTGCTCACTAAGCAACTCATCTTGCAGGGAGCATGTGACTCTGATGCCCCAGAATTCAAACCAGCTGCCCACTAGCCTTGGTGGGACAGGGGAAGCTTAAACTTTCAAAGCAAAAAGAAAGCTAAATTCTAATACCAACTAAAGACAGCATGCTATTGACTTAAATAACTGAAATTTCCTACAAAAATTGCAGTTTCTGGCTTTGTTTTGCAATTAAATCATGTTTTATCATTTAGATACACTAAGATGTAATAGTGGGAATTAACGCAATGGAGTTAAATATAGTTAATAATCCACTGACCTGTATCCGGGAAAGCATCCCACAAATGTGCAACTCATCACGCAAATGAGATGTAGGGTAGGAAGTCCTAATAATTACATTATATTTCTGAAAATTGCCATATACAGTATCAAACAACTTACTGAGTTGTTTGTCCTAGCAATAGGACCTGCAACCTCTAATGTGGCATTCAAAATACAATGGCTTAACCAACAGCTCCCCTTTTTTTTTTTTTCTTTCATGAGGTAGGCTTTTAAGCTTGCCCTTTTCCAGTATTCTGGATCCTTGCCTTTCCTCCCAGAGCTCAAAGACTTTTCCTTATGGCTATCTCAGAGGGGCTGGAGCAAAATATTTTGGAGCTCTTAAGACACTGTGAAACTTCAGACTCACAGGATGACCATTATATGAAGAATCACAGTCTGACTGTAACAAAAAAAAGCACCACTGCAATAGCATGAATCCCTTCAAGTCAATATTAAACTCCCTCTATGGCCAAAAGAGATTTCTCTAGAAAAGCCTCTTCCTCTCCATCTTTGCCATACAGTTTCCTACTGAAAAAAAAAACCCTTCTCTCTTTCTCTGTACTGACTAGAGAATGAAGGAACCCTTATATTTGCTCAGCTCTACTTATTCATGTGAAACTCCTCAATGGAAGCCAAAAGGATAAAGGGGATTATAGAGATAAGGAACACTTCAAAGATTCAGGGAATCTTATCAGAATTTTGTGCAGCCAGAACAGTACAGTGAAAACTACCCAGAACAGTACAGTGAAAACTACAAATTTCAGTTTTCAGAAAACTACAGTACCTTTCACAAGAGTTACTTGCCACTGATCTCTATTGAGAACACTACTGAGCACAAAATGCTGGGAGATGAAAAGGAGAAGAGAATCTAATGAAATCATAATGTAGGATTTGCACTGCTCTCTTCTAAACTTGCCTTATATCAGAAAGTTTGAACTTTGGAGGATTTTCTTGGAACAACTCATTCTGGACCATACAGGGGAGAGGATGTTCTGACCCGTGTCCTGAAAACATATGAGCCTGGCTTGGCACAGCTCAAGCAGCAGCTCTAGCAGAGCTGCTAATGAACAGTTACCACCATATAATCAAATGCAATGTCCTTGAGGATTGAAGAAATCACCGGGGGGGTGGGGGTTGCAGGGAATATATCAGAGGAACATTCAATCTAGCAGAGTGACACTAAACTCTAGAAAGAGGAATTTTTTCAAAACTTAATTTTATTAAAGATACCCTGAAGCGTAAATATACAAACCGAGGCACTTAGCAAAGATGTTGCTCTTGATTTGTTTGAAATAGAAATCCATCCATTAGAGAAGAGGGATTCAACCTCAGCTGCACAGTAACCTTAAGTAAACCAGAAACAAGAAAAAAAATTGACTGATAGTTAAGACCAAAGTATTCCACATGACTCACAGGCAGTGATCCAGAAGAACATAATTATCATAAAACTTCAATATTAAATGAAGTTCCCTCTAATCCTATAAAGTCCCAAGCGGTAATATCTCCTTTGCTTCTTCAGTCAGGTTGTCCAGGATGCAATAGAGTGGAGCTCAGTTTTACCAGTTATATACTGACACAGCCAAGACTAGTCTAGCAGGTACTTTAAGGCATACATGAACTTGAAAGGACATAAAAATAAGACAAACATCAATAAGTTCTAAGTTTATGAACCTAACTCTCAGACATATAATTTGAAAATACATAGTCTAGCATATAAGAAAAGAGTTTAGTTTCCAAAACAATGGAATGTTTGTGCAAATAGTAATGGACAAGAAAGGAACTTTCTCAGTCAATAAAACTGTATTATAGCCATCTACTAGAGGGTTCCTTGTGTCTTCCTTTGAAGACACTCAGATGGTCCTACCATTTGAGACAGGCAGCTAATTAGGTGTGACTACAGCTATCACTTTATGCAAAGATGTGCCCCTAGCATGAGTACTTACAAGCACAGCAGAAGGCCAAAAAAGCTACACTATCTTACAAATTTATGCAGGATGTTACAGGACAAAGTTCCAGATTTCTCAAGGCTGCAAAGTATCTTTCTGTTGAGTACAAGATACACTGGTGACTTGAGATGTCTCCATAATCACCTTCCTCTATAATCCTCTTCTACAACCTCTTCCCTTCTTTAAAGGTTCATTTGCCTATGTCCAAAGTCTGCTCTGATACCACACAGCTGCATAACCTTTAATCAGAGTTCCGTAAAAACAGTGAAGTTGTGAGAAGTAGGGCTGTGCAAAGTTTCATTTGGGCTTTCCACTCAGGCACCCTCTGCCCATTGGATTGAGAGATGCATTTGGTCCTTCTCTGAACTATATGATACCCACACAGTACCTGGCTTTGTACCTGGCTGAACTTTCACTTTGCCTTGACTTGTTCACTTGACCTTGGACCTGTCTTGTCACCAGACTTGTCGGTGATCACTGGACTCTTGTCTAGACCTGGATATTCTCACTGGACCTGCAGTACCCTCATTCAGGTGCCATGGGACTGGACCCTTGTCAGAGAGGTTACTCCCTGCTTGCCGCACCATCACTCCTGGCTCCCTGACACGCATGACATTTCACCATGGCCATGCCAAGTGTCTGTTGAACAGCACCTGTATACCAGCTCATGTGAACAGTCCAGTATTAAACATCTGCTGGATCAATATTTTAAATTAACTAAGCATCAATGCTGTGGTTGTCTCATCTTGGGAAAACTAGAAAGTTGGACTGATGTTCATGTTGTGATGGAAAGTTCTTTGGCTGACATTGTAGGGGGTGGTTTCCATCCCTTTCTGGAGCTGTGGTTTATTTTGTTTCTTGTTTTGTTTCTTGATGGTTTGCCAGCGTCCTCTGGGATAGATTATTCCTCAGCATTTTCTGAATCTCTGTCAGTACAGTCCAATGCTTCTTCCTCCCAGCTCTCATGCGTGCAATGACTCAGCCCTGGCTCTCACTTTCCCTTTGTTGAACTTTGTGACATTTTTTTCATCTGCGTTGCTATGTGGCCAAAAGAAGTATGTATACACTGTGCCAAAAAGGAATTTCAAACAACAGAAAGAAAAATCAAGAAAGCTATTTGTTTGCTTTGTATTAGAAGATCTCTGTGGTTTATATCTCAAAACAATACGTGTAGGGACACTTGCATTATCTACCCAGGACTGGTGTGACACATAAGATGCTCAACAGTTGCTAAATCTGCAGAAAGTTTTAGCTGAGAAAAGTTTTGAATAACACTGTTGTTTCATGGGCCTCATATCACATTATAATCAGAAGGTACTAACAAGACACATCTGAGACTTGAAAAAGTTAAGCAATGGAACAAGCTGCAGAGATGGAGTCATGGACATACAAAGCAGGTGAAGACACGAGTCTCTGCATTACAGGCCTAGAATTGGTTGCAAGCAAAATAACCCATTAACGCTACTAAAGGCAAGGACAACAGAATTAATGACTAGACCTTCACAGAGAAAGACCACAAGGAGCCAGTGATGTCCCCAGTCAAAAGAAAAGGATAGGATAGCTAAAAAAATTGGCAGCTATTCTAAGGTAATATTCAATTTGCCTTTAAATGGATAAAAATGGATATTAAAGTCCTTGTTCAGATAAGCTTGATCTTCTTTTCACAATTCAATTCCAATTAAAAACATACAAGGAAGGAAAACTCTTAACTAACATGGAATGATGCATGGTATATTGAGGGGCAGGGAAAGCAATACAGGTACTGTGATAAGAGAAATCCTTAATGCCCTGCCCCCCCAAATCAACAAAAATTCACGATTTAAGAAAACCTCTATACTGCGCCATGTCACTGCATAGTTATTGAAAGCTTGCTGCACCAGTGTTTCCTAACTTACGGAATAATTAATTGCTCTGTGAAAGGAGTCTGAGGCACAACTAAATCCAAACTGAAGTCTTGACTCAGGCTTACTAGAATAGCCTGAACTTTTTTCAAGATTCAAAATCTAGGGAAAAACTTACAAATTAAGTAGAAGGATTTGACAAGCTGTGCATGCATTTTTCCTCCTCTCTCAGACCGGTTTTGCTAGAGTTGTGCTCTACTACAATACTTTACTCCAATTGCCAAAGAGAAATAACTTATATTGATCTCTCAGGCAAAGCTCTGGCTCTATTGATTTTATAAGAACTCACAAACCCAGAAATCAAGCCTTTGACTTGACATAAAAGCTGGAGGATTTTTGTTTATTCAAGCATTATTAGTACCAGTTGCTGCTGGCCAAGGGATGCACAAGACCCCCCCACCTTTACTGTATTCTTTTAGATTTAGTTCTCTTGTAAAACTTCACCAGTATTCAGATTCCTAATTCAATGAAGACTTCTTGTAAACAACTCCTCCTATCAGCATCTTTTCTAGGTCACAGTCAGACTTTCACAGACATCTTCCCCGAGAGGGATGTGTTGTTGCCATGGCCTTTCCTTAGGATATCACTTATATAACAGCGCGATCTCTGTAGTGACGCAAGCCTCTCGCATTCCCAGCCACAGCGGGACAGTGTGTGAAATGTGTACCCTCCAGGAGATAATGGTTCAAGTTATGATAATGCTCCACTTGAGATCTCGATCTGGAGATGGGCCTGAGCTAAAACAGCAGACAGATGCATGTGTTCTCTGAAGATCATGCTCATTTCTACATACACAGAATTGCCAGGGTTACTACAAGGTTTTTCATCTACCTCCAAAAAAATCTGTTCCCAGCTTAACAGAATCCATTTCTGTGCCATGGTTTAGGCTGCTCAGCCTTGAAAACAAGAACTTCTCCATTAGTACAAAATCACCTATTCTTTGGGTTGGCTGTGGGGAAGGGCTGGTAATGTCTCTGGTACATTATTTCACTGTCAAATTGTTTAGGAACCAGTAAATATAGATTCTGTTCCTGCCTTCTAACATTCAAAAAAGTTTAAATTGTTTAAATTATTTAAATAGGTGAACAAGAGGGAGGAAGATAGAGGCAACTCCTTCCCATTCTAGAAGCCAGCTAATATACAAGCTCACGTTGTACTTACTGTGACTAAACGGTATGACTTGTTTCCTTCATATAAACACTGATAGTCTCAAGGGGAACAGAAAAGAGAGGTTCAAGAAACTATGATGTTTATACCAAAATGCCTTGCTTTTGGTATAGCATGTTGATTTTAATAAACAAAGTAGTTTCAATAAACTCCAACATTATATAGAGGCTTTTAGTTTCTGATGTTTTTAAAATTATGATTTATAGCACTCTATACAGCCATATTATCGCACTGTATTCTATGGCTTAATAGAGATCAAATTTAGGGAAGGGAAATATGTGGTTGTTAAGCTGAGGATGGGTTCATTCACATCATGCAGGATTCTCTAAACCTTGTCTGATTTTAGGAGTTCAATAATATTTGTCTGGGAGAGTCCTAAAATCCTGGGTACAATACGCACAAGCCAAGCAGGTCATCAATTGACAAACATGAGACCACAGAAGCCAGATGAGCTGGTAAACTGCACTCTGCCTCATTGCCAATCCTGAGCTAATAGACTGGGAGGGAAGGAAGATGACAGTGAATAAAGGAATGTGTTAATTATACAGACTGCCCAAAGAAAGATGTTTGTGGTGTGACATCAGAGACACGGAAATTATACTTAACGCTCAGAGTGGGAACTTCTTGTCTTCACATAAAAGATTAATTCTGGCTCTCAGTTTACTCATTAGGAGCATTTGGGGATATTATTAGCTGCAGTTTTGAGTGGGTTGGTTTGTTTGTTTTTTAAAAAATTCCAATGCATCTTTACAATTTCTATTAGACAGGTGATATGAAGGGAAAGCAGAACAAGAAAAAGGAAACTAGAGAGATGTCAGACTAAGAGTACAAATTAGTGCTATATCAGGGAAATTATTTATCTTGGAATAAGTTATTCCCACTTAACTTGAAGCTAACTTTCCTCCTAGTTCTGCATTAAAAAGCTGAAGTAGCTTTTAGGTGACTGTTCCAGGGCAGATTGACATCATTTTTAGGCACAACAAAAGAGAGAAAGACAATTCTCTTCTATTCAGGCATGAAAAAGTTTGAAAATGAAATTCACTAAAAATTTGCAATTCACTATTTAAGATGAATAAGCAACCAAGTAAAGTAACATGAAGACAGATCTAGGGCAAATTTGGAGCAACTTCAACGACTTTTTACTGAGGAAAGGGGAGCTTTTTGCAATACAGCCTTACATGGTGGGCCATTTCTATTCTACTCCACAGATTTCTACAAGAAATCAGTGGATTGTTTTCACTATTCTGTTCATTAGTTTTATACTAATTTTATTTCAGAAGTGACAAATAGCCTTAAAGACTTTCACATAGGCAGTGCATAGCCAGCACATCATTCCATTTTGTAAGGGGTTTCACCTATGTATATTTGAATCTGCCCTGCTTACATGTAGGCATTGAGTTTTGAACATAATTCTTATCACATACAGGCCAGGAGACCCTTTTCAGTGGTCTGCAAGCTACAGAAATTCAAAGAACACTTGAAAATCCAAATTGAAGTGTTTCTCTTCTGATTCTGAAAGTGAGTTTTAAAAATTAGGTAGTGTAGAGAACATACAAGTGGTTGGTTTTCCCAGCCCTTGCCAGTTCACAAGAGGGAACATGATGCATCAAAGGGAGCCTTCACTCAGTGGCCTGTATGGTTATAAAGTGAGGTATTGGCTTCCAGGTGATCTAGAGAGGCATCTTCTCATCTAATATTTATTAGAACTAATGGGAAGGATTGCATGGCCACAGAAACAATGAAAGGCATTTTGCATTTATTTGAAAAGCCTCCCTCAAGAGAGACCTTCCTCTGGTCTTAAGTTTTCCTCTCGTCATCTCCTTCTCCACAGCAAGATTACAGAGCTCCCCACTAGAGGTTCTCACATAAAAATTTGTTCTGAGGACTACAGCCCACCATAAACTTGCCTATGTTGAGCAGCTGTGATGACTGACAAAGCCAGAAAAAGTGGAATAAATCACTACAATGGTTTACCATCCTCTTTTAGTAACAAAGAACCAGAGAATTTACTATGTTGGGTAGCTAACATAGGAACTGGCAACCAAGTTGCAGCAGCCCTTGAAACCCTCTCTGGATATACTGGGTCCCACTGTGATGAGCATAGTCAATATGAGCACGGCTGTAGAAACCACAATGAGAAACTCCTCTGGAAAGTTCAATTTACAGCAAATATGGGAGCCCAGGGAACTCTTACTACACTGCCAAAGCTGTAATTTAATGTTCAGACTAAATTCATTGCACTGTGCACTGGGGAGACAATGTGGTCTGAAGGTTACAGAAGAGGGCTGGGAACCACAAGTATCCTCTTGGGATCCTACCCAAAATGAGCTGCTCACTGCGTGACTTGAAGGAAGTAACTTAATCCAATTTCTGTATGCCTTAGTCAATTTAGATATGAAACTGGATAGAAAGCAGAACAAAGTTAAAATTTCCTGGTGCTGCAGTCAGACCTTATCTATGCACAATAAATAAGTCCTTTTGAACACAATTTATCATGGGAGGGAATATGAGAGAAGAGGATCTAGAAACACTCTGGTTTCATAACAAGAAGTAAAACCAGGCACAAAGAGTGGCAGCATTTTCAAATTTGAAGAAATGTATACAAATAGTACAGGAAACACTGCAATGCTCACAGTGCCTGAAGAGAATGGCTTTCTAGAGAGAGGCAAAAAAAGTCTCAGAAGTCTCATTGGCATCATATCATCCATTCATTAAAAAGATATGAGTGATCAGATTGGCTTTGATTGCTGGTGCTGAGATGAGGGTGTACATTTGGAACAATTTGATCAACAGTTTGCAGTATCCACTTGTGAGAGAAGCAGAGAACATCCAAGCTGTAAGCAGATGTGCTGCTCCACTGGTCTACGGAAACAGACAGAATAGCCCTACAGGCCAATATGCCTACACAATATCCAAAGGCACTTTGCAGCAAAGTGAAGTGGATCTCTTTTTACACTACTGCGGGTTTAAATGTCCAGGATTTTCTTACTGTAGTTGGAATCAGATTATTAGAGGTCCAGTTTTACCACACTCAAGGCTTCCTGGAAACTGTTAATCTGTTTCAGCTCTGACCTTAGAAGATCATAAAAGAAAAGTGGTCTCCCCTCAGAATGGAGGGAGAGCTAGATAACTGTATGATTTTAAAGCAAAAAAAGCCACCAACCCCGACCACCCACAAAGTGGCCTACATACTGAAACTTCAAGTCTGGATCCACATCTCCAAATATTTTGAAAGTTTAAAGGGTTTTGGACTGGAAAACTACTGACAAGAGAGACACATGGAGCCATCACTCCAAATACAGATTCAAGAAGTGGAGTCAAGCAGAGGAATTTGGTTCAGGTCCTCATTTTATATGGGAAGCATTTTGAACGCACCAAAGCATACTGACAGCTCTTCATCAGGCAGAGATTTTAGCCCCTGGAGTTTCATTTATGCTGTATTCTAGCCCCATTTTCTTTCTGCTGAGTACAGGCTCCACAGCAGAGTAACACATGGCTGCCTGTGAACAGAAATTATTACAGTAAAGCTGTGGTGACTGGCAGGGAGGTGTTGAATTTGGAAGGTGTGCAGGAGCCCATGCATCATCCAAGGAAATTTTACTCAAAGAATCCTGGACAGAGCTTGAAACACACCAGATCATTCAGTTCGTCTAGCCCAACATTCTCCGAGAGCTGCACCAGGATCCAACCAGATTAACTGACTATACCTTGAGCTGAAGAAATGAAAGTCTTAGCTACAGCAAAATTTCCCCCTCTCAGTTTAATATGTAACATATTGTCACTTCAAAAAAGTGTATCATATATTTTAATTGCATTTTTTTATTTCTATGTTATTTTAATTTCTTTAAAGACATATTAATATTTCCTTTAAAAGTCATGTCAAACAAATATGATGGGAAAACATTCTGCAATAAGTATGCACTCCCCCTCTGCTCACAAATGGCTTATAAAATTCAACAGTAACATCTTGGCAATCAGAACTATTTACATAGGAGACAGATGACTAGGCATGGGAAAGCAGCCTTTTGTTCACATCAAAGGACTACATACAAATTCTCACATGGTGCACATACTAATTTTTATTTACAGACAAGAAAGATTGAGCAACTTGATACAAGCACAAATGGTGAGAAATACAGTAGGTTGAAAGGAGGAGAATGCTGCATTACTTGCACAGCATAAGGAAAACTTGTCTAATTGCATCATACAGGAAGATGTTGGCTCAGAGTTTAACCTGGAGACGCAAAAGTATGTCTCCTGCACCCTCTGCTCTCTTTAAATGTCCCGCAGCATAAAGGAAGTTGCTAAGCGACATTTCTCACGTCAACTACCTCAAAAATAGGTCCCACTATACTACTAAGGATTTCACAACAAAACAAAAGACAGAACAAACCAACCAACCTTTAAACCAAGGACCTCCACACAAAAAAAGAAAACCAACAATAAACCAAAGATTTAGCCTGAAATAGGAGAATGGTTACAGCTATCTTCTATAAACGCTCCCTCATCTCAATCCCCTTTCTCGTTACAAAAAGCCAGCTTATTCAAGGAACAAAATTCGGTCTAGAAACTCACTTTTAAAGTTTTGGAAAGAGGTATCTCAACAGGGTATATCGTGTTTAAGAATTGAATTCTGCAGCAGCACTGAGCACAAGCTAGCGGCTCCAAACTTACTAGTTCACACCTCCAAGGCAACCTCAGCTTGACTGAAGAATTTTTAGGAACCTGGTTTTAAATACATGTTGTAGCACACAAGTGCTTTTAATGATGAATAAAAGGACCAATAACATACTACCTGATAATACAAATACTGTATATGGTACTCAACATTACTACTTTTTTTTTTTAAATGTCTGCCATTTTTTTTCCTCTCCTCAAATTGTTGCTGTTGTTTCTGAGTAAATTTGCTCCTCCCACCTCCAACAAGAATTGCATCCATTTCTTAACAGCTAAACCAATTCTTTCATGGCAACAGGATGTAGTATGAACACATTTGTGGTTCATGAATTGTGAACCACTGAAAGTTAGATTGGCAATTAGTGAGCAATGACAGCTCAAAATCCATGGTATTTCAACAGTAAACTACTACCTCTGTGTGTGCATACATGTACACATTAGTGTGATGTCTAACTGAGAAACATGCATCGGAGGTCTTGTAGTCCCAATAGTTGCCTTTAGACCCTCCACAGCTTGTGCCCAGAATGTCTAAAAAGTTATTTAGCTCTTGTAAGAAGGACTATGGTCAACATATCATTCCTCAGGCATGGTGGAGCTCTCTACAGTGAAGGCTAAAGTTAACCTTCTCTGGAGTCAGAAGTCTGTCAGGGACAGTCAGAGACCATAGAGAAAATTCCCTTAGGAATGCAGGATCATCACAAGGCTCCCTCCTTTTTATTTTTACCACTTTTCTCATTATTCCTTTTTTAACATAAATGTGTAACAATGTCTATTTAATAAGGACAAACACAATCAAGACGTTTCACGTCATGGATGCCTCCCTTTAGGAAGAGGATAACAGACACACTGTCATGTCACATATGGTAGTCATTATTTAACACACTACTGGAAGATGCTGAGATATTCCTACATATGGTAGGATAAGCTATGAAGGGAAGCGTGACTACCATGTGAAATGAAAAAGGCCGACACCAGTACTTCCTGCAAGACCATTCATTTTTTCCTCCCTAGATCTGGTGTAGTCCCATGTGCTCTTTTCTACTGACAAATCAGCACACATTAACCCCAGTCTGGAGAACCAACTTTAAGTGAGTAACAGTTCAGACTTCTTGCCCACTGAATTGCCAAATTCTCAGTGGCTGTTATTTGGCTGTTGTGGATTTTCCCCCCCCCTACTCAAGCATAGTCCGAGACTACTGAACTCCAGACAAGTACACTGTCTGCTTGATGACAGCAGATCTCATCACTGACCACCTGCTGCATGCAGACTATAAAGCTACAGCTTATTTTCTAACTCATTAGCAACAGTAATTTTTACCTATTATTTTACCAACTATATAAGAACTTCTCAAAATAAGGTTTAAAATAACCTGTGGCTTTAAATTCCACATAGATAATATGTTAATGTTGTTTTAGATAACTTGACCTTCTCTGGTCAGGGATGAGAGACTTGTGGATAGGAGGAGCATTTCTAAAGCTAAACATGCTTTTAGAAAAAATTAATGCAAATTGTTTACCATCTGAAGAGACGTGTTTACTGTACAGTCAATACTACTTGATCTTAGAGGAAAACAGCTTATAAGGAAGGAGATTAAATGATTCATTGAAAGTTACAATATGTACTTTTTTCTATTCCCAGGGAATAAAAATTTGTTTTATTTTAAAACTGATACACAAAGTTCTGGACATGCTTACTTCTTTCTTTGTTGCTAAACTTTTTTTTTTTTTAAAATGCAGGCTACTGATCTTGGAAATGAACTTTCTATCTTTACTGCACAGACATATGTATCTGGAAACAGTCAAATTATCTCAGTTTCTGATAAAGAAAACGTTCAAAAGTAGAGCTTTTTTCCAGGTATCAATTGCAGCAACAAGGTACAACTGTTGCTATAGGATCTCTTTTATCAGATAGACGATGCTCCTTTATATGCAAGTCACTTATTTGCAGAACGGTTTTGACTGGAAAAATGTTTAGAGAAGGTGGAATGCTAAACTTGCTTTTTTCACGTTGGCGATGGCTCTAAGTTCAAGGATTAGACCATTCTGCCACCTTATAAGGGACCCAAGTTTAAATTTTTCGGCTGCCTGAAGGATCTGAACATCCAAAAACGTTTCCCAAACATTACAAAGTACTCTACACCTCCTTCACCCCTTCCCATAGGAGCCATCTTGCTTTGTATAAAATACTTAGAAAAAGGAAAGAGCATAATTCCCTCAGTGGTCAAGGAGGTGCGATGTACGATTTGAGCTCAGCTCCTTCAGAAAAGTTATGAACTGAAGTCTGGACAAAATAGCTCCTGTTAAGGGCTCCACAGCCATCAAAGGGAAACAATTATCTTAATTTAGTCCTTATTCAGAAATGTTTTCATTAGAGACCTTTGATTCAAAACAAAAATTTTAATTATCATTTTGGCAAATAAAAATCAAGGTATTTTTAAGTCTAATTTGATCTGTATAAGAATTCTTTCCAGCTGTCAAGCTTCAATGATTGTTCACACAAACTCTGGGTTGTCTACCCTCTACTCCCACTGAAATCAAGAGGAAGGAAGAAATAATGTCCTTCATGCATTTGAGGTTGTCCTGCTACTGGGGCAACCCAGATGTGTGTTAAACTTTTCTTACACCTCAGCACTTCTTAAACATGATTAAGTTAACTTTTCCTGTAGCTTTACAAGAAACCTAAATTTGTTCCTCCCTTTGCTTGGCCTACATGTTTGATACTTTTGTCTTCCAAGACCAGGATTTGAGCACTCTGGACTGTTGCAAGTCTGGGTAAATTTGCAACAGTAAGTGGAGTTAACCTTCTTCAAACCAGCTGAAAGTCTGATCCTTTCTCTGCACTAGTAATTTGAATTGAATTTAGGTGGTGAAGGTTGAGAAGTTTTAAGTCCAGAAGTAACTCCTGATGAAATTTGAAACTGAGGAGTTATGACGGTGCATTACTGAAAAAAAAAAAAAAAAAAAAATAGATCTGGAGATGCATCCAAATTCAGTGTGGAAGGATGATTAGGTCCAAGATTCTTGTTTTCCCTAAAATTTCATAAACCTCTCAGCTTTTGGCATGACACTCTTCAACAGTGTAGCACTTCAGCCTCCTTGCCTTAAGTAACTCCTTTGGCATCTGCACAGGCGAAGTAAGGCCCTTTTTGGCAGCAGGAAACATTTTCCTGGCTGAGATAGATAAGTTTATGACAAAAGAGTCTTCTCTTCTTTCGTTAGGAGTTGTATGTAACAAATTACATTGCAAACATTTTCCTAAACTAAGAGAAAGGTTTCACAATTTTAACACTGAAAAATTGTATCACTTTCTCTTGCTCAGTGAAAACATTTTATGCAAGAACCAATCAAAATAATAAGCTACAGCCAGGAAATCAAACGTTAAATAACGCTGACAGTTTAGTCAATTTTACATATTTTCACTGAAAACAAAGACACTAGCTACTTATTTAATTTACTTAAAAATATATTAATATGCTAAATAAAAAATGCAGCCTAAGATAAATAAGATATAAATAGAATTTCTAGGATAGCCCAGCCATATTTTTTTTTTCATTATTCAGTATTTTTACTGATTATTTTTTTCCTGCTAGATATTTAGTTCTGTTTTTCTTCAAACACTTCTTTCTTAGTTTCTTGTTAAGAAGCAACACTTCTTTCTTAGGTAATTTCACACAGGGATTTGAAGAAATTTGCTGACAATCAGATAGCAGTAGACCTTATGTGAAAATCTTCACTCACTTCTGCCTTAAAAAAATATAAAATACTGAAAACATGTCTATACTCGATCAAGAAAAATGGAAGTCAAACCTTGTTATTGATTCAGACGTTGACAGTAGTGCAGTGTTCTTGCCTAGACTGTATTTAACACTAGTTTTAGCTAAGCCTGAAAGCACAGATAATGTGAATATACAATAAGTACTCTTTCCATAGTGCTACCCCATGCAACCATTCCCCTTAGTTAAATTCTCTCTTTCATACACCTGAGCCCATACACAATTGCCAAAGAAAATATTCAGAAATCAGCTGGAGTAATTTCTTAATGAAGGTAAAGTTTCCTTAACTGGTCGAACAGTGAAGTTTTGCTACTTTCTCCTTAGTTTTTAGATATTGTCTATGCCTATATTTTATAGAAAAAAAAGGTATAAAAAGGCTCTATCATCCTAGTTAACTCCTCTGAATGTACAGTAAGCCAATTAACTCAAGTTAAATGTTTGTTAAGACAAAATACATGAGTTAGTGGATTGCATTCAAGGTAAGAGGGAGGCAGATTTTAAACACAGGCAATCTTGTCTCCTCTGCTAGTTTATCAGACTTTTTCCCCTGTGCAATGTGGATATACCTTTTCATTCATATTCCAAGCCAACAGAGAATATGGAAATTCATTCACCATGGGCCAGCTTTTTTTACATTATTTTTTATTTTATTACTAATTAAGCTTAAATTCTAGTCATAGACCATGACTCCAGATGAGTTAGCTACCACTGACTAGAAAAAATAAGCATACCCAAACAGTTCCACATTGACGAGCAAGTCAAGGTCCAACAGCAGGGCCCAGAGAACCAAGCACAGAGTAACAACTGAACAGCTTTGGGAACAACACCCACAGGCAATCATAATACAGAAAACAGAAGATAATGGATGTGCAAAACAACTGGTTTCCAAGTCTACAGGCTATATTGATTTCCTGCCATACAAAAGTTTGATGACTAGTCTAATTCAAGATAATATAAAAATAATTCTGCTTTCCTGCAGAGCGGCAGATCAGCTCATTTAACTCCCACCTTTCTCCTGTTTCTAGGTGTATGTAACATGTGCTTGCCACAATTCACAGCTTGATTAGGTTGTGTTGTTGACCTGCCAGATCAAGTTTAAATCTGGTAAGTAGGCTGACCTCCAAAGAATGCCCAACACAGCCCCAGGGCAATTACTGCAAATGCACTGACTACTTACAACCCTTCTGAATGATGGCATTTCGGTCTTGGGGTAACCATGGTTACATGATACTTTCTGAAGGCACAGAAGGTGCTTACCTTGTTTCCTATTCCAACTTCACCTTGAGTATGTGCATTCAGCCTCCATAACACCTCTCTGCTGCTGAATTTTAGGACTCTACGGATCTAGCCATACTCTGAAATGTCACAGTTTTGGAAAATAAATCTCCAGGGTTTCCTCCACAGATTAAACAAAAGGAAGCTGTTCTTCACCTGAAGAATAGTTAAGCTGAGGAACTCCATTGTGGGATATAGTGGATGCTAAAAGTTCACACATTTTTAAGGAAAAACTGGACATATTCATGAGCGAGAGTTTTATTGAATGTTGCTAAATACATAAAAGCTCTCTCTGGCTCAGGAAGTCTCTAAGCTGAAAATAGTGGGAGCCTGGGAGAGCGCTTGCAGGGAAATTGTACATGTTCATTTTGCTCCCACCTCTTCCCTAGACAGTCATCCATTTTCAGTCACTGTCAGAGACAAGATTCTGGGTTGGGTAGGTCTTTGGTATGAAATGAAGGTTCTTATGTTCTTCTTGTAGACTGGGATTTCTTCACCTGTTGTTTACTTCCATTAAACACTGTTTCAAAAACTACTTTCCTCACAGAGGCTTCTGCGTTTAACTGTTGGATATATATAATGACCATTGGGTATATGATGACTAGAGTATACTATCAAACTATTTTACAGACCTATATGCAAGTCTCGATCAGGATATAATGAAAAGCAGTATCTACAGATGCTATTCCTGGACTCTAATTCATACAGTGTGCACAATACAAAATTACACACGTGCCTTTCCAAGACTGCAGAAAAATGAGCTAGCTAATAAAAAACAATTCAGCTACACAGTGTCTACCATAAAAGCTAGATGTTTCATGTTTCGCACAGTACTTTATTTCATTATGCAATTTTCATTACCATCACTGTAATTCTGCCTGAGAAATGTCAAAGTTCAGCCTAGTTATCCCTGGCAAAAGACACTGTTCAATTCATTTCACAACAACAATTGTTTATTTCTCCTTCTTCTTAATAATATCAGCTGCTTTCAGCTCTGTTGAATGATGTAAATTAGTTATTCTGTGCTAGAAAGTCAGCGAGCAAATTGGCCTTTGTTTGCAACGGCCTCTCCAGCAGGAACCATTTACCATCATAAGATGAGCAGCTAATTGTGGCTTTCTAAAATGCCTTTCATTTTCTCCACTAAAGAAGTTCTATATCTGCTTTATTTAACTGATAAACACTAGCAGAACTGTCCCTGTGGAGATGGGGTTAGCTTCAATGCATTGATCTGAGCTTTCTCAAAAGCTTGGGCATTTTCCAATCTGAGATTTTGTTTTTTTTTCCTTTGCAGCTATTGAAGTCAGCTTCAAAACTTCACATTTGATATGCAATATTTATTGTATTTAAAGCAGGACATTATATTTCAGAAGCATTTTGGGAGACTATAATATTAAAGTGACATGTTTTCTAAGGATGGTGGTAAATCTTCTAGTGTAGGACATCACAATATATTTTAAACATTTACAGAAATCAAAGAAAATGGATGCTTCCATCCATGCCACAGGGTGTCTCTTGTTTGAAACTGTATTCCTATATAGACTTTGCCTACAGTATCCAACTAAAGTATAGGTCAAACCCAGTCAAAAAAGTGACCATCTTTTGGTGGTGACGTGCTGAGGATGGAGAGGCCACAAAGTCTGAGAAGATTGGGAAATTTCAGCTACCTCCATACTGACTGGATAAGACTCATGTGGTTGCATGATTCAGACCTTTAAACAAGCTTAGAAACAACCTTTTAAATAACCTCAGAAAACTCAACAAGTGATTCTCAAATCAGCAAAAGATCTAGCTCAAGCTGAATAACAGAAAAATTGCTGTTTGATGACCACAATATAACCAATTTAATAACATTATAACAGAGAAAACACTTCAGAATTCCACCACGGGAGTGTTAAAGTTTATAAAGGAATTTACAGAAAAATAGAAATTAAAAGAAAATTCAAAAGAGCAGTTCCAAGAGCAGGGTGATCGGATAGCATGCAGCAGAGAGGCTATTCAAAAGTATTACTTAAAGGCTCTCAGTTCACAGCCACCTGACAGAAAAAAAGAGACTCCAAAAGTAGCAATAAGAAGACAGATAGTGTGGTTAAACATCTGAGTAAAGACTGCTACTAGAAGTAAAAAAAAAAAAAAGGTTAAAAGTAAAAGCATATTAAAAATAATTTCCCTGTTGGCATAATGTACAACTTGCTATAGGTATAAAGACTACTAATAAAAACTTTTCCAAACATACTGGAAGCCAGAAGCCTGCCAGAAAGTTTCTGAAACCAGCAGATCATAAGGAGATAAACACTTACCAAGATAAGTCCATTTCAGAAAAGCTAACGAATTCTTTCCGTTTGGGTTCAGTACAGAGGAGGTCAGGCAGGTTCACCCACTAAGCCTGTCTGCCCAAGGAATGAGTCTGAGGAACTGCCCCAAATTGAAGTGTTAAAGAGGTGGGTTTTTCCCAGCTCTGTAAAATGAACAGCCATAAATTGCCAAGACCACAGAGTATTCACCCTGGAGTTCTAAGGGAACTCTAATACAAAATTTTGCTGAGCTACTACAGTGCTTAATTCATCACGTAAATCTCCCTCACTTGCAGAGAAGTGCAGGGGGCAAATATCTCACAAATCTTGTAAAAAGGCTCAAGGGTGTTCTTGCAAATAAAAGACCAAGGAATTTAACTTCTGCTTATGTAGGCCAGTAAAATATGTAGTAAAGATCAGAATCAATAGACAACTGGATAAATATGATTTAATGAGGAAGAGTCAATGAGCATTTCTAACACAAAGTGATGCCTAGTAAACCTTTCAGAATGCTTTGAAGAATTCATCAGTGTGTTAATAAAGGTAACCCACAGCATGTGGTGTACTAGGATTTTCCCCCAAAGATGCTGACTTAGAGTTCTGAATGGCTTTGACAGTCACTAGCTTTCTGTGGGCTCTCTGACTTTGCTATAGGATAAAGCAATTCTTTCAAGAGTTAATAAGTTGTTGAACAACAAAACCAAAGATTTAGTCTTCGGATTGAAAGAATTTATAAGAGGGGTCCTCCAAGAATCTATACTGGGACCTGTGCTACACAGCATTGAATGATCTGAAAAGGTGAAATGGGGAGAGAAACACAGAGCAAGAGAGTTTGCTGATCATTACAAAAAAAAAAAAAAAAAAAAAAAAGAAATCCTCATTCTGGATAGTTAAAACCTAAGCCTACAATTTCCCAGTGTTAGCCAATTAGGTCATTAAATGGAAGACAGAATTTATTGTTAATAAAAAGAAAGCAATGCACACCAAGGAAAAGCAGCCTTAACTGTTCCTGTGCAGTGATGATCTCTGTTTTGCTGTTAGCATTCACATCCATTGTCCAAATTTTGCTGCAGGTAACACCTAAAATAGCAGATGGATTGTCAGAAAGTAGCTAAAATACCCAAACAAGTGTTAGGAATTTTTTTGACACAAAGAGGTAGAAAATGCGTTCTATTCAAAACCCACTGTTCACATGTTGCACATTATATTTAATTCAGTATTCTCTTTCCTTTTTACTCTCCCCTATCTCAAAAAGGAGACAGAAGAATTGGAGAGCATTTCAGGTGAAGGATCACTCAATATATGCCTTGTGGTGGGGCGCTGGTTTTGTTTTTTTTGTTGTTCTGGTTTGGGGATTTTTGTTGTTGTTTTTGGTTTGGTGGCTTTTTTAAATACTACCTCCACAGACATTTATTCCCTCCAGTCAGAGGATACCAGGCAAGGGAGATTGAATCTGGTTCTTCATGGCAGTTCCTATGCCCCACTTTTAGTTTTCTGGATCACACACACAGGTATGGCCAGGTCCACAGTCCTGGTTTGGCCAAATACATCTTCCAGGTGGAGATGGGGGGTATCAAGAAAGGAATTCCTCCTTTTGTTAATGCACTTTTGTTATTTATCAGATTCTTATGTTAAGGGCGACTGAGCAAACCGAAATACGAGTTTCAGTAGACAGCTTCTCTCTGACTCAATGCACTTTTGAGCAAATAAATATGCCTCATCTACTATGAGATTAATAGACTCCACTTGCACTGCATTTAAGTAGGTACTCACTATTCTTTGATATCATCTGAGAATTTGATTATCTCTCAAAAAAAAATAAAAGGCAAGAGATTAATTCTCTCATCATACATTAAGTTTGCATGGGTTCTAAAAGCCTCTGTTCACCATACCAAAATGTTACTTATGACTAGGGCAGTCAGCCAGAATCTGCAGCCTTGTGGAAACATCTCATAACATCTTTCTGTGGTGGCTGTGCTGTTGACTTCACTGGGATTCAGATTTTTTTTGCGGGGTGGACGTCTTTATAGATAAACAAAGATTTTTGAGAGGTCCTCAGCAATATCAAAACCAGTGCATTTCATCAAAGGTTACCATCTTTTATACACAAACTGCTACTCATACAGCACAGAGCCAAAAGCAGTTACCACCATCTCCAAACAAACCAACTCCTGAAGCATTTTGGTGTAAACAAACAAACCAGCACAAGATACCAGCCAAAAAAAATCTTGGAAATCACAAAAGCACAGTCCATAAAAGCTCTAGTTCTCTGAACAAGCTCAGCATTTCTAACTCATAAATATCTTTGGACAAGGAACAAAGATGACAATCTTAAATAGGGGAAAGGGAGCACAGCCTTAATTTTGGAAAACCACAGCAGTACAGCAGATACACAGCTTGCACTGTCCTCTAATAACTCGGCAGCAAGATTTCTAGCTGTCCACAAGCAACTACCGCCAAGCCACATCACATCACAGCCCCACCAAATCCCACTTAGAGAAGTACCAATCCATGCAATTCTTCCCAGCCCCAAGACAGCTGTTTTTCCACCATCGAACCTAGCTGAGAAAAATCATGTTTATTGTGGTCCTCAGAGATGATTACAGCTTCATTCCTGCCCTGTGAGCTCTCTCAAATGAAGCCAGATACACTTAGAAATTTGAGCAAAACCTCAAGTGCTTGGAGCCAACTCCTTCTCCCATGTCTCTCAGTAAAACCCCAGCTCAGCCAGATTCAAGCTGCAGCACCAGTACAGCGACTCTGAGTGACAGTCCCTCTTCCCATGAAGTACTGTAAAAGCATCACTTTTCCACACCATCAATAGAGTCAAAATACACCAGAGCTTCCCAAGTGAATCCTTTTGCCAGACTGCATTTTCATTTAATCTGCAAACACTCATGTAACAGAGGTACAGTAACACAGAATGTACCCATCTTAGCTCCCTCCCCCTGCACACCAAAAACAAGAGTGAGAGAGATGGCAAATATGAGTCTTATTGTTAAAATACACCTCAGACCACTCAAAACTGTGATGACTGGGATATGAAAGGCAGAACATATTTGAAACATGAACCATTGGGTTCAGGCATCTCATCAAGGGTCTGATAGGATAGTACATGAGATGGATGGGGAGGGACTAACACACAACAACAGGCTTTTTACTTGGAAACTTTTGTTCACCTTTCACGCAATCCCTAGATCTGGAGGACTAAAAATGGCCTTTTGCCAGCTCTTTTGCACAGTTGTATTTAGTACTGCCCAAACGTGATTACAGCCAGCTCTCTTGCACCACCATGCTTACCTACTGGCAAAGCGGGATTACAGATCAGTCACCTCTCACACGCTTTGCAGAGATACTGGCCCCTGCTTTCACCTAGCCAAACGCAGGAGGGAGAGCTATGAAGCAGCAGCAGCGATAAGACAGGGGCCACACCTCTTGAATTCAAGACACACAAATATAAAATGGAGGTGCCTGACAAACAAAGGAGACCAATATCTTTTCCTTTTACCTTTCAGCATGCAGCTAGGAAGGTGAACCCAAAGAAGGTGAAGCTGTCCATTTTTCCCCAAGGCACACTTTGTGTGCAGACCATGTCTCAAGTACGGCAGAAGTTCCATGCCATAAATACACCTCACTCAGGAAAACAACCTGCAATTTAGATATCTTCTTAAATAAGCATCATTCTTTACAAAACCCCGTCAAACAATCAGTGAGGAAATATCTCTTAGAGATGCTGTATAAACAAAAACTATATGAAGTAAAACTGCTGAAGTTTGTTTTGCTTTCAAAAGAAAATCCTGCTCTGCTTGATTCATTTCCCCTTAAGCTCCAAAACCATGATATTTATAATTTCAGTAAGAAACCATCAAGCAGAGCCTTTCACTGCTAAGTCAGTTAATTTCTGTGCTGGGTGGTACAGTCAGGCTCCCCTAGTTTACACATTCCCATAGTTTCCATGACCTCCCACCCAAGAGGTGGGCACAGCCCGTGCAGCTTAGCCTGCCCTTTCCAGCTTGAGACCCCAACCACAGAACTGGCCCTTTGCAAGCAGAACACCACAGCTTCCAGCCAACAGCACCTGAAAGCTACCACCTGAAGGCAGTGTCACATACTGAGCTAGTCCACACAGACAATCAAGAAGATACTCTCTTCCTGTTGGCTAATATTCTTTGGAAATCTGAGGTATTTGCTGAGGGAAACTGCAGAAAGAACAGCAGTAGTACAGATTTCCTCAGCCAAACTCCAACCAAAGTATCAAAGACTCTCTGGGAGGGATGCCACCAGCCTGGGAAGGCAGCACAACTACCACTGTCATTAAAACTCCTGCTTGTTGTCTTAGCTGTGTTCCCATCAACATCACGCTGAGCGTTCAAATGTATAGTGAATTAAAACTGTGTATTGGATTCTGTTCCCAAAGATAGAGATCCAAATACTCATCTGTTTTTGATTTCCACAGCTGTTCACCAAGCTTCTAATCAGAGCACAGATGAATTTTAAGCTACCAAGTTAAACATTTTCCATATGGTATCCAACTATACAGCTGGGATTCTTTTAGTTTG
Organism: Nyctibius grandis; assembly: GCF_013368605.1. Classification (NCBI taxonomy): domain Eukaryota; kingdom Metazoa; phylum Chordata; class Aves; order Nyctibiiformes; family Nyctibiidae; genus Nyctibius; species Nyctibius grandis. The sequence continues at coordinate 19,699,387 of NC_090665.1, forward strand.
AAGCTGGAATATTTGAATATTATTAGGGCTTTTTAGGAATAGCACATAGGAAATAAAAGCTAATTTCCTCAAAAGTCAGGGACAAAATGTAGTCTAATTAGTCACCTGCCTCAACAGACCTGCATAACTAATTATTACTAGTGTGTATGAAAACATTAAAAGTAATGGACTCTCAGAAGTCCCCACTGTGCCACATCCTGCCATCATATATATACATAAACACCCTTAATGTATGAAGATTGCAAAAGCCCTGTGTTCACCCATACTTCACTTTGCTCAAACAACATTTTTTGCTGAAATTTTCCATTTCTGAATATTGAGACAGAACTTTTTCTAGAAAGTCTGAGAAAACTCCGTTCAGCTGTTTCAGAAATATGGGAATTAAATTCCTCTTTTTAAAAAAAGAAACACAAAAACTAAAACAACCCCACACACTCTCAACTGTCCACAAAATATCCCTTTTAAATTATGCTGGATACAACAGCAGCATCACAAACAGCTGAAATATCTTGCATATCCTTCAGTTAATAGTTTAATTTTATTATTAATACAGATAATAAGATTTTGGCATGTTTGTTGTGCTGGGCCTCACTCCTAGGATATATATCTCAGAATCTGTGATTTGGGGATAAATAAACTGAAAAAAAAACAGCTGGCATCTTTTAAAACACCTCTTTTAAAAGGGTACATTACAGCAGTAAGCAAACATGCTGCAGGAGCAAGCTGAGAAGCAACCAGGTTGGCCGTGAGCTACTGGACTAAGGGAAAATTCACCAGGCTTAATCTATTTTATGATGTTGTATTAAGAAACCAAGAACTGAGATGAGCTACCGTCTTTTGTCCTGATGTGTGAGGAGACCTGGCAGAAGACACTGAAAATCTGTTGCAGGAAATAAGAAAATTGCTTTTGCTCTCATCTTTACATATGTCCGCAGGAACCAGACTTTCGCAAGGCAGAAATGTGGAGGAGGACAGAGGCTTCCTTGGAATATACCAGCGAGATTCCCCAGCAACACTGCACATACAGGGTCAGGTCAAAGATCCATCTAATCTGCCAATTTTCCCCCGCAGCAGCTGGGATGCCTAGAGAAAGTAGCGCAAGTGTACAATAATATTTCCCTAGTGTATCCTCCCAGCTCCGAACTTCCTCAAGCAGAGACCATATCTACTGTTCAGGAAACCCTCGTGGATTTTTTTATTCCATTGATTTGTGTAATCATGGTTTGAATCGTTTGGCCTTCAAAACATCCTGTGGCAAGGCATGCCATCATTTAATTATGTTTCTATGGAAAAAGTAAGGGTTTTTTTGTTTGCTTTAAACTTCTCAGCCTATTATTTCATTACGTATTCATAGTCCTCATGTCATGAGAAACATTGACTGTGCCTTCACTAGTCACTTTTCCATACCTCCTTCGATTTTATAAACTGCTCCAATCTGCCTTTCCCACCCTCTAACTCTCACCGTTCTTCCAAATTTGAGAACTGCATGTCTAATTCCTACACCTTCACATAAAATTCTGAACACTATGAGAGGACCAAAGCCACACAGTTTGTTCTTGTCATGCTTAGTCTGTGAAGTTAGTGGCATGATGATGCTTTCTCCTTTATTTTCCTAGTATTTTTCCTAATTTTTTTTTTGCCTTTTTTATTGCTGCCAACCACTCCACTGTGAAAAACTAATACTTTACTCACAACTCAATCTCAATGAGGAATTTTGAGTGTGTTTTGGGGCTTTTTGTTTGTTTGTTTTGGGTTTGTTTTTTGTTGTTTTTGTTTTTTGGGTTTTTTTTTTTAAGATGTTCTAGTACTCTAACAAGTCAGACTGAGGCTTAGCCACTTAATTATTGGGACCGTACAAAAAATACGATAGATGTAAGGCATGGCTTCTTTGTGTCAAGGCTGTGGGAACCTCTCCTCTTCAGCATATCCATATGTCTACTAATTCTATTATTCATTACAATTGCCTAATAGTTTTCCCCTGTAGAAAGTCGTCCTTACCCATATCTTAAGCTTTCCAGATCCCCTTAAGAACGGGCATCAATTTGCTATCTGCTATTCCTTTGGCACCAAGGCTAATTTAAGTCATATATTATGCGCCACAGTTAACAGCTCAGTACTTTCATATTTAAATTCCTTTAAAACACCTGGGTTCTACCATTTGGCTTTGACAATTTGTTACTACTCTTTTTTATGGATTTGTTCTAAAAACTTATACCGACATCTCAATTTGAAAGCACTACAAAACCTTTGTGAGAAATAGTTCAAGTCACTTAGACCATGTCACGCCAGCACACACACAAGAAAGAGCGGAGATTGTCCCACAGAAAAGGATACACAGAGAAGGCTTGGAGCCATCGTGATATATTGCGCAATTAAGAGACAGCATTAACCTTAGAAGTGTAAATGCCAAATTTGGAAAGAGTCAAAGATCTTTCCCTTCACCCACGCAGATATTAACGCTGACACCGTTTATAACTCGACAGAGGAAATTTCCAAGCTGAATGATAAAACATTTTGCTAGTCCTAGGTGATACAAAAGTTTGAAGACTAAACATTACATTTAACTATAAGCGATACCTAGTAGGATCACATTACCTGCGGCTAGGGAAAGTACAGAACATCAAGATTGGATGCAATACCTTTCCAAAGGTAAGCTAACAACAAACTGGTTTGTCCTCGGGGTTTTATTTTGGCTTTGTTTTTAGAAGGTTGCTATGCTTAAACAGTGTATTACCTAAAACAACATAGCAAAGCCAAAGACCACACATTTTCATGTCTAAGTTTATGTTGTAATATAAATGTGTTACAACATGAAAGCAAAGTTTCTTAAGTTTATATAACGAGGGGTATTTCAGACAAGAAAAAAAAACATTGAGCTCTGTTCCCACAGGCATCTTTTCCTGAAACCCCATTCTTTCCACTTCCCTCTATTTTTCATTTAAGTTCCTTCTGCTTACAAACATATCTCAAGACTCTTTTGCTTAGTCATGGGGTTTGGACAGAAAGAACCAGCACAACCAGAGTAATGACTATGCTTATTGCAGTGTTTTAATTAATGGAACAGTGCTGGTTAGAGCCCCCTGTTCTCCCAACAGATCCTCCAGTTTAACACTCCAGTTTAGTGTTGTTGCTGCTGTTTAATTGATGTTTTAGTCAATTACTAAAACTGATATTTTAGTTACTTAACCTGTTAGCTATCATGTTCCTCATCAACAGCCATGGCCTTAGCTCTGTCTTTGTAAGAGACTAAGAAAAGAAAACCTAATTATGACAACCTAGCTAACAGGTAATAGTTAAGTATCTAGAAGCAAAAATAGCAGAAGGGTTTATCCCTTAACCTACACATTTGTTCTCCAAACATCATAGCCTTCCTGCCTGAAGCAAAACCCCTTTCAGGCTCTGCCTTTTACCTCACCCCATGGCCAGTGATGCCTAGTCTTCAGAGGAAGGCGACTGCCAGGGAAGTGCAGGAAAGAATGAGTTGCCAGCACTGAATAATCCCTTCTTAATATATCACCTTAAGAATCACAAGTAGACCCATGCAAGAAAAACAAAACAAAAAAACCCACACAAACAACACCCCAAACTATCTCCACATGCAGAAAACCATATAATTTCACTAAATCTGAAAGTCTCAATCCTTAGCAAAATAACTTTTCACTAAGGTGAAATGACATTTGTTTGCCCACAGGGGAGGCTGGGAAAAGGGAAGACTTCACATCCTCTGACTTATTTTGTCAGGTTGGATTTGATCATACCCACATCATCAATTCAGACAGTGAACATCGAGAGCTCCAAGGGAAAGGAAGCCAGACAATTCACAAGAAGAAAAAGTATTTTTTAAACATGAACATCACTGAATATCCCATGCTATCAGGCATGTACATATGCTAAAGGTATTTACCATCCTCAGCCTGAAGTAGCTTCTTCTAAATCACTGCTGCTTAAAGAGCACCATATCCTCCCCTAGTTCATATACTCTCATTGTCTTCCCTGGTGGGTTTCTAAAACCTAGCACCCCAAATATATTGTTTTGTATAGGGTTCACAAAACTCAGAGCTAAAGCTACAGCAACTCAACACTAACCAACATCCCACCCCCAAACAGAATCCATCTCCTCTGTGGAATCCATCTAAACAGAATCTATCTCCTCCATCATCCAACCAGGGAGTACAGTCTGCAACAAACCAACCAGACTTACTCCTTCTCGTTGCACTCGTGTACCAGGCCTTGCAAGCAGAAGGCTCAAGTTTGACTCTACAAGCATTACAACAATCTGAAGAGCTGCCATCTTAGTGCTCTACAGGGACTAGTTGGCAGTGAATGGGTGATCAGGCCATTGTTTCAGCAATGGGCATTCCCATGACATGTACAATGCACTTCTCTATCCCTCCCTTGGGAAATCAGTGGTCAGGCCAGGAACTGAGTGAGCAAGGGAAAACTCAAAATACCTTTCTATTCCAACCTGGAGATAAAGAAGCATCATCTAGCTCCTTTCATTAGCACTAAGACTCACACCTTCAAATACATTAGTGTGCTTAATTGCTGTTGAATTCTTTAAAGGTTTTAAATAGGATTTAAAAAGGTTTTAAAAAGGATTTAAATACCTACCATCCAGTCTTGATTGACTTAGATGATCTATAGGTTTTCTTTAGACATTTAATCAAGTCTCTGAGGCATAATACAATAGAATAAAGAAAGAAAAACATATTTGCAGTGACAGTTCAATTTTAAAAGGCAGCAGGAACTAGCAATCCTAAAAGCAGCATCAATGCCAATGAAACGAGGCTGAAGTGTCTCTGCACTTATTAACACACTCTTCCACCCTGAAAGATAAAGCTACTGGGGTTTTTTTTGCTATTTTTGCTGAGACTTTCTGCTTAGCTAAGAAGTAGTCAGATAGACATAAATTAAAAGCATCTTTAAAATACAGCCATAAAATAAACCAGAAGTGCAGCTTTGTCTCAGGACACACAAGTCACATCACACAGGTTAGCAGGACATACAGTCTCTATATACATAGTCTACTATGTGATTGCATGATTAGGCCATGTGGGTCATTCTTAAGAATAAAATGAACTGAAGGATTTTGCATAGTTATAGAAGAAATGATAGAATTGTAAGGAGCTTTAACAGACTGGAATTCAAATTTAGAGTGCTTTGGGACTAAAACAGAATTTAAGATTAGAACTACATTTTTAAGACCTGAAAGAACTGCAGAAAATCCATTTTAGTGTTCCTGGTCACTGGAGAAAGCAGAGCACCAGGAAACCAAAAAAGTATTGCTCTCCCAACATCGTCGTTACATTTCACAGATCTGGGCTCCTAATACCACTTACTTATAGAGAATACTAGAGACACCTCAAGAGGGCATGGGGCCTTGGCATCCACAGTCACAAACCCAACAAGTCAGAAAGGTCATTTTCGCTGTGTGTGCAGCGAGCCTGATTGCTCTCCACAAGCACTGAATGTCTGAAGAGACTGCTTTGCTACTCACATGCAGTGACCCCATCACACAAGAAGAGGGAAACTTGGTCTTTGTCAGATGCATGTAACAATCAGAGCCACTCACGTCAGGCCCAGAAAATTGGATTCTTCAAGACTGCTGCACACACACAGAGCAATTTCACAAACGCTGGCTTTGGGGCAATTTTAGAAGTACTAAGCCAGTACACCATGGACCTATAGCATAAGCCCTAAGTTACTATTAGTGAACACCACTTGGAGTAACCCTTCCCCCATTCTGCCTTGTGCTTACACAATGCACAATCAGTGTATCCTGCTTGCTTGACATTGTTTATATCCACAGAATAATAAACTGTTGGAATTATCCAGAGCTTGGAGAGGTCATGGCCTCTTAAATTCAGCCCTGTTTCTCACCTGAGAGCCTTCCCAGAGGACCACACAGAACTTCTCTCAGCATGCCATGGTTTGCAGCAGTGCCAGGACACACCAAGCACTTGGCAAACAGACCCAGACAACATGAAAGCTGTGACAGAGGGCAGGTTTTAGCAGTACTCATTGCTATGGTAGTCTGAGCAAGCCAAGATCTTCTAAAAATAACCTGACCAGCAATTTCAGAGCCTTTGTGGAGGCAGAGCTCCTTAAATTCTGTCCTTAAGCAGACCTGAAGGTTTTGACTGTAGCGATATAAACCCTTCTTATAGCAAAGATAGGTATCTAGGTCCTTTATTTGCATGCATATGTGATACACAAACCCAAAGAATCCTTTTTCTTCACTTTTAAAGAATTATTTCAGTTGCGCTGAGGGCAACAAGCTTCAGCTACTCCTCATGACTTGCATCTCTAGGAACTGACCTATTTTTGAAGGTGGCATATCACAAGGAACCGCAGCCCTTTTTGGGAACAAGTGACTAAAAAGGAACTGAAGAGTTTAGGCAGTCTTCATAATATAGACAAGCTAAAAATCAGTTCTTAATCCAGACAGTACTCTTCCCACTTCTACAGCTCTTTATCTAAAAACCTTTATCCACAGGCCTACCAGTGGGCTAAACTCTAGCAGTGTCACAGACTACCCACTTTTACTACAAGTGCGGCGTGCTTTTTTCTCCCCATGAACTGTTTTTTGTTGCCTCTGCATTTGTCTATGCCTGCAAGAAGTCAAACTATGTGAAAGTCATGGCTTACTCACATAAGCATGCATTTGTAGAGCCAGTAGCAGCTTGTAAGTTTGTGGCTCATGCACAGCAGTGCTTGCACGAGCTAATTTCTTCTCACGGAGATACAATTTTACTGCCTCACATGTGCTGAACCTTCAGCTTTTGAGAGTGACTCAAAAGGTCATCATTCTGTGTTTCTGTGCATATCAGCTCAAGAATGTCAGCCACCAGGTTCCACTCAGCTTAGCGGTACAACCTGAAGAATCAATATTTCCTTCCACGTTTACAGAATAGAAGGATGCAAACTGCACTAGCGGAAAATAATCCCTTTAAAGTCTAAGTGTAATACCATAATGTGATTATCAAAGAAATTTTAAGCAGCTTACAACATCAGCAACACGATATCTTGGTCCATTATTGTAAATATTTTAATAAGCTTTTTCTGTGTAAGCTGGATTTTTTCCCATAGATAAGGTATGTCTGTAAAGCTTCGGAAGAAAAAAATGGCTATTACTTGATATACCAGAAAAGCCATCTAGCACAGTATCTCCAAAACTACCCTGTAATGGATGCATACAGATGAGAATAAAGGCAAGGGAAGCACAGAATAGTAGCTGCCCAGAACAGTCCCTCAGCATCCTGATATTTGCTGCTCAGCCCCTTTCTCAGCCAGAGACCACAGTGGTCAGTTTAATAACTTCAAACCTTAATAAAAATCTGATTACAAGAATAAAACCGGAATGTGCCCCTAGCAAAGTGGGATTTCAGCTGTGATTATGGTTCCCAAAAGCTAGGCAGTGCCTGAAAATGAGAGGAAAACTATGAATGTGAGTCAGGAGGAGCACCAGGAGCTGCATAGCACCTGGCCTGTGTGAGAAGCAGCAGTTTCCCAGACTGCAAAGTCTCAGTGGCATCTCCTGTTTCAGACAGGAACAAAATGCCAGGCAGGGCTGTGCTGCCATTACACAGTGAAAGGGACAGGGAACAGTTACAACAGTAGCAACCAATTTTACTTAATCATCTCTAGCACACCTCGATGCCAGCTTACACCTGCATGAAGCAGCAGCAGCTCTCCTATCTACAGGGACTCGAGGGGAATGTGGTGGCACTGCACTCGCATCAGTAAGGGCAGCACAGCGTATTCCCTTTACCTCTGCGTACTGCTCCAGTGCCATGGCAACACGAACAACAAATAAAAAGCAAGACAATATGAACTTTGAGCAGAATTTGCCATTTTCATAACTTCTGATGAAAAATAGCTTTGGGAAATTTTTAGTGAATTTCCACATTTCCTTGAGCCTCTTTTGCCAGTAATTCAATAGATCCCGAGACTTGGTCTCTGCCTACGCATTGCTTTTCATGGGCAGATCCCCAGGTAATAATTATGCTTTTTTCCAGGGAACTTTTCATATGTCCCCTATAAAAACAGTGCCCATAGGCCAATCCACTGATGATGACTGTTCTTTGCAATTTCTCCCTCCAGTTCCAGGTGGCAGCTGCTGCCCTGAGACAGCAAACACCACAACAGCCTGGAAAGCAAAGCACCAGGAAGGACCCAGTAATATGCCCCGTAGCTTTCAGAGAACCTTGAAAAACAAAGCTATGCATTCTTTCCACCTTCAGTTTGTCGTGTCTTGGTGTCTCTGCTCATTGTGCTCCCGAAGACACTTGTTTCCAACACCTCCCAAAAGCAGTATGTACTAGACTCAAAAAATTGCACTCTGCCACAGAACTACCATTCTCACAGACACTGATATTCCATATGAAATATCAGAACAAAGCAGCATACTTAATTTGCCACCTTGGTTCTCAGATCACCCTTCAACTTTTTGACACAGCCTTCCCTGCTATCAGACAGAGGCTTTGTTCTTGCACCATATGACCGTACATACACGTAGGTAAGTGCACACGTGCACATACAGACACATATAAACCATATTTACTGAAGAACCTGAAAGATTGTAACAGCTTTCACAGCCTTTTCTGCTTAAAATATTTAATGTCCTTTTAAAGTCTAGTAAAATATTTATCCACAAAGCCTCTATACAGGTTTAGCGATGAGAGCAGGGACTACCAGTGAAAGGGAACTCCTGTCACTGAGTTTGTATGTCTTTATGGCTTACTGAAAAAAATCCCAACCAAACAAAAAAAAACACAAAAAAAACCCCAACTAAGGTTTATCTTATATTTCTGGAAACTGGACTTAACCTAGTGCAGTTGTGGCAACAGGGGATATTGTGCCTGTGTTGTGGTATCTGCAAGTCCGCCTCCTGCTACTTCTTTCCCTGCACATCACTGCTCAACTGAAGCAAACCTCAGAGCTTTGAGTGCACCACCATGGGACGTTTTGGCCAAATCAAGGAGTGAAACAGTGACTCACAAAGCTCAAAAGCAAAAGCTCTTCCCGCTAAAACACCAGGCTCTCAAGCAAATACATCCCATATGCACACATCCTCTGTGAACTGGGCACAGCTAGGGATACACACCCACACACTGGTCCTGTAGGTCACTCGGCAAATATGCAGGACAAATGACTGAATATATCATTTGAAAGTGGTGAGTCATATCACAGTTTTCAAACCATGGGTTCACAGCTCAAAGAACACATTGCCATGCAAAATACCAGAAACTTTCCAGCCACCCCAGACAAACCAGCAGCAGAATTCAAGTTTCATGATCTCCTAGTCTTGACCCATACCAAACAAGCTACCAGGGTGACCCCTTCCACCCGTTCTAAGCAGCCCATGAGATAGAAGGCAGGTTTTCCTGATGTGTCACAAGTATCTACATGCAAATGTCCCTAAAGCTGAGGAGGACTGGGAATCTGCAAAGCTCTTGTCCCACAGAGGTGGTTTATTACCTGCTAAGTTATCACAATATATCTCACCACACTTACAAATTCCTCCACGAGAAGAGCCTAACTGCTTTCTTACTACAACAGGATATTCCAGTTCACACAAGATAAAAAAAAAAAATTGCAAACATAGGATACAAGAAAGAACCAAAAACACACCTTTCAACCACAGAAGCAGTACTTTAAGTAACGTCTTCCTGCCTTCCACCTTCTGAGAGCAAACTGAAGACCTGTGGGAGAAGATCTTAAAGACCTGAGGGCACTAATAAGCCTTAATTGCCCTGACCAGCCTCACCTGGGGCCTCACACCTGTGTCCATGACCTGGGAGGAGCTCCCTTGTAGCCTTGGCTAGGGCCATCAGTACCTGAGCACACCACAGGGACAAGCCCCCACAGTTGGCAGGGGATGTCATAGCCCCTGAGCCCAGTACACACAGCCTGGCCCAGAACTGGGCAGGGACTGGTGGTCCCAGCTGGGCCTGCACTGGGGGGCTCCTGGGCAGGGGTGGGGAGGTTCCCAGGAAGGCTGACTGGGGAAATTAAAGGCGATTAGTGCCCTGGGGCCCTGGAAGAAGAAAAGCAGCCGTGGCCACTGTAAGACAAAGGAAAGGATCTCACCTCTTGATATTGTTTCTGAGCCATGTGTCTTAGTCAAACTGTTCTGTTGAGACAGATCCCACTAAAATTGCCCTTTAACTAGCTTGTTATTCTAGGCTTCTCTTGAATTTAAAAAAAAAATTACAAAAAAAAAAAATCCTGTGCAATCTTTGTGATGCACCTGTAAATGACTTGGCCAGCGTGGTTTGTACTTTTAATCAGAGAGGAATATTAGCTGCACAGTGCTAGCAGGTCAATGCATTTAGTGAACTTTGACACGTCTGTGGTGCCATAGGATCGGGTACTGTCAGTGTCTGGCAGTTCATAAGGCAAATCCTGTGCATTTACTCACTGAATTTATGAGAATATATCCACTGCAAGCTGCTGCTTTTCTCCTGCCTGTATTATTTCACAGAGGAATCAGAACTGCTGATTATGCTGGCTCCTGCATTCTCTCTGTCAACCAGCAACTGAAGAAAGCCATCCATTCATTTACAGATGCAAAGCCAGAATATTACATGTCTCCCTTCAAACATCAGCACACCCAGGAATTGGAGTTCAGTGGCTGGGCATTAACCTGCAACAAATCTGAGGCAGCAAATAGTGGATATCAATTACTATGAAAAATTCAGTCACCCGTGTGCACGCGGGGAATCATTAGGCACCTGCTACTTCCACTAAGGCTGAAGCCGTGTCATAGTTTTCTTGAAGACATTCATATGCAAAATATCCAAACTGATGAGCTCTGGACCATCTTAGTATCTCAATGAACTGTTTATGTCAGATACAGACCTGCTACTGTATGCTGTGGGGATAAGATGGTTCTGCTCCTGACATGTACAGATGACCTGCTTCTCGTTAACTATCAAGGGCAGAGCAGTGTCTGTTTAAACTGAAGTCTACTTCTGTTGGCTCTGGTTCAACTTCCCAGTTTCTCTAGTGATAAGACTTGACTTTGATGAAAGACTGAGATGTTTTAAAGTCTCAACCCAAGATGTCTAAACCGAGAAGACCCCTTTTTGTCCTGATCGATACAGCTTCATCAAGCTAGAAGGTGTCAGCACTTGTATATGAGACCTCAAAATGAAGCAGCATGTTGTAAAATGAGAGCAGATTTCCTAACTACTTCTCTCTCACTTCTGCTTTTGTGTTATGCCCCACCACCAATTCACAGCCATGGAGTCCACCTCCTCATAGGTTGCAGGTGCCCAATCTTCTTTTCATATTTGGCAGCTCAGATCAGTGCCTTCCTTTCTATCACGTGGTGAGATTGAGTGTCTTTGTCCTTCATACAGGGACGCATTTGATAGGATTTTTCCCCTGACACTCTATCCACTGCACCTTCCGCAGTACTAGCAGCTACTAAGAAAAAGACACGACATATTCTCATCAAAACTCTTAGATCTGTTTCCAGTTAAGGGTGCAGTAAAACAACATGTCACTTATAAAATCAGATGGAGAAACCCAAAGAACAATTTAAAGACAGGCTGGTTTCTTCTCAGAAAAATAAATGTCAGCCTAGCCCCACCTTTTCTTATACATAGGACAGACTGAAAAGAGGTCAAATGGTTCTTTCTGTCTCATGAGCTGAATATTTCCCTTATGCTTGCACTAGAAAATTTTGTAGTAGCTAGCAGCACCTTTAACAAGAACATTGAAGCAGTGAGATCCAATTATTGTCTTCAGGTTGTTATTAAATATTGACACAGTTGCCAAATGACTAATACCTGCCTATAGTCCCTTGCCTACATGACCCATGTCACCCAAACTGCATACCAGATTGTCTCATCCCTCTGTTTACTACATCTCCTCTCCTACACTGCAAGCTCTATGAGTTGAGCTGCTTTTTTTATCCCTTCCTTCAGCAGCTAACAAATGAGGCCCCACCTTGACATATTAATGAGTAACTGCTTTTAGTCAAAAAGATGATTTACAAATTTAAATAAGTTGATGTTTCCTCACTGAAGTAAGCAAAAGCAACATGGCTTTGACTTGAAACACAGTTGTTTCAACAAAACATTTGCTTCTCATATACAGCAAAAGAAAAGAGAAGACAGGGTATTTAATTCCCTGATTAAATCCAAGAAGCAATGGGTGCAGGCTGATTTCTACCTGAGCCCTGAGGGAATCCACATTTCATACGAGAGCACTGTGGCTGCCAGGCTACAGGATAGCCAAATATTACAGTGTAATGATGTTATTGTACAATTTTATACAAGTTACAGTCACCAGAGCAGGAACTGAAATCCAATATATTCTTGCCTCTGTGTATTTGCTAACCACTGGGCTAGGGAGTATTTGTCATTTCATTTTCTCTGGCTCAGGAAATACATTCTTTATACTGTTGGGACACAGGTCCAACAGGAGAAATCGTGAGTGTACCGCCCTTTCTTTCTAAGGTACTCAAAAGCACTGGTAGTTCAGTGGGACTGGATTATCCAGCTCCACCCAAGCACAGACTGGAACTGGCTGAGGGATTCCCAGTTTCTGGGCAAATGCATTAACCCCTGAGTTAAGTAAAAGGGAAAAATGACTGTCAAGAAAAATCCACTCCTGGAAAAATAAATAAAAAATCCCAGGAGTAACTAGTCAGAGAATTTGACCTGAATTCATAAATAGTTTCAAGAAGACCTAAATATAATTTTCCCAACAAACTTACTATTCACCATGATTTTTTCTTCTGATTTTGCAGGCCGGTTGTCTTCCCTGAGGTACCTGACTATAGGCATTGAACAGTAGCAAACAAGAAGGTAAGGTTTTCTTTTTATACAGCTTGGATAGAAAGGAACTCGCTATGGACTTCCTTAGTCCACACTTAGAAAGGTGTAGCATGGTTTTATAGAGCGGTCATCATCGCAAAATTATCATTGCGAGGAACACAGCAGACAAAATTACCACAGTCATCCTCAAGAACGACATTCTCCCAAATTAAAGGTCACAAAATGGCTGACAGAATTGCCCTTTTCATAAGTCACTGGAAATATTAAAACATGGTATCATCCTCAGACACAAAGCAAAATAAAAATGCACCTAATTAGAGGTTTCACAAATATATACAAGGCAAAGTTGAAGCAGACCTCAGTCTGTGGGAAGGAATTGCTTTCGATTGCCCTGTGCTAGAGACCACGGCGGTGATCGCCGCCACCACCACAGAGCAGCCATGTCCCTCCTCCTCCTCCTCCTCCATGGGCATGGCCACCAGGCAATAAAACCCTTATAACAGGGAGGCATTCACCAAACTTCCCTGCGCTCGTTTTTATCCTTCAAAAAGGAGCTTTGTAAAGGACGAGTAGACATCAGAGCTATTTGTATTAAAGGCACAGCAATGATAAAATATCCGTCGGATAAACTCGGTGCATCTTTCACCAGGCTTTTCAGAGCTGGAAAGCAAATGCTATCGGTTAATAGGGCTTGACAAGCCTAGCAACCGGAGACGTTACTCAGACCGAGGATATGTAATTAAGCAATAAAGTGTACCGTGCCGTGGCTGCTGGGTGGTAATAACATGACTTGGGGGACATGAAAAAACATAAAAGCTGTGAGCAACAGCACCTGAGAGGCACAATTATGGAGGAAGTCAGAGGGTTTGTTATTCTTCTTGTGAGCCTGGCGGCTGGTGGGCCCGCATGGCGCCCTCCACCCCAGCCTGCCCCGGCGGGACCTTCCCTCAGCCCCACAGGGAGGCCTCTGCCGCTGGCCCTCGCCATGGCCCCGGGCCCACCACTGTTCCTGGGCTCCTCTGATGCAAACAGCCTCGGGTGGAGACATTGGGACTGCCACGGGCCTGGAAAACCACCAGTGCAGGCTCCCCCCAACAAAAACCTCTCAGAGATACCCCATGGGGGACTGCGAGGCCTCTGCGGCACTCGCAGCCCCTCGTCGAGCTGCACACAGCTCGCTACCCTTGCTCAGAGGCAGTAATTCCCGTTTTATGGCTTTTACCGCCTGACAGTTTCTTCTGAGAGTCTATCAGTGTAATTAAGAGACAGTTTTTCAGTAACTGCCAGCAACTCCACGCACATAAACAAAACAGCCGGTGGACTGCACGGAAACACTGTGCAAAGGCAACTGCATGGCCATGACATGTCTACGCTGTCTCCGTAATGGTTTTCTTCATCCCCCACAGATTCATCCCCTGTGGCAGGTGGAAGGGGGCGTTGGGGTGCCCCAGGACCCCCAGCCCACCCCACATTGGGCAGGGCTCTGATGTCGGGGCGGCCCAATCCCTGTCCTGCTGAGCCAGGGCAGAGTGGGGAGAAAAGTGCAAAAAAAAAAGCATCTGTGAAAGACAAGGTAAAGGCAGGCTGCAGCTTAACCCACCCTCAGGGACATCTATGGCTGAAGGCAAAGAAACTGGTGTGAATTGGACAAAAAAAGCCCAGGCTCAGTGTGAGGAGACCCCACTGTCATACCTGAAACACTGGGGGTGGTCCAGGGCCACTGGAGCTTTTTTGGGGCCATTAATAGGGGAACCCCCTCCAGTGAGATAAGCCAAGAGCAAATCTGCTCCTTTACTGGGTTGACAAGAAATATACAAAGCTAAAGAAACAGGTTTTATTTTTCTACTTTACTTTTACTTCTACTATTATACACAGAAAGAGACACATGGTGCTGGGGAAGGCAGGGGAGCCCATGGAAACTGGAGTACTGGGGGGAAGATACTGGATCGAAGGTAACGGAGCGAGGAAGAGCTGTCCTAACAAATCTTCAGAGCTTCTATTTCAAACCCTTAACCAAAGAAACCCATTCCTAAACAAGCAAGCTGTAGCATTATAACTCTAGCACTCATTTTTCAGCTCTGTCTGTGCTTTAACATGCAGGTCCCACAATTGCATGGGAAAATATTGAACTTCAGCCAATTTTTAATAATTAGGGGAACAACGGCAGCAACTGTGCATGTTAACCGCATAGCTAATCTCACAACACTGGGTATATATGAAGTCATTACTTCCACACAGGAAAAATATCGCCAATAACGAATCTTGTGAAAAAGACCAGGCGAGCAGGGAAAAAATAGCTGAGGAAGGTAGCTGATGTTAGAGCAGGGTGCCATTTTCACTGTGTCACAGCTCAGCTGGCTGTTTGCAACCCAGTCTTTCCCTAGGGCTTTGTAGTACAGCCACTTTTATGGACCTGTGCTTAAACGGAACAGTTTGGCCTTAAGATGCACCAATAGCTTACGTGCAGGACTCCCTAAAAGCGCAGGTCCCTGGAGAGGAACATGAGGATGTCTACAGGAATGAGCTGGCTGTGGCCCAAAGCGGCGGAGCAGATTTGTGTAATCCTATCCCTTACAGACCAAAGAGAGGAGTTAATAATTTTCCAGGCAATGCTTCAAATTGGATCACTAGGGATATCTGTGAGGTTTCCAAAAGAAATGTTCCTGATGGCCATTAATGTGTTCCCAGTGACGTACAAGATGCACACACACACACGCACAAACAAAGCAGCAACTAGCCTGGAAAAAAAATCAGCTTGTGTGCAAAGGTGCGCTTAAAGCAAATTACATCACAAGGTACTCACTAATTTCCAGGACAAAGAATGACTCCCACTCCCTTTCCACTTGTGCCCCCAGCAAAGGGGTGCAGGAGATGGATGCAGGGCATGTGTACAGCCCTTGAAAACTCCAAGGGGCGACTCTCTCTTTCCATAACACTTTTTACATGCTTACTTTTATGGGTCTCTTGATGACAATCTAAATCCTGCCTGTTCTTCAATAAACCATTAATCTCCCAGATAGAGTTCAGGGAAGTTGCTGTGTAGCAATAAAGTGCATGTTTCCAGAGCCCAGAGGGAACAAGGAGAAAAAAAAGTGAAAGGGAGTGACATTGTTTCTGAAAGACAGCTTCCTGGCTTGGAGGGGGTGGGGGCATGCAGGGTTATCTCCCCAAATCCTACCTGGAGCCTGCCCCTCCTCTCACCAGACCATGATGCCACTTTGTCTACAACATTTGTGAGGAGAAGAAAGTCCACCCCTCCAAAATCAGGTCAGCATAAGAAAGGGACTGGTCCCCCCACATACCTTCCACCCTGATGGCCCAGGAGACTTTTGTGAGGGGTGCCATCTGGGACTGTGCTTCGGTGAGCAGACACGGGCTGGGGACAGTCAGTGCTTGTCACTGCTCCCTCCAGCCCACCAGAACTGGCTTGAAGGTCAGTGGGGAAGGGACTCCACCAGTCCCCCACCAGCCAGCGATTTCACTAGCTAACTCACATCACCCAATTTACAGCCTTGCTGCTGCCTTTGCAGACTGAAGCATAAAATGTCTCCTCTTTGTCTTCAAATGACTTTCAGTGACCTGAGGGTACCAGTCTCACAGACCCAGTGTCGCAAAAGCCATCAAATCCTCACGCCAAGCTTGGCTAGTCCTGTCCTGGGTTTGCATTTGAACTGGTGACCCACAGTAGAAGTAACAAATTCTGTGCCCCCTTTATAACAGGAAAAATTAACAGAATCCCTTGCGCTTCCAGGCCCCTATAAAATTGATGTTAACCATATGTCAGTGTGTGAATTGTGTGTAGCTGTTAGGAAAGCACGTACTGCACTACACAAAAGAGATGGTAGCAGTCAGCATTAGAAAGTGCCAAGGAATAGAAAAAATCACATTCAACTTGACTTAAGTGCCCTAAGCTATGTCTTTTATGCAGAAAAGAAAAAGAAGATACGGAGAGGCCTGAAAAAAATAAATTCCCTGGGCTACAGTCCTGTAGAAAAATGGTGGTGGGGGGGAGGAAATAGGCACATCAGGAGCATACATACAGATAGAAGTCCATTTATTGGACTCTCCCAGTTCAAACTGGCAGAGCTCTCAACAGAAAAATGAGGGAAAATTCACTGTCTAGACATCATAAATACAAGGACTCAAAGAGTCTAGCACTTTTACTCTAAACTCCTGGGTCTGTGATCCTTCCCTGGCACACGCATATCTCACAAATGTTCCTACACAGGACACTTTTAATCCCAAAGCCCTGCCTATTCCATATGAACGTTATATTCTCTTATTTCCATATGAATATAATGTTCTTGTCATTCCTGATGATAGTACTTCGCAAGACAAACTAAAGGTCATGGAAGACAAACTGTGGAAAAAATTCTTTTCACTGACAAAAAGAATCCTGTGGTATTTTGAATGTTCTTCATGAGTTTTGTTATAATAGTAGTGCATAACTAAGTATATAAATATCCACCAAAACACTAATTACAGTATCTATAGCTCACCTGAAGCAGTAAATTCTTGAGCAGCCAGCCCTAAGGCAACATTTTTCTTGCCACTGTAGCATGATCACCACCAATGATGGTTAGTTCTGTCAGCAGCTATTTGTACCTCCTTAATGATGGCTCCCCACGCAGGCAAGCTGGACAATCCTTTTCATCTGGTGTTTCATTCTTGATGAATATAGGAGAAAAAAAAAAATGACAGTGAGAATCCATCTAAGATACACATTCTGGCCAAAGAGCAGCTGATTATATGTGACTGAAGTTAATTACGTTTGACATTCAATAGCTAGACCTCGAGTGACAGAATGTGACAGAGCTGTTAGTGCTGTTTCATTTGGTGAAGGCACAATGAGCAGTTCCTTGGTAAATATGGGTAGGTGCTACCATCACATCACCCCTGTGCCTCACTGTCATTTCTTAGATAACATTCACCCTTCTAACCAAAGTCAACAGCACCCTTTGGTGTAAAATCCTGTGCAACTGATCAAAATTAACACAGAGGCTCAGGATGCATGCACAGCCCCAGACTTTCCACAGTGCTCTCATGCAGTGCTGTGCGTGGAAAGTCACATCTAGAGAAATGTCCCAGTGGTGCTTGGGCTTTCAGCAGTCCCAGCACCGCTCTTGCTTCTACAAGTGTCAAGGGTGTTCCCTGCTTCCCAGTGTGGCAGAAGCGCAGTGTTAGCACACTGAAAACCCATTAATGGCACTCATTAGCCTGCTGTTGCTGACAGGATTGGCAATAGCAACAGGTCGTTTTGTAGTGTCAGGTATTTGTAAGGAAAATGATGAGATGGTGCTCCATTAATGCCTTGAAAGAGGCACCACTGGGGCTTGTCTGTGTAACATTCAAGGGTAGTCTGTCTGCTACTACATAGCTCCATACCTATTATTAAAAAATAGTAGCAGCAACACTCTCTTTCTCTTCCTCTCTTCTCTCTTACAGGAAACCATGCTTGATCAGTTTATCATGTTCGGAAGAGAGAGAAGGGGGATACACATCCTTAGAGGCACACAGTTTACGTTTCCTCCTAAAGAGAAAAAAAGTCTCTTCTTTTGTGTATTCTCTAGGACAGAATTCAAAATCTTTTGCGAACATTGTGCATCTCACATCCTCTTGCCTGCACTGTTCAGCTAACATTTTCATTGCTGGGATGAGACACAGCTGTCCCAGGGAGCGCTAGGCTGGGGACCAGCACCACGGCAGGCTTGCTCCAGGCCCAGCATTCATAGGTAAGCTGCAGAGGATGGAGCAATCACACGCTGGCCCCAGTTGAGCTGGAGTTCACACAAGAGGAAGTTCTTCAGTTTTGTGGTTCCTTCTCTGAGTACAAAGAGCAACAAATCATCTGTCTTTTCTCACTTTCCATCAGAGCTCAATACCCTGAGATTCTCAGCATAGTTATTCTCACATCAGCCTTAGGCAGTGAAGATGTGCACTTCTTTACAGTTTATAAATGAGAGTCTTAGCGAAAGCAAGTAATTTTCCAGAGCACCACAGTGAACCTGAAGCAGAAGAGGGAACTGAATTTAGTGCCCCACATGCCAGGGCTACTGCCCTGCTCACCGGCACCTCCTCTCTCCTATCAACCCAGTGAAAAGGCCCTGTTACATGGCTCTGCCGACTTGAGGAGGTCCAGTGGGCTGAGCTGCACTCTTCCAGATAGTCACAGATGCCAGCAATTGTCATTTGTTGCCTGTGACTACTTTAGCATCTAATAGTATTAAGGGGGGCAAAAAAGTTTGTTGTTCCTTGATGGGTAAATGCTTTGTATTTATACAATATCTTTCATCTACGAATCACGAGTATTTCATGTCTATCAAGAACACATCATATTCTCACAGACAGGAATATAAGTAGCATCATCTGATAATCAAGTGACGCACAGGACAATTAAATAGATTACCCAGGGAGAAAGATGGGAACATAGCCTGTAACGCACCATCCAGTAGCCTTTATTATTCTTCTTTTAGTCACTCGTTTGGATGGCAAAAGTCTCAGTCTAACCTGATCTAACAAACTGGAACCCTACCCAAACCCAAACTAAAACAAAATAAAGCTTTGAAAAACTCTGGTGCTTGTTGATTTTGTATTATTTTCCATTTTCTTCACTAGTTGAGATAGATACAGAAGTGTCAATATACTAAGGCAGCAGCTCGTCTCACAGCTATTTTTGGCTGTATGCAGTAGGAACTGCAGAGGCGTGTGAAAATGGAAAGAATACGAAAGCAAATCAGCCAAATACACAGAGACAAATATAATCAGTGCTTAAAAACCAATAGCCTAAAGAATTTTATTAATTTTTATGCCTCTTGGATCCAAATCTCGTATTTTAAATTTAAAATGCAACCGTGAACTCAGGGAGAAATAATTTTCCCACTAGAACAACAAGGTCCAAAAAATATTATAATGGGAGCATGGTAGGTTGACAGCCACAGAAGACTGTGGTCCAGCTTTGGCACAATCGCATCTGGCACAACCAACTATACTGTCCAGCACCCCACTTTGAGCATCTCTGAGAATGCTCATCTACCATGTGGCGGGGACTCCTTCTGTCTTTGCAGTGTTTTGAAATTTTGAGGTGAAAATAAAAGGCAGGTGGTTTAATCTTCTCTTGTCTGAAATGGCTGTGATAAAAGTGCAGTCTGTGTTGGGGACCTGTGTGCCCCTTATCCTCAAGCAGTACACCTATCCTTGTCCAACATCATGCACTGAGGACTTCGAAACAGAAATGAGTGTTATAGTTTTTCCATTTTCTTCCTTTCCAGCCCTGTGAGAATTGATTTGATTATTTGGGTAGGTGTGGGCACATGTCTGAGAAAGGGACAGATCCAGGGGAACCCACTGTGAGAGGGCCAAGCTGGGGAGAGAAGTTTTGCAATGAGTTGTAACACATGAGGCTCCTTGCCTTACTTACCATGATCTGTGACCTGCGCTCCAGCCCTGGGAAAGCAGATTCTCTGATATTTATTAACCTTCCCTCCCTGGTTAGCTCTTTCCCTGGTCCAAAGCACAGCAGTCCTGGGAGAGCCTGGGAGATCCTGTACCTGGGGAAGAGACAGGTTCTGCATTTCCACTTCAATTATTCAGCAGGTTGTCTGTTGAATGAGTAATCTCACAGGTGCATCCGTATGTGATCCACTGGCAGGATTTAGGACTGTAAATCAGCCGGTTACTATCACAGAACCCAGTGTGGTAATCTTGAGAGCTGGCACTTATGTTTACAGTAGGTCCTGGAGCCAGACAGAATCACAGAATCACAGAATCAACCAGGTTGGAAGAGACCTCTGGGATCATCGAGTCCAACCATTGCCCTGACACCACCATGTCAACTAGACCATGGCACTAAGTGCCATGTCCAGGCTTTTCTTAAACACATCCAGAGATGGTGACTCCACCACCTCCCTGGGCAGCCCCTTCCAATGTCTAATAACCCTTTCTGAAAAGAAATTCTTCCTAATGTCCAACCTGAACCTCCCCTGGCGAAGCTTGAGGCTGCGTCCTCTTGTCCTATCGCTAGTTGCCCGGGAGAAGAGGCCAACTCCCACTTCACTACAACCTCCCTTCAGGTAGTTGTAGACTGCAATAAGGTCACCTCTGAGCCTCCTCTTCTCCAGGCTAAACAACCCCAGCTCCCTCAGCCGTTCCTCGTAGGTCAGACCCTCCAGACCCTTCACCAGCTTGGTCGCCCTCCTCTGGACTCGCTCCAACACCTCAACATCTTTCTTGAAGTGCGGGGCCCAGAACTGGACACAGTACTCAAGGTGCGGCCTCACCAGTGCTGAGTACAGACCATGTACACATGACACATGTGGCCATCTCCTCCTGTTCTATCAAAGGTGATACACATTAACTATTCCAGCAAATGCATGAAGTATGGCACTGCCAAGAAACAGGAGCCTAATTGCTGTGTTCTTTTAAGAAAGAGTGCATTTGTAAAAATAAAATCATCTCCATTCAGTCAAATTACAGTCAATTATCATCGCCCTAAAGCCAAGATCTATTAGCTCTGAATCCAGTTTAACTCAATTAATGAAGCTCACTGGAAATGTCTGTCACTTTTGGAAAAAAAAAATATTATTACCTTTTACTCCTTAGTAGTCAAAAGGATTTTGAAACAAGCTTAATGGGGGCAATTTTCTTCCTTCCATCTGTAACTTTTCAAGATTAACAACACTTCTTTTATTTTGGAATAATTGCTACCTGGTAGTCTTAGGTCACTGGGCTGTCTTCAAGGCATCATTGCATTCAGTTGCACACCCAATTAACTTTCATAGCTAAAATATATTTTTGCTTCTTTTTTTTTCCCCTGGTGCCATCAAAATACTAATTTGGACAAAAACAAATGCTGTAGGACAAAGACAAATACATAGCAAACTGTCACGCATACTTTCTCAAACCCCATGGGCCAAGGATAGCTCCATCACAGTCTGCAAGAAGATGGCCAAGTTTTTGTACTTACTAGCTCACTTCAGTGTAATAGATCCCAAAGCACACAGTGTTTCCCTTTACAGCAGCTCAATTTAATGCAAGAAACCACTGGAATAAGCTAGCTTTTTGATCCATAAAGCAGAGCTGTAATTTACATTTTGTTCTGTTTTTCCTTCTTATCACCAGCACTGTCAGAAGTCTCTTGATTCATTACTGTGGCAATGGAAACACTGAAACAGAGACAGCAGCATGGGTAAATGTGGAAGATGCAACATTACTGACCCACTATTCCAGGACACTGTGGGTGTCCTGGGAGATTACATAGCTGGGGGGAAACGCAGTCTTGCTGATGGGTAGCTTTAGGTCTGCAGAAGCTTGTGAACAGGACCCAGAATTAATAGGGAGTGAGTGAAGACAGCAGAGCAGAGGGGAACAGGTTTTGTGGAAAAGTGAACAGATATAACTTTATAACCATCTGATTTTTGAAACAACCTCAAATTACCCTATGTGAGCAGGTCTCAGCCAGTGCCTTTGATCCCGCACATACTGTCACAGCTTGAAGGAGATACAGAAGTGCAAAGTTGTCTCTAAACACTTCTGCCCTGCATTGGGAACCAGAATCCCGAAACCTCCCCTAGCCCTAATGCTGGAAATGACAGAGCAGCAATGAGACCCAGGGTCAAACCTTGTGAAAAAGCCAGCTACATACCATGGCCAAATAGTGGAAATCCAGTGGGAACAGAGACCAGTGTCAGATTCTTGCCCGTAAACTCAACCCTAGCCCACCCAATTTGTTGTAATGCAAATTTAAAACCAAAACTCAAAATGCAGACTTTTCAAGAGGCTGAATAAGTGACGAAAAAGATTTCACAGCAGCTTATCAGTTTTAACAGCCTCCCCAATGGCTTGCCTACACCCCCAGCTCTTTGCAGGAGGGCTCTGGGTGTCCCTGCAGCCCTGCCTGCACGTGGGCAGGAGCTGGGCACGAGGAAGTTGCCCAGTGCCCCAAAGAGCCAGTACGGATCCAAGGCAGATCTGAAGTGCCTGGCTCAGCCCTACGGTCAGCCGGCAACACTGCAGTACTGTCAAACACAAGGAATCATTTCAAAAAAAGAGGTTAAGCAAAGGATCCTGTAGAAATTTTGCACAGTCCCATTACTGGAAATCTGTTTGACGTAGTGAACAAACATGGAAACTTTTCCAGGAAATGTGTTTCTTTATTTAAATAAAAATTAGTGCCAGTAGAAACAATAAACTTTAAATACATGAGACAATTATATACAACTCAATGTTAGGAATTATATACATCATTTTTTTACAGATACAAATACATTTATACCAAAGTAAAAGGACGAAGGAGAAAGCAATGGAAAATGTGACAACTCGTGCATGTCAGTCTCATTTGGAAAGTTTCAGGATTCAAGTGATTCCAGGCAAAGTGCCAAACTTAATTTGGCTTCTTTCATACTTAAAACAGCCCCTTTCGGAGTAAATCTACCAAAAAGCTTTATATGGTCTGATCCAAAGTTCACTGAAGTCGATGGAAAAACTCCCACTGCCTTCAGTCTGAACTGAATCAGGCCCTTTCTGAGCACAATGGAGCCTTTGTTCTGCATGTTTAGAGACAGACAGTGATACCTCTGCAGGCTACATCACATTATATTGACCCTCCAAGCCAAAACCAGAGTTCTCCTTGCTAAACGGCAGAAGTACAGCAGACTCTTGCCTCAGTTCATTTCTGCTGCTTGGCATTCATATTTTTCAAGCTGTTTCTCAAGCTCTAATGCCAGTGGATAAATCATAGAGCTATTTTAGCGCAGGAAATATGTGGAGACATTTTGCAAACATTTTGCTGTGCAATGCTTTAGATTCAGGCTCTTTAGCCTTCATGGTTCAGAACTAATCCAAACATAGTAATAAGTTATTATAAAACATAAGGTATGATTGAAATAATCATACATTGCTACAATATTAACATTACTTCTTTTAACAGTGCAATAATCTAGTAACTAATTTCATGAGCATTTGAAAAAATCACAGTACCGTTAGATCAGAGGGGGAAGTTTGTGATGGTTTTAAAAACCAGTTACTCATAACTTTATAGAAATGCATGTGTCACATGCCAGCTAGAAAAAAAAAAAAGGATCTAATGCAATGTTTATCTACATTGGCTTAAATAGAGAAGAAAGGTCAGGTTCTTTAATGATGTAAATGGGTACAGTTTTACTGACCTCAAATGGAGAATTTAACTCCAACGGAGAAGCACAAAATCTTGTGCATGACCCTGAAGTCAGAAGGATTCAGCTGATGACTTCAGTGGGGCCAGGATTCCACCCTTGCTAGGTTAAATTCTGTTCTGAATTCCACCTATTTTTCAAGGGGCGTAACAGAGCAGCATTTGTTCAAGCCTTTCTACATCTTACACCTTGTAACAAAGATCTTTTAGTGTCTTTTTTAACTTACAGATCTTTGCCTTTCATGATGAAAAGTACATGTCTTCAAAAAATACAGAAGCAAAAAACAAAACCACTTTTCCTACTAGTAACTCAGTCAAAGGCTGGATTGCAGCAGAAGTTAGTGAACCTGACCCAGCCAGTGCAGGTACAACTTAAGCAAAGATAGATATAGTGGCATGGATCTGAAACTGGGCTTTACAAACCTCCTAGAAATTTGGTGCCTCTTTTTTTTTTTCTTTTGCTTTCATTCTTTCTGTGCCTAAAGTCAGTCTCCAGCCATGCTGCAATCTCCCTTCAACTACAGCATCGACAAATTTTCAGCTTTTGAGGCCTCATTGCGCAAATCTGCTGTTGGCTGTGGTTTGTTGTATGAAAAACACAGTAAAAGTACTTCTAGACTATCACAGTTTTGTGTGAATGATCATTATCCATCATCTTTAACAACCAGACACTTGCGTTAGGGTACCTTCCCTAACCATTTCCCAGATATTTGCAGAAATCTGAAATATGCAGAGACATGCCAGTAATAGTTACCTCATTAGAAAATATATATATATATTCTCCTCATTCTTAGCTCTTATGGTAAGAAATAATAATGGAAAAATTAAAATTAAGCATCCCAGTTATGTGCAAGTTACACTTTGGAGTTGGGTACCACTGCTTCCTTGTCCTGCCAGCTCTCAGGAACACCTCAGGCCCTGGGGCACAGATACCTGTTGAGAGTTCATTGGAGAGCAGGAAAGCAGAACCACAAGTTCTTAGTGGGAGCTCCTCTCACGCTTTGGCAGCTGATCAAGGCAGCCCGGCAAGTGCTAGGAGTTCTTGTGGATGTTTTCCACAGATCCCTCGCTGCTCTCATTGAGGAGCGTTTCTGACACTTCCTCCAGCTCAGCATCCAGCACTTCCTCCTGGATGGTGAAGTGCACGTCTGGTGAGGAGGATTCGGAGCTCATGCTGCTGCCTTCCATCGAGCAGATAGCACAGGACAGGGACGGCACCATGCTCTCCTGCAGCATGTTCAGCATCATGGGGATCTGGGCAGATTTCAGCCCTGATATGGTTGGTAGAGGCTTCACAGCTTCTCCCCATTCTCTCTCCTCATCTTTGTAGAGCAGTAGCAAATTGGACGACTTCTCTTTTCTTTTGGATTTCATGTAGCCCAGCATTATCCCTATCAGGAAGATCCCGTAGAAAGACATGACGATCAGAATGTAAAAATACTCGTTGCTGTTGTTTTTCTCTGTGTTGTGGGGTTCAGCATCAAGCATGGCTTGGGTCATGTTTGCATGGTCCATCTTCAGCATGGAAAGTGTTTTACCACAGCTAAAGCCTGGAGGAGAATTTGTATGTATACGTAAGATCAAACTTCAGATAAAAGAAGTGAAAGAAACATCTGAAAAAAAGATATCGCCAAACTATTCCTTGCTACTTGTAATTTGTAAGCTTGCAGGACACACCTGATTGAAGCTTGCAGTCATACCTCTGTATTAATATTGTAAGTGAATGAACTGTTATTCAGAAACAGAAAACATTAGAGGACAGAGAATATGTAATATTAAATCATGTAGAGATCTATGCTTAATTATAAAACCCCAAATCCACATGATTAAAGAAAGAAAACTGTATAGAAATACTCTGCTAGGGACTTAAACAGAGTTTTGTGCTACTTGACCATGTTTCCATAGGGGGGAAAAAAGTTAGAAGTATTATTTCATTCAATGGTGCAGGAAAAAAATTAAAAAGCAACTTACGTTGGTATGCAAATAATTCCTCCCTTTGCAAAGCTCAGGAGACCTTTCCTCTACCAAATGCTGGGTGTTCTGAAAACTTTCCTCTGCTGCAGTTGGAATAAATAGCTCTCAAGAAATGTTTCATCACGTGTTTTAGAGGCACAGTTTATAATAGTTTTGTGTTGGAGTCAACAGATGAACTTGAAGGATTGCAGTTCAACCCACTGAACTCTTAACAGCTGTAAAAAGAAAGAGAGTTGGGAATTCAGATTTTACTCTTTCCTAACCA
Organism: Nyctibius grandis; assembly: GCF_013368605.1. Lineage (NCBI taxonomy): Eukaryota > Metazoa > Chordata > Aves > Nyctibiiformes > Nyctibiidae > Nyctibius > Nyctibius grandis. The sequence continues at coordinate 19,725,584 of NC_090665.1, forward strand.
GTTCAGCACTGGCTTTTTCAGCTTGTGAATCTGTTCCTTTCGCTGCCATCCCAGTTGCTAAATCTGACCTGTTACCCTGCTATGCAGATGGAAAACCTGCAAACCCTTATTCTGTGTTTGTCATAAAACACAGAAAAATATACATGTGTATTTTATAGTAGACACTATCAAGTTATTTACACACCTGCTATACAGAGTTTTGCCTGAAGAGATGGGGGGAGGAAACGGGTTATTTTCTTTGCCTGGGACTAGTGACAAAGCTTTACAAAGCGCGTGAAAAACAAAGTGGTAACTTTCAACTTATGCTGCAGCTCCACTTTGCGCAAGGTGTGGGGCTGAGGAGAACTGGGCCCTGGGTTTCAACTGAGTTTTGGATGGAGGTGTGCTGGCGCTGCCTAACTTCGGACATCAGAGCAGCAACTATGGGATTTTGGTTCCCTATATAATCAGTGGAAGAGTGCAGACTCCTCCAGGGAGCAACTTGGAGCTCCTGAAGTTAGTAGTCCCCTTCTCCCACTGTTTGTAGAATAAGCCAAAGAGTTACATGGTCTGCATGCTCTTTATGCATAAATAGACCAGAACCACTGAGTTAACAGAGATATTAGTATGAAGGGACATTAACAACTTCTGGGCACAGGGATGCTCTCTGAGTGACTGCTGGAGGCTGTTGCAGCTGGCTGCTGGGCTGAGAAGGACGCCCCCCAGACTGCTGGGGAGGGCAGAGTTAGGATATAGGCTGGGTCGCGGGGCCCACAGAGTTCCCAGTTGTCAGCTCAGTGGTACAGGAGGCTCCGAGACCCATTTTCAACACGTAAGCAACAGTACAGGCCATGGGAAGAAGGAGGCCCAGCTTGCACCTTGGGGATTTCACTTCCTTATGCTCTCCATCCCCGTTGTTCACACACAAAGCCCAATTAGTCAGGCCCCATATATGTGATGTGAATGTCACCCCTTCTGCAAAGCTTCAAGGATGTTTATGTAACAGGATGCTCCACTTCCAGAAAGTAGTTGACTGGTGCTGGAGTTTCCCAATGGTAGGTCTGGGTTTTTTTTTTTCCCCTGCAGTTACTTGTGGATTCTTTGCATAGACAGCAAATTCCTTTCCAAACTCTGGCCTTACAGTCCCTCTGAGGTAAAGACAGATAGGATTAGCTTCTCTTCACATGCAGGAAAAGGCAAGAGAGACGAGTTAAGCAACTTTAAATGAAGTGAAGAATTCAAGATCTGTGTTTGGAACCAGCATTTCCCATAATTTCTCTGAAAAACTCCACAAAGAAAAGAAAAAAATATTACGTTAGCCAGATTCCCTTCTCTGCCCCTTAAAATAGAGGATCCACCCTTTAGGACGTTGGTTTTATCTCCTTGTGCATTCCCATGTGACAGCTCAGGAGCTGTTGATGTTGGACTAAAGTCTACTGGGATTTCATCTGACAAAATCTGTCTGCAGCACCAGCTTGCCAAGTCTGGATTCTTCTTCCCTGTTCCCGACAAGTTACTGAGAAGGCAGCGAGAGCATACTAACTGGTAGGCTGAAGCACAACCCAGAGCAAGTCTCTGGATTTTCTAGCTGACTTCAGGGAATGCTTATTTCACATCTTCCTCAGCTCCATGCGATTTGCTCCCCCATTCAGCTCTGGAAATTTGGAATTTTAAAAATTAAAGACGATGTGTCAGATTTTACCAGCACCCTTTTAGGCAAGATTTTCACAGAATGGTGATGAAGCTCCCAGCATTGTTGGGTCAACGAAAATTGGCTCAATACAAGGAGAAATCCTTTCTCTGTGCCCATGACACCCTAGGAAACCAGCTCTGAAGCTGCTTGACCCTGGGAACAAGAAGACGTAAAGCCTGTCCTGCTGCCTGCTGTTGTCAGTGTTACATACAGGTCATCAGCTCTAACATCCATAGATTTATGCAATCCCCCAAAGTTCAATTGAATTGCATAATTATGCATAGCTACTGTTGAAAACTCTTTGCAACTATATTTACTTTGGCTAGCTGATGATAAGAAGTCTTCTCCATCTGTTAGCCTGTGACTCTGAAAAACAGTTTAATTTTAAAAGGCCTGGAAGGAATCCCTGAGTCTTCTATAGACATGAAGAGGAGGGATAGGAAGACACTGGGGGATAACCACCTGAAAAACATATGCCACTTGCGTACTGGTGCCATAAATCAGCCTTCTCAATCTGTACCCTGTAGAAACTATATTTTTATCTAAAAACGAGATCTAGAAAATTGAAAATTGGAGGCTTTTAATTTTGTGTTTCAAAATCTTTTTTTTGCGGATTATAGTATGCATTGTATAATGTAAAACTGTTGATCATGGCAAAAATACTTGCTTAATGTTGAAGTAATTTATTTTTTGGAGTTAAGGTTACTAGCTATTTCTTGTTTGGGGTTTCTTTCTTCCTTTTGGATGAAATTTCTTTTTCCAAACCTCACAGAATTTCCCCATAAATTTCACTTACAGGTCTCTTATGCTTTCAGCATTTGCCTCTCACATGTTCCTCTTCACCTTTGCATCACTCCCAACCTAGGCTATAACGTTTAAGTATAATCCTCATGCTGTTTCTCCCACCTTCCAGAGTACCCCTTCAGAAAACATTCAGACTAATAAAGCAGAGCAACAGCCAGGCACTCCAATGATGAAAAGGTCACAATATAGCTGCTGATGCCAGACTTTTTTCCTCAAGGTCCCTGTCTCCTAGAGAGCCTTTTGTGGCAGCAACCTCCGTCACCAAAGGACGCAAAAGTTGAGGCTTGAGGCATCCCATGGGGCAGGAATTCTTCACAACATGGCTTAAGGGATAGCATAATGTGAACCCTTTCTCCAAATAAAAATTTGAGGACAGTCAGAAAACTGAACAAAGACAGAATCCATTATGAAGACAACATGAAATGTCCTTAGAAACTCAGATGACTCTCTGCAGGCTGTCATGGAAAATATACGCCTAACCTTTCATTATGGGCTTAATCCATGGTCTGATGCTGCATTTATATTTCTTTTTCCAGTTAGTGAGTTAATAAGACTAAAGATACAAGACACAACTGTTAAAGGGATAGCTCCTACGGGAAGCTGATCCTGTTTGATAAGTGCATGCTAACAGTATGACTCTAAAGAGTATCTGAGCATGTGCATTTTTGGAGTAATAATCTGAAAACCTGAAAAAAAATGAAAGAAAAGAGAAATGGGAAGGACAAAGGGGCTGGGCTTTTTTCTTCCTGCATGTGGACCTTTAATGGAAGTAATGGTTTGGAATTTACCACTAGGAGAAAATGGGGGAGAGAGTTTTACAGTGCAAACAAATATTGACTTAGTTATGATTTAGACCTTGCAGACACTGCAGTTGGGAAAGGACAGCAAAGACGATCAATGTTTTTCACTCACATATATGATTTCAATTAAAGTAAAATTAGAGATCAAGAGCTGGGTTTGACACCATAAAGGAAGAGACAATGAAAAGGGATGTTTGTGCCCTTGATTTGGTCTTGCGTTTAAAGACCTGCCATGCTGAGATGTACGTACTGACTTTTGGTCCCGCTGCAGAACACAAGCCTCACTGAGGACCTGATCCAAAGCTCCTTGAAGTCAAAGCCCCTTAAAGTTAATGGCAGTGCCTCACCTAAAGTGAATGTCAGATCAGGAACGGCACCCGCTCCTTTCAAGTTCTGTGCAACTCAGAGTCAATTTCAGTGACTCTTGTGAGTGTGGTGGAACAAAAGAGCTAGTTCAAAAGCAGCAAGTCACGCACTCATTCCCAGAGTAGGGACTGAGTAGCAGCCCAACACAAGCCACATGCCTCCTCCCTAACAAGCCTACTTACAGTACAAAATTTATGAGCTTTACTATATGCTCTTAAGGCTTCTATGCCTCAGTTCACCCACTTGTAAAATGAATCTAGTAATACCTACAAATTACATGTGCTGCAAGGGTACAGCATGGTAACGCACTTGCAGATCACTACCTGAAAAGCTAATAAACATTGTGTTCATAAGCGCAACAGCATTACCACATGACTGGGCTGGCATCTGAGCAATTCTCAGACAGCTCTAGGTTCCTGTCATTTTCCATCACTCTTCCTTATTTTCCATACTGCAGAAATAGATGACATTTTTTTATATACTTCACACAAGCAATTTCTAGAGGAAGGTGGCAATTTTCTCAGTGTCATCCACCATATATCGTGTTACCATCCAGATACCAAATGGAAGTAACACTCTGCCCAGTTATTAACTGTGAAAAACTTAGTAAAATGCTCAGCTCTGCCTTACAACCTTCACTAATGAAAATATGCAAATATAAGTCTAGAAGGTGCATGCATCAGCCTTCTCTCCCACTTTGGCATCTAGTTTGCTTCAGTTCAAATTTTATTTAACCTTTGTAGCAGATCCCCATATCATGAAACTTCAGCTTTCTCAGGTGTTCCCTGCACCCAGAGCAGCAAAAACTATCTTTATCAATAGTAGCAAATACGGGATTTACAAGCACCTCACAGCGGAGGTGGCCATCCGCCCTAGCACTCTCAACCCTAGCAGTGACAAGAGGTTTCCCAGAAGTCACATCTGGAGTATGGCAATTGCCCTCCAAGCACACAACAAAGACCTGTAAGGCAAATTGGTTTCTGATCCTTAGAGATGACAAGCAACAGAAAACCTCAGTGATATCTGTAATAACAGTTTACACTAAATTTAGCATTAACTGTAAGGCACGTGTTGCGGGAGTCTTGGAGTTTTGGGATAGGCATTTCTTTTCAACCTCTAAACTGAATTTCAGAAAGTTATGAGTGACTGGAAACAAATAGAGTGGAAACAGGTAACTCTCATTATAGCAACAACAAGAAACTACATTTAAAAAATAAAGATTTTTCTGTGGCTCATATGAGAATCTGAGTCCGAGATCACTACACCCTCAATTCTTTTTCCCGTAGCTGAGACATGTTACAAAGTTATTTTATCAATATATATTTCTATACAACAAAATGAAACATACTTCATACTACCTTACCTTTTTCCTTTGATGTGGCATGGAGGATGGAGGTATGTTTGATTTGAAAATGCTTTTTCTTTTCTTTTTCCTTCTTTTTTTTTTTTTCCAAACAGAATTATCTGCTGGATGCACTACCTTTAAAAACAAAAGAAATTCAAAGCTTTCTTTGCTCTTAGTGTCAAATGCTAGATTCAGTTTCACTGTATGCGATCAATTGTGTTCGACATATTTGCTTCTATTTGGGATTTAAAATAGCAACATACAAAATTTTGGATGTCATTAAAAAATAAATCAAGAACATCTAAATTTGATTAGCAGTACTTAGAAGAATTTCACTGACAATTCCAAATACACATTTCTCTTTCTTCAGCGAAGAGGCAGTGCTTACTCTCCCAACTATAGAAAAGTCCCTTAGGTAGGACCATTCATCCTCTCGTTGAAATGCTTCCAACTCCAATCTGCTCAGAACTAGCACTTTGATTTACATTAGAAAAGGCTTCTAACAAACAAATTGTAGGTGCATGGATATGAATGAATATTTGGAGGGTTTTTGAAAAATTCTTCTGCACGTGGCGTGAAGATCTCTCCTCGGTTTTCTATATTTTTGTTCATTTTAAGATTCTTCATGATCTGAAAAATTCAGCATGTGCCAGCAATTGAGAAGCGTAAGAAATAAAGGGGACAAAAACACTGAAAACATTCAACCGCTCAACTTGAACCCTCACCTGACTACAGATCCGAAATCTTTGGTGAAGTTAAGAGATGCTTGCACAACGTAAGGTGGAAATCTTACAGAGACATTGATAAATACCTAGCTATCCAGTTAAACATAACTGAAGATCAAATAGGGAAGCATGCATTCATTCCCTTGCACCAGGAAACATTTTGTTAGGTTGCACTTGCTGTAATTGGGACTCTGCTGCCTTCTTCACAAAGAGCAGCTACCCACTACCTATTGCCACTCATGCAAGCCCACGCCTCCCTCCAGTTAATCTCTTTCTGCTTCTCAGTTCTGCTGGCTATGTGGAAGCCCAGCACGGTTTGGTCATTTTGCTTTGGGCTTTTTTGAAAATAATATTTGGAAACCAAGGAGAACAGGGGAGCAGGATGCTCTCTGTTGAAATGAACAGGGCAAAGTTCACACACTCAGTGACTTCGCTTGCACTGGCACAGAGGTGTAACAATTCACAAAGTCCACAAGCCTTCAAAGAATTTCAGAAGAAAAACAAACAGACAAAAATTTAATCACTGGGGAAACTGCAGTTTTCTGAATTCAGGGAGGCAGCTGTCGCTTAGTCTTACTAAACCACAGCATTGCATTTTTAATTTTCATACGTCAAGAAATGGCAAAGACCCCAACGTTTAGATAAGCAAGTTCTACCTCAGATACCTGCCCAGAGCTCCCACTGAATGCAGCAGGATTTTGGTGGGTGTGAAGAATACAACCACTAATACAGACCAAGGTACCAGTCTGGCTTCCTGCATGGACTGTGTCTAGTTTTCTGCCTCGAGATTGAAGTACCTGCCAGTCTATAAGGGGTATTTCATATTAATCATCTCTAACACTGCTCTTGAAGGCAGGGTTGAATACAGAGTGTTCAAAGGAGATTGAAAGAAGGGAGGGAGACCATCATGACATTTTCCACAGAAGCAATTCTACCCCTTTAGGAACTCATGACAGCATACAATAAAGAATACAAGTGTCACAGCGATCTTCCATCCTCCCGAGGAGAGAAAACACACGCAGACGTAAGTTCGCTCTCCTCTCCCAGAAATAGGTGTGTAGCAGAGATGAAAGGGACAGGTAGTGTTTTCTCAGTGGCACACATCCAGCCCAGCTGAAGTGAAAGGTGAAAGCACTTGCAAGGCCTTAGAGGAACAAGCCACATTTCATTATTATTTTTTCCAATCCTGGAAAATTTGTTCACAAAGTAAAAAGCAGCCCATGCTGTTTCACAGCCACGTCAGTGTAGCATCCCAGGTCACTGTGACCTTCAGCATATACGGGATTTTTCACTTTCACATGGATACCAGATGTTGAGCCCTCTCTCCCTCTGATGTTCAAGGCTCTCAGGCTTTGAACAGGCACAACATCAGGCACTCAGCATCATGTGCGTTTGTAATACTCCCTTAGAGTTTTTGTTGTGAAACCTCCACATTTACTGTAACTGTTGCAGCTAACATCACACTGCATTAATTTCTGCTCTCAACCCTGTTGACCTGAATCTTCACAGGACTGCAAATGCAGTTCAGATTTCGTCACTGCCTTTTATTACAGCAGTCCCCTTTCAAGCTGAAGCAACTAAGACAGCACTTCAGTTTGACTTATTACATCTTGGCATCTACTGACTGTACTTACATTTAGAGCATAAAATACTCAGGAACAGCTATTTGTATTCTTATTCCAAAAGTCTGCTTTGGAAATCACAACACAAGGCACAAAACAGCAATTTGGGGTGTAAATAGAATCAGTTGGATGAACCTCAGGTATACATCAAGAGGAAAGTATACAAAAGAGGCAGCAACAACACATGCATCCTCTCTGAAGGGAGTGATTCTGCATAGCAAAGAAGGGAAAGGACAAAGCTGTGATTTCTGAAACCCGAGGCCAAACTCCCAGTCTCAAATGATGAACGCATCTGCAGTTTGCCTTTGGCTCCTGTAAGGTCTGGATTTGCCCTTCAGTGCCCGGATACAAAACGTTAAGATGATCCCTGAAAACGAACTGAGATCTGTTTCTGTATTTCGGTGTTAGTCCACGGAACCACAGCTGTGAGTATGCAGAGGATGAGATCCTAGATGCATAATGCAGAGAACAGGTTGTATGCAATGCAGGGTCCTGCCAGCTTTAACAGAACAGGATTTCTTCCTTCCCAACACAAGCACTTGTAACCCAGCCTTGTGTGGACAACTGATGGAGCTCGACTAATGTAATCTTCCATTACCAGGACCCTGACTGATGTAACAGCCCTCACACCCTCCCATACCTCCTGCATGAAGGAAATTTCAAAAGAGCTCCAAGAGACCTGGGAAAGCCCAAGGAGAAGCCTGGTGGGATAAGCTGTCCTGGCATTTGCCTCATCAGTGCAGCGAGTTCACACCCTGCAGATGAAACGCACACCATGGGTGCACATGGCACCAAAGTGAACAGCCAGAAAATGGGCAGCCCTCTGGGACCCACTGCCATGTTCCCCACAGAACACAGCCATGCCATCCCATGGAAAACTGTCCCCATGCTGTGTGCTGAACAGAAAGAGGAGAGAGAGCACGCATCAACAGTGCAATAAGGTTGATTAAAGGAATCAAAAATAACTTCCCAAATTCGTTTCTAAAAAAGTGATACAAAAGAAAAAAACCCCTTAGTAACACACAAATGCCTACTCTAAGCAGGGGTGGCTTACTTGCAAATGATAAAAGAAATTGGAGGGGATGTATTTTTCAAGTGTGGGCATTTATATCTCAGTGGGGAGACATCATCTCTTCTTGAACGTATTTTGTTAAAGCAAAGACAACCCTTAGTTTGATGGAATTACTCTTTTAGAACTTAGAGGAAAACAGTCTCCTCTCTTGGCTGCTCATCACATGTGAGTAATCTGCCCAAAGTAAACAACATGTGGTCTTGTGTGGTCTTTTTGCTCTTCTCATGAGGCTGGTATTTCACTGGGATCTAGGAAGCGACAGGAAGTGGGGAATTCTGCACAGATACAGGAGATCCTGTGCTTTCCTAGCAAGCTCTAAAAATGCAGCGTGTTTGGGGAAAAAATTATTGCTGTTCCATATGGGAAATACAAAAAAAATACATCTAGACACACCGAATGAGTTAATACTCCTTTGAGCTACACAACTAAAGAATTTGGATGCAGCCATATTCACAAAATTTCCCGACTCTTTCATAAGCATTTGAATGTTCAAGTGTCAATGGGGTACTAATCAATTCTTAAACTGAAGTGTTAAAGGAGTTCCTGAAAGTAACATAACTGCTGTATTATTTGTCAATATGGTTCATGGTGTGCAGTGGTTGCTCACATAAATCATCCACTTAGGGAAGAGAAATCATGCTCTGGCAGATGAAAGGGCTCAGCACGGCAGGGTCTGTGTTCCCTTTGCTGCTGCACTGCAGGTAAGGATCCTGAAGAACGATGGATGTTTAACACACTGCTACCCATGTTCACATGAATATGAGGGGTGAAAAGTTCATGTTGGTTTCTTAACCATCACTTGCTCACCCAACCCCAGCACACCCTGCCTACACCTGTCACAGCAGGGGAAGCACACAAACCACTTAGTGTGTTTTCCATCTGCCTGCTCCCTTTCCCTACCACACAACTTCTCTTCCACATGACCCATCCACATCCCCACCTCTTTGACTCTTCCTTTGCATGGTCTTGACCTCCAGCCCACCAAGCTATTCAGTGCAGCTCAGCCAAAACCCAGGAGAGGTTTGCTACCTCCATGGGATTTGGCTGGTTCCCTCTGCCCCATGGGCTCAGCTCCATGCTCTCTGTATGGCACAGGCAAGAAGATACAGGCTATTCTCATATATCAAGTCCTTCAACTGTGAACTGAAAATGCAAACTGGAAGCTGTTGCTTTGAAAACTGGAACTCATAGTCCTTACCTACACATCAAGGTTTACCTCCTTCTGAGTTAAAGCTCCCTCCACCTTCTCCATCCATGACTCTTGTCCCTCCTTTGATTTCTGCTATATTATCTCATTTTCACCATCAATGTCCTTCACAAACCAGGTTGCCAAAACATCTCCTTCAAACCCCTCTAAAACCCACCTGCTTGGCTATAAGGGTAGGGGAGAAGGGAGATAGGAAAGTTTTTAAGGAAAGTCTAAATAACATTAAAAGACAATGAAAAATACTCACATGCACATGTTACCCAGCACCACACATCCATATTACTTGTCCATGTCCCCTATAGCTTTTCTCTGACATTTCTGTTTATAAACATACTTACTGGTCCTACCAAACCACATTGCTATGTTTTTGCTGGGCAGGACTGTGTCTTCAGTGAGATACCTCGCATTTTTCTGAGCCCTGAAACAGCAATCACACCCCATACATCTGTGAAGCACGCTCAGCTGGGACAGCTCTGCAAAGCTCCCAGTGGTTTCCCAATATCTCCCTCCAAGAAAAAGCTGCCAGAAATGGTTCCTTCCTTATCCCAAAAGATAAACTCTCTTTGCCGCAGCTCCCTGAGGGTGCAGCTCAGGCCCTTGCTCCCTGCCGGCAGTGGAGCTGGAGCTGGTGCAAGGCGCATTCCAGGAATGCTTCCAGCCAGCTCACCCTGTGCTTCTAACTCTCCTCCTTTTCCTAAACGTTCAGCCGTGGTTTAGCCAGACTTAATTTTCTTTTTTTTTAATAGCTCATTCTTGAGCAGAGGGGTGCATCTATTCTGGAAGGTTCCCTGCCCAAGTCCTTGTTGCCTGGTATATCTTATTTGGATTAGAACCCAGACCTAGAAAATGCTCATCTGAAATCACTTGTGTTTGTAAATAATGGATTAAAATGAAAAACTGCATGCAGATTTAATTGCTATGGGTATAATAATCTCAGCATTAGGATTAGCTAGCAGCATAAGAAAAAAAAAGCAAACCCAAAAAAACCAGTTACCTGGGATTAAGGAGTCTTGACGATTAAGATTTATGATTTGCTTCTGAACCAACCAACACGTCTAAAATACATCATTATTTTTTCCTAAACCCAAGAACTAATGAGATAAAGCAAAACAAATTCCCATCAATGTTTTGGTCTATTATAAAGTCTTTTTTCAAATATCAAGCTGCCTCTCTGAAGACTACAGCAGAAGGTAACTAAAGACTAGGCAGCACAAAATCGCCATGAAACTGGGAGAAGAGCTGTGCCAGGCTGCAAGTTTGAGGCAGCGAGGGCAGAAGAACCTTGTTCTGGTCTCCTGCGTGATGTGGGAGTGAATAAAACAAAATTAATCTCTTCCAGTTATGAGAAGGATAAAAAGCAGATGCAAAATCATTCAGAACAGGGCACAGATCAGAAATCCCTGAGGGCACCGCACCACTTCTTTTGAATCGTGGTTTCTAGAAATTCTGCAGGGGTCAGAGTTTTGTTGCTGCTGACTGTTGAACTTGAAAAGCACGCTACAAAATCAGGAGCTCGGTTGCTAGAGAAGCACCAGATCTAATGGTTGATGCAGAGGCCGGTTACCTTCGGCGCTGGCATGGCTCTGCCCTGCCACTGCTGCAGCCCATGCTGGCTCCCGTGGCTCTCTCTGGAGGTAGGGCCAAGCTGGTGGACTTTACTGGAACCTGGAAGCTCCTGGTAGGAAGCTCACAGCCCTTGCACTCTCTCACAGACTCCCACTATGCTTAATTTCAAGGAAGGAAAGTATCTGTTCTGTCACAGCCAGTCAGACAGTCTCAGCCTGCGAACTGCTCATTTCCGTTAGACATAGCGAGTCCTCACAGGGGTCGTTTCTCATGAAGTTGCTGGGTTTGTTTGTTTTTCTATAAGGTGAATCATATTCTGCCCTTTGGGCTTAATACCTAAATTGTTTTCTAGATAAGATTCCCACTAACTCAGCTCTGTTAGTTGCCAGCCTGTGTCCCATCAACGTCAGTAGCAATGAGGGTTGGTCACCTCTTTATAGTGCCCCAAAACACCATATTTATGTTACTACAAATCTGTCCCCTTTGCAGATGTCGCTGTAGCGCCTCCAGGTCTCACGGTTTAATGTTTGCCCATCTTTGGTACAATCCTGCCATCACCCCCCTCTCAAACACAACTCATCCGGACCCCCTCCTCGGTACCCAGCAAACCACAACAGGCTTCAATACTTCACACAGACGGAAGTTGTAAAAGGTCCTATCTCATCATTGGAAAGCTCAGTGGGGTGAAGCCCAGGTCATCGCCAAAACACTGAGTTGTCCTTTTAGGTATTTGGTGGGGTTTTTTCCCCTTTTCCCTCATGACCGGTTTCAGGATCTGATCAATCTCAAAAAGGAATAAAAGATACAGACATTGATTCAGGTATCCAGTGCTCAGACACTTCAAATAAATTGCCCAGCTCCTCTTGTAATTCAGCTCAGGAAAGCAGCCAATTTTCTAAATTAAAGATTTTAGATGTCTTACGAGTAAAGCGAGCCTAGGCTTTACCCCCTGGTTTATTAGCAGTTTAATTTCATTTCTCTTACCTTCCTCAACCCTTCATTTCAGAACTGGTCAAGTTTCAGCCAAGCAGGTTCATTATCACATGGAAAAACCTGTGTGCTAGACTAGTGCTATAGACTGCTCTAGGGCCCTTAAAAATAATAACTACAGCAGGAGTGAGCTGCCACATCCCTAACACAGGCCAGCTCCGGCTCCCCTGTCACCCCACGTTGCCACGGCTACGAGCAATGCTCAGAAACCAGCGCTGCCACGGAGATGAGATTGCCATGACACCGAGCAAGCGGGAGGCTACGCTGGGCAGGTAACACGCTCCAAATACTGGATGTCATCATTTTAATTAGTAAGAGAGTATAATGTAGCCACTTACTGGTAGGTGATGCAGAACTTTAGTAGTGTTTCTGTTGAATTACACTTAGGAGAGGTTTTAATCTAGCTTTAACAACAAATGGCAAAAATGCAAGGTCTTGTTAACAAAACAAATTGCAGACAAAATATATTGGATTGCTATTGTTATAACAATAAAGTGGAAACAATTAATAGGCACTAAACATAAATAAAAACCACATGAGGATCCTCTACATCTATATTAACTACATATTGCTGCCTTTCTAAAGACGAAGGGTAAAGGCTTCCCAGGAGTCAATTACAGTGCAGGAGAAACCAAGCAAGAAGCAAACTCCTCTGTACCAGGATTTTTAATACTAGAAACTTGTCCATGACTGGGGGTGTACAGGACTCAGCCTGTGTGACCCACAAGCACCCTTAAGCAAGACACATGTTATCAACGCCCACAATTTTTCTAGGTAATTTGCGGTATGGAGATACTCATCTCATGCCATTCAGTTGTTGCCAAGACACCATTCACATTTCTGATTTCCCATTAGCATCAGCTAATAATCTTCTGCTGGCTGGTTTTCAAACAGCTCCAGGAGGATTCAAGGCTGCTACAAGAAAAGAACAAGGCAAGAGAGAAAAGCTGTTTGTTCTTGCAGTCAAAAGAAATATAGCCCGTGGCTTTTGCATGCCTCAGATAACCGGGAAATCAGAAAATAAAATCCCAAATCTGTTAACTTTCTTAAGTCTGATCATTTGGGGATCTGAGTTGGGATTTTTGAATAATAACTTGCTTGGAGTTAGCAAGAACAATACAACTCTAAAAAAGCAGACATGACCACAGCTTCCCCTGTTTCCACCCTCTTCTTCCTCAAGCGTTAAGCAAGCTTCCTCTCTGCTTACATCCACAGCTGGGGCCCTCGTGCTTCCCTGGAAGCCCACAACATAGCCCCTACATTTCTCAGCCGCTTTCCCATGGTATTCAAAACATGGATGATTTGAGCAGAGGTGCAGTCAAGGGCTCAGAAATTGTTCATCCTGTGTAAAGCTTTGCGGAGCCATGTCCCAGTGCTGGGGCTGGGGGAAGCCCTGCTGCAGAGGCCAACTGGTGCTGCTGCCAGGCGCAGATGGGGCGGTTGGCATGGATGAGCTCAGAGATACTGAAAAATTCCAGCCAGCCTGATCTCACCCCACTTTTTTGTTCTGCCTGAAACAGAGACACTGTTATCTTTGACCCTACTCTCCTTCCAGGATGCAGTCAAAGCACTTATGAAATGCTGCTGCTTCTGCAAAAGTGAATCTACAGTGGGGAAATCGGTCCCACAGATCTCAGAGCCTGAGCAAAAGCACAATTAGTGATCACCATGTTTATAGGGCTGTATATTCTAGGCTTTGCATTGGTGTAAGACTTGATACATGTGTTTACCAATCGGCAAGGAAGGTAACGGTGGCAGAGAGAGAATAACACCAAGGCCAGCAGGAAGCCAATGACACAACACACGTCCAACTGCCCAGCCTCTACTGTAGCAGCAAGACTATCTGTACCCTCAGATTTGTTTCAGATCTTATTTCAGCTTAACTTGATATTAGCCTTCAAAAGCATTTTAAAAAAAAAAAACCCTTACATCTATAAAAACAATATTGCAGTCAAATGAAAGAGGTATGAGAACCTCAAGCCAATATATTTTTCTCTAAGGTTGGTGTGAAGATACCTGAGCTTGAGAAGTGGAGATTGCTAATTTGCACCCTTCCTTCTGTCTCTGGGCAAGTCACTTGCTCCAGGATTGAGAGGCAGAGTGCGACAGGGTCACTGCCCAGGAGGGAGATGGCCTCTGGCAAGGTCAAGAGTTCCTTCCCACCGCAGGAAAACTACAAAGGGTGGATTAAAAAGAGAGAAAGATTTTTTTTTACTTTGTTTTGAGATTGTGAAGACACTCAAAATATTTTCAAAAATCAATAAAGTAGGACTCGGGAGATAATTCTTACAATACTTAGAGGTATTGCTTTTTTCTAGGTCCAAAACACGAGGGAATCTGGTTAGAACCACAGGTCTTTGCTCTTGTACGAGCTTCTCAAGTTCACAGGAAAACAAATGTCACTGCTGTTCACCACGTCATCTGTTGCACACAAGTGTGATTGTAACTGAGTCATTGACAAATTACAAACATCTGCCACAGTTTATTAGTCCTGTAAGGTTTTTTTCCCTCTAGTGGCTGAAAAGAAAAAAACTAAGCCAGCTCCGGCACAAAAATCTACTCTTCCAATGCTAATGAATGGGATGAGACTTAGGCCCTTGTGGGGTTTTCTTATTTACCCTGAGAAAGTAGGGCTACAGCTCCGCAAAGGCAGGCGCCGAGGACCACGGCCCCTTTGCCGGCCAGGACATGAGCACCGGCGATGCAGCACACAATTTGGCTGGAGAGGGAACGGAGCTGCCTGCATCCACCCGCGCAGCCGGGCGGAGTTTGCTTTGCTTCTCTCTGCTCACCCACACCGTCAAGGAGTAGGTTTTACAGATTGGGCTGCAGCGGCATGAAGCATCCTTCCTCTGCAGCAGAGTCACTCGCTCAGCTGCTCTCCAAAGCAGACCCACATAAGTGGGACCTACCAGGTCTGGATGAGAAGGTCCATGTTGGTCATGCCCGAGTGTCCCCTTGCTGGGACAGCCCCACAACCCGCTTCCACCAGCAGTGGAGAGACTCATGCTCTGCAGGTGCAAATCTCCTTTCTCCCTTGATACATTCTGCTTGCGTTGATGGCAGTTCTTAAAGCCGATTTTTCTAGAAGCGATTAAGCTGTTGCCTGCATAGTTAGCAGCCTTCCTTGTTCAGCTGTCTCCCTGTGAGACTCAGAATCACCCAGAACTTGTCAACTTTTTTTTTTTGGTATGTGGATGTACATTTAATATTTAGACACATTCCTCCACTCCCAAGAGCACACTCGGTGGGACTGGGGGAAGATGGCTGGTTTGAAGGATTGAGGCACTTGGGAGTGTTTTTTATGCCTGGGGAGCACCAGGTCACCAGCCTTGCCTACCCTTTCACTTCCCCATCACAGTTATGATTCATCCTCCCACACAGATTCTCCTGCACTCTTGGGCATCACTGGTTAAAAATAACTCCCACATCCCGGTATACACAACCCCACTAGCCAGTTCCCTGAGCACTCAGTGTGGCTAACACAGGCGTTTTCCTTTGCCCCCCAGACAAACATGCCCTGTGCCACCCAGGCTCCCTTCCTCCAGCAGCAGCCTCACCTGCAGAAGCACTGGTTGTGGACCCCGCTCTGCCACACACCCACCATGCTCCCAGGACAGCCCCGCAGCTGGGCAGCACTACGAGGCGAAAGCAGGACAGACACCGTCCTCAGAAGTAAAACAAACCAGAACAAAGAGGGAGATAAACCCTGAGCATTACACTATGCATTGGAGCAGGGCGAAGCCAGTTGCTGCTTGCCAGGCGCCGCAGTGAGCGGCTCCCCGGGGCTGCCGGCCCCCAGCACGGGGACACGGGCACGGCCCGCTGCCCCCACGCCTCCGCTCACACAGCCGAGGATAAAATGAAGACAAAATGTGAAGAAAGCAACATGAAAATTATCCCCTCCCAAGTAATATTTTAAATATCACTTAAATGATATTTAAATAGTATAAATATCTATTGCCATCCTTCATACCTATTGTCAGCTATTTTCTTACACTGCAGTTTGAAGGAATGAACAAACTCAGATTGTGCCCTAAGATACTAATTTAAGAACATCAAGTGGACCAGTAGAGAAAAATGAGTAGAGATTTTTGCTTTGAAACTGCCAATACTTGAGTTTACTAGCCTGGGAAATAAAAAAAAGAAGAGTAATTCAAGTTAATTATCCCAACCTCAGATGGGCTGAGTTATAGATTCCCTCCAGTGCTATAGGATTATCCACTCCCAGAGGAGCTGCACTGACAAGGGGCTCCATGATACTTACTTGCTCTTCTCTCCAGCATCACACGCTGGCTGGGGACCCCGACGAGTAAGGCTCCAGCCCACAGCTCCTGCATCTGCACCCACCTCCAGAAGTGATGCCCAGTCGTGCCACCAAACTCCCAGAGACGGTTTGAGGTATGAGCTCCAGAATAAAACAGGCCAGCAGATGAAGAAAGGGGGTAATGAAGAGAATTAAAGTTTCACTATACTGACGAAAAAACATTGACAAGAGTTCTGTCTACTCAGTTAATACAGACAGTCCTTCACTGCAGTCCACACATCCTGCGTAAATTCAAAAGATTTATAAATTACGGGTAAGATACCAGATGTGGAGATGCTGTAAGTGCTTGAGATGTATCAATCTTTAAAGCTATTTTTCTCCGAAAACTATGAGAAAGGTCTTGGCAACAAAGTTAAAAAATCATAGTAAGAAAAAATAGGGCAAACAAGACACTAATGGGTTTCTTAAGTGGAGCTGGGATGAAAACCAAAGCTGGAGTATTTAACAGTGAAAGCTGGGTATAATTTTCTGAAGCCACTGCTAAAGGTTACCACACCAGTGTATAAAGTCACCGTTCATGAGTAAGGAGCCCTTACAGAGCTTAATCCAAAGGCTCCCCATGTTGGGAGGAAAAGCTCCCTGTGCCTTGCTGGGCTTTGGTGCGAGTGCTGGCTCAGCAGCCGGCTGCACGTGGTGACACGGCCCGCGGTGCTCCGGACAGGACCACACGTCACGGCTCCGTGCTCCCCACCAGAAAGCTGCCGTCACCACGCGCAGCCTCTCTCGGTGGCGATGGAGGGCAAACACACGGGCACACTCCTTGAAAAGAGAGGATCAGGAGTCCATCTACCACCGGCGATCCCCATGACATTGCCAACGCGGCTGGCTCCGGTCGGGCACTGAAGGTGAGGGAGATACCATAGGAAACCTGGAGGTACAGCCAGGTGCAAAGCAAAAAATAAGAGCATGGAAGAGAAACCACCACACACTTTTACAAATAACTCTTAATTAAACAAAAATTGAAAGAATTTGGGGAGTACGCTGTAGTCTCAGCCCGAGGTGGGAAAGGAGACATTAAACTGCGTCAGCCTGGGGTCTCAAATAGACTTTCTAAGGCTTTGCTGCACCGAATCGGCACAGGAATCTGCAAAACAGTGGGCTAGAAATTTCCAGCACAATAAAGCTGTTCTAAGCACTCCTGGAACTTTCTTGAAAAAGTAAATAAACAAAGACAGACAGATGGAAATAATTACAATCCAAATGCCTGAGATGGCTGGAGTGCAGTTTGCAATTATCCCCGATTGACCTGGGCCCTAAGGCCCATCCAGACTGCTAAAGCGATGCAAGGGGGAAAAACATGCACTCCAGGCTGAGCAGGTGGGAGGCTCCCGGGCTCTCACACGCCAGTGGGGCCCCTGGCCCACAGCTGGTACCCGCAGCAAACCTGCAGGCGAGGCGTCCGCACGGGCACTGGCACCCCTGGGGCCACAGAGGAGCACTCCGTGCTGCCGCCCGGGACCCCCGGCACCCCTTGCCTCACCGCAGGGACGAGCCCACGGGACGGGATGCTGTTCCCTGCGCAGGGGCGAGCCAAGCATGGGCGCTGTGCTGGGTACCGCAGGAGAAGGTCTGGCAAATGCCCCTCGGCTGGGGGCATCCCAAAGGCGATGCCCTTCTCCTGCCTGCTGGTCATCCCTGGAGCAGGACCGAGAAGTTATCTACACAGCCGAGCCACCGCACAAGTCCCTGGGCCGGGGCAGGGGCACAGCGGGGGTCCCAAAGCACATGCCCAGCAGGCAGGATCAGACAGATTCCTCTATTATTCGAAGTATCTCAGCTTCTTCTTCCCAAGGAAAAGAGAGTTGATGTACAATACACTTCTTGCACCTTAGCCGATCCTTCCCTTCAAGGAGCTCTGGCAGGGTGGGTAACTTCCAAGCTGCTTAAGATTGGATAACTGTATCTTCTGCTAATACTCCACTTTCTTACAAAAAAAAAAAGGAAAAGATCTGTAGCTGATCTAATTATAAATACTGAAAGGTTTATTTAGTCGTATTTTCCATTGTGGAAAACACAGAGAAGGTCTGAAAGATTGGGGCGGGGAGTGTCTGGTTTATCACCATATAGTGGCTATTTATTACAACTTAATAATTTAACGTTTTTCACCTACCTGACACTTTCCAATTCGTCCACATCATTCTTGTGCAAGAGCCTGTCACGTTATAGTAATTTAAACAAACTGCATGCCATGACAGCAGGCCCAGAGATTCAGAGCACAGCAATTTTCCCTATATAATTCCATTTTTGGCTAGAGGAATAAAAAAAGGTCTTTATGGAGAGATGGCAATAGCAGCTCATAGCTGGGATATATCAGCAGCTCCCTCTTCCCAGGGTATACGGCTCACGGAGGAGGCTGCGTGGCTGCCTGACTCCCCGGCTGCTGTCAGGGCCAATGGCAGCATGTCCCAGCCCACGCCGCAGTGCCACGGGCCAGGGGACGAGCATGGCTGAAGCCAAAAGGGCTTTTCATGAGTCCAATGGAGTGAAACGCTGACGGCTGCGCCGCTCGTCACACGCGTGCCCTGTGTAGAGGGCTGCAAAACATGTGGTGGGCCGATAAACACAGGCCTGGCGCTTAGGGTACCTGCTGAGCGTTCATTTCCCTGCTCAGCATCTGAGGGTGAGGGAATTCATTCCCTTGTTTAACTTTAACTATGGAATATTTAAACGAATGCAAAAAGAAAGGTGTCAGGGCAATGTAAAATTTGATTTTTTTTTTTAAAATCAGGTTTTCCATGTCCCACTGAACCAGGGGCTGCTGCAGTCCACAGCACTGGCTATTCACAGATCCTCGAACTAGAGGCTGAGGACAGTGAGCCCTTGCTTCCACTGCGGGCACTTCCCAAATGGGGTCCTTTCTCTCCAGCCAGATGAGCAGTGGGCCCACCCTTCCCCACGGACCAGCAAAGGCAGGGTGGGGGACACACCACCCTGAGCACGCTCTGCTCCAGGCCACAGGCACAGGCTCACCATGCTACGATGTCAGAAAAACCTACCTAGAAATCTGCCAGTCAAGATTTACAGAGAGCATCGTGTCTCCTTTGCAACCAACCCATTGTATCTATAACTAATATAGTCCAAATTTTGTAAAACAATTAACAAGGATAAAACATCAGTTATGGAGAGGACCATACCAGCAAGATCCAATCAGTGTGTGGTATAATGAAAAGTTACTGGCAGAACATAAAGCTGATAAAAGTAAATGGAAAAAATTATTTAAAAGCAAGTATCCCTGCATACCACTGGAAGAAATTCTGGAGAAAGTCCCAAATATCATCTATTTATGAAAACATTAGGAAAATTACTGCAAAACATGTTATCAATGGCCCATTGATGAATATAAACAGAAGCAAATACAAAAGAAGCAGACCCAGGTACCGGAGAGCATGTGAGGGCACAGAAACTTTTCTGCATGTTCACTGGAAACACCACAACTGCAATTGGAAGGACAACTACATCTGAGCAAACTGAAGCCAGGCGACCCAGAGCCCATGGCGCTCCTTGGGTTCACTCCCCATCGGCAATGGGGAAGCACTCCCCATCAGCAATGCTGCAAGACCTCCACGCCTGGAAAACACCACATAATCTATGACTAGACAGACAGATGAATAACTACATGGGAGATATTTTCAAAGAAATATTTATCAAGATTTCAAACAAATAAAAATAGGTCTCTGAAAGAAGCACCAGCACATTTTGCTCATAACACCCCTGGTGAGATGTAAAGCAGTTAGGCACAAAGCACAAACCACCACTGTCCAAGCAGGTTGCTTCTCAGAAACCACCATCCCCCAGAAGCTTCACACTGGTCTGCAGCAAGCAGGGACAACCCAAAACCTTCTGGCCCTAAATGCGGGCTCGATTCCACCTCCTTGCCCCGTGCCAGGTCACCTACGCACATCTTAGTGCAGTCGCACTAAAGCACAGATTTATCCACCCCTCTTGATACAGAAATTATTCTTGACAATCTGCCTTCCTTTTCCTCCCTATTGTGATATGGCTTTTATGCAACTTTGGCAAGAAGGGAGAGGAAAGAGGATGCGATGCTGAATAGGCCAGATTGCTTATTAGCATCCTCAGTTTTCCTGATCATTTTGTTACGCTGCTTTAGCTGGAACAGAGCAAGTCGTGAACTGCAACAAAATGAAGCAAACCTGAGAAGCCTGGCAGTGATACCCAGTAAACACGGGTGAAATGCAGGGAAGCGAACTGATGAGACATCAAATTCTTAATGAGTTTTAGCAACTAGTTTCCTTACAGCTTGTTAAGCATCCACAACCCACTTTCCAACTACATCAAGTAATGGAAACCATGCTTTCCAAGTCATTCTTAAATCTTATAAATTATATACTTAAGCTTTAAAAACAACTATAGATATCTAATGGTACTAGGAACAGCATCAAAAAATAGCAAGTTTGCAGCAAGATCCCTGATGCAAATCATATTTAGAAAAAACTGAACTGCATCTGATAGGCATCATTAAGGTAAATCTCTAAATCGAAGTCTATATTAATTACCTAAGCATCCAGGACTTCTTACCAGGTTGGGATACAGTGAATTTTATGGGAAACAGATACAATAGACACTCTCTTTTGCTATTAATATTTTCATATTTCAAAATGACGCTACTTTCTCCCTCACCCTCTCTAGGATCCTGAAGTAGCAGAAACTCCATGGAAATATAAGGATCCAAACCAAGATCTTGCCATTTCAGAGGGACGAAGGACACTATCCACCAGGCCTGTTGCCAAACACGGTTACTGTGATTGCATGCCAATGGAAAGCCATGCAAACTTTTCCATTAAAACCGTTTATGGTCATAAAGTTGTCTCTCAATTATCTGGATATAATTACAAAAAAAAAAAAACAAACCCAGCCCTGCCACTAATAGAAAGCATTAGAGTTTGAGAGAAAAAATAAGCACACACCTGTAATACAGTGGGAAAGGGCCCATCAGAGTACATGGATATTCAGGGGCTAGGGATTAGTGTGCCATTTGGCTTTTTTCCTGCTCTTGCACTTGGCAGTGCTGCGTAACACTGAAGTCTGAAATAAAGCATCTTTTTGATGTTACATGCACAGAATATTCCATTGTAGGCAGCTGCGCCATTCTTTCAGGTACCTGTGCTCACAGCAAGCGTGACCCGCCCACCCCATCCGGACATGGCGTTTCCTTGTCCGCCAGCCATCTCGCACAGGGGTCCAGGCAGCAGCTCGGGGATGCCCGCCCAGGACCACAGGCAGATGCAAGTGGTTCAACGCCCAGCCGCATGTGAAGGCTGTGAGGTCTCCATGGAAAAAAGGCAGTTAAAGCTAACCAGCGGTTTCCATGTAAAGTAGGAATGAAATATGGAAACACTTGGTTTAAACCAATATATAATGAAATCTGGGATTCACATCTTACGGACAGTACTTGCTGAAAGTTACGGGTGTGTGTTTTAATACTTAATAGCTTCAGCAGAGCAAACGTTTAACAAATACTCCCTGGGATTTGAGCTACTGCACCTGCTGTCCCTCCAGCCCCAGCAGCTGGATCCCACCCGGCCAGGCACAGGCATACTCGTGCCCACTGACATCAGGTCTGGCCCAGAAGTTCAGCTCCAGTTATCCACTTGCAAAAGCTCGTTCCTGGAAACATTTAAGTAATTTCCCAGTTTTCACGGGCACCTCAGAAGGCACATGAGAACTACTCAACCCTTTATTCCCGAGCAGTATTTCTACCACTGGCTCCCCAGCGCAAAGAAAAGCCTTGTTTATCATCTGTTCCCCCAGGTTCGCCAAGCGCAGACAGATCCACTTTATACGTACGGCTTCTAGACGAAAAAAAGTGGTGATTTTCTGCACCATTTGCCTTTCATCTGCTCTCGCCTGCAAGAAAACTTTTAAAGACAGGAGGGCAGGCAGAGTGGCCCCCCGGTCAGAGCCAGCCAGCTCCCAGCCCCAGCCCCGCGCTGCAGCGAGCCACGGGCTGAGGGCACGCAGCGACAGGTACAGCTGTAGGAGTGTAGCACTGCTCTGTTTAACTTTTATTGCCAAGACACAAATTGTATATACACAGAAATAGTGAAGATTTTCAAAAATATTATTCCTAAGTATTAAAATTCTATTTTTTTTTTTTTTTTTTACAAATCACTTTTTCAACTATTTGGGTACTCCCTTTCCCCCTAAATTTTTCTGGTATAGACAGCAACAGCAACTCAGGACTTCAATGTTTTTATTCGTACTTTTGTTGTATCTATGATTTTGGATACTATGCCTCTCTAATGGCTTCCTTAACATAGTATTTTCTGAAAACTAAGGCTCCTAGAATGGTTGCATGTTTATCCTGTCTGAAATTAGTTGCTATAATAAATTACTTACTATAATAGTTCAGAACTAGTTCACTTCTCTTTATTAAAGAGCCCCCTAAAGGCATTTCAGTAGCTGTGGATGCCTAAAGGAAAAAAAAATCCCCCCCAAAAAAAAAATCAATTGAAGTGTGTCATATTATCCTAAATGAACTTTAAATAAGAAGTTTTCAGTCTTAAGAAAAACCAATATTTTTGAAGGAAAGAAAACAAACAACTACTTTGAATAGAAATGAAAATCAGGAGGAAGCTGAAGCCTCCTCATGGCTGATTAAAGGGATAAAAATAAAGATCAGCTATGCAGCAGGGAAGGCTCGACATTTAGCCAGCACTATGACCCTGGGCATCTGGGGAACTTGTAAATAAAGACCTCAAAAGAAAAAAAGAAGAGGTATCTGTTAAGTTGAGGTGCCTCCAGGTTGGATGGTTACCAGCAACGGTTTGTCAGCTGGTAATCACAATCTTAAATAAGTCCTCATGATCTCTTAAGAAGTCCAGTTGCAAGAATTTAAGATCTCTTTGGGATCTGACCATTCAGCCCACAAACTTTGGGAAAATTAAACACCAAAGTCCTAGTACACCTGGACAGTAAAAAAACAAATGCCAGAAGCTCACAGCTTTACATAGGGTATTATTATTCTTTTGCAGCAGAAAACCAGGCTAACCTGGTAACTAGCGCTCCTGCATTCATCTTGAAAACATCACATTTATTTTGAATATTTGACAAGACTTGGCATTGCAGTTTCAGAAGACATGAGCTGGCTGAATTCCCACTGTATCAGGTACCATTTCTACTCCTGAATTAGCAAGCCTTGCACATAAGGGGGATTACTACCCACCCCAGATACAAAAACTCACTGCTAACATTAACACAGAGAAAAATACATCAGCAATATCTATATAGTACAAATGACCGAGTAGACAACCAGAATATTCACCACCTGCAAATCCCAAGCACATGGCTGTCACCACAGGGAACTGCCACGACACCAAAGACGAGCAGTGCAGGGATGGAGGCTTGTGCCAAAGTTACCAGCAGCACGAGGTAGGGAGCAGAACAAAAGGACATGCCCACCATCAGAGAGATCTCCCTGGCAATGCAACACTTCAAACTACCCTAACCCGCCACCCTTCTTAAACAGCCACGTACTCAACTAACGAGATTTAAATTCTCTAATTTACAACCATAAATTATCTGGGCTCAGATAGATGAAAATCAAACGCCACTTAAAAAACTGGACGTATGGGCCCGATTTGTGAAATTAATTTTATTTTTGAAACATGATATCCAATTACAAATAAATAATTCATACAATATAACTCAACTAGGATATACAATGTTCAGGCAGTTCATAGTAACAACCAAGATCACATTGAAAATGAGTTTACATTAAATAACCAATTACAATAACAAACAACTGGTCACTCGATTAACATTTCAGCCTGGTCCAAGGTGTATGCAAGTTGAAGATTGTTCCTCTTACCAGTAAAGAAACAGATGTACACAATTTTATACCGAGTCCAAAGTAGTTAATACATCACATTAATAAAAATTAAAACTGCTGCATCGCGTAAATGCAGTTTGAGTACAGAATAAAAGCTTGTGAATTTTAGCAGGATGAAGGTTATTGCAAAGGAGTCTCATGTCCTATAGCAATTTCTGCATAAACTTACAAGCTTTACAGGACGTTTTTAAAGTATGGTTTCAATTCTATACCCTTCTCTGCATCCTATCTATAAAACCAGCAGGACGTAGGTGTGTGTTACGTTCCCAGTTCAGTGGCACATTGTTTTTCGCTTTCATTTCGGCAAAATATTTTAACTGCTAAGAAACAGCTTCCCACTGAGGTACAGACCTGCTTGTGTGTCAGCTGATGCAGCAGCATCAGTACACTCACAAGGTCTTTTCTGACATGTCATTTTTTCATTTCCTAACCTACTCCAGAAACACTATTCTCTGCAAAGAACTCTTATGACATCTAGATTGAATTTAGCCTAACGTCCTGAAATATTTTTAAATAATTGTAGGAATTTAAAGGAGATTCACAGCATCCTTGGAACTTCTTGGTCAGTCATTTTTAATAATAAAATATGTAAATTTTCACAACAGAGTAAGCAGTTACAATTTCCAATGATTCAGAGTCCTGGGAAGTTTATATTTACAAAAGCTTTGTTAAAAATCCCCTCCTTTTTGGGGTCCCTCAGGTGAGGTATATGCCCCTCGTTCTTAGTTTGAACTCAGAAAGACTGTTTAAAGTCACGGCTCTTCCCATTACAGAACTCCCCACATGACAGAGGCCATTACTTCTCGCCACACACTTTTCCTAATTCACTCTACAGCTGTCCACAGCCTTTGGGACACGTACAATACATGCCAGCAGGTACGTTTGTTCTTGTTACACTGGGCATAGGAAGACACAGAAAAAAAACAAAAGGGCGAGGCCAGCTGAATTCACGGCTGGCACGTAGCAGGGTTCCAACAAGCTCCCCTACAGCTGTCTACCAGCTCAGCAATGCAGGAGCACAGGGTGAGGACATGGTCGCAGCCCAAAGTATCTGACAGGCACAGCAACCTGCAGGACTCAGACTGCCAGAGCAAGGAAGCCCTACAGCTGAACAGCAACTCCGACTTACCGTCCCATCAGAGCCCATTCCGAGGAGCGGGGGCACCCACGGGACAGCTGGCCTCAAGGGGGCACGGCAGCACTCAGAATCTGGCAGTAATGAAGTCTGTCTTTTGTTACAAATCAAAATAAAAGCCATACTCATCACAAATATTTTAAGCCCGTACAAATATTTTAAAAGTCTGTCTTCAACACTGAGGTTAAAATTAATGAACTGCTTTATTTTCACATTCTGTAGAAGAAATAAAAGTCCACGATGAATCCAATGTCTAAAGAAGGAGGAACTATATATATCAACATCCATTTTAAACAGAAAAACCCTGAACTGTAAAATCAAATGCACAGTTAGACTGCAACCCAATCTTGCAATTGGATTAGAAGAAAAATTAAAACTATTTCCAAACCATTTTAAAAGTTTAATTATGCAATTTATTCAAAAGTGGATTTAAACCCTTAGCAGAATAAAATAGTAATTTCAGATTCCTTCTGAATTAACTCAAAGCAGATTTATTGTCTTAAATCTGCTGCACAATGCACCAAGTGACATACATAGTACTTCAGCAATTTATTAATTTCCACTAAAAATCACAAAGAAATATTTGAACAATGTACAACCTGTGCTGCGTGTGAACTATTTAAGAACATGCTGATGGAGCACAGATAGGTATTTAAGTATTAGTAATGTCTAATATACGGTGTGACACTTCCCTACAGACTTGGCAATTTCCACATTCAGATTCTTCAGTCATTTTCCAACATTAGTCTTACTTCTATTTGCCAGAAGGTCTTAATTTATGATCTAAATATCTGAAGGTATCAATCTCATAAATGCGGTCCTGATTTCTTTTTGTTGCCTGGATTTCCATTTGACTAGTTACACCAAAATTCACCAAATGGTAACAGTTTTTCACAGACAGCAGCAGGGGAAATCCACAAATAGTGAGAGAGATTGTAATGTAACCTAAAATACAGCACAAACCTTCTCATCATTTCATCAAAACTAAAGTACAGGGAACCTACTTGATAACTTTCAACTCCTATGAAACTGCTTTCTATAATCAATGGAAAGTGTTAATTTAAGTAACAGTTCAGATGTTTTTAAAATGAGAATTTTAAATGTGAAAATTTAAATGAGAATATATCAAACACCTCCCAAAACTCCCATATCACAAATGCAAACAGCAGGAACTCCCTCCCCCCAACAAAGCTTCTGCCATTCAGAATTGCTATATGCTACCATAGTAGGGCATGAAGTGAGCATCAAGACTTTGATTTTTAGTACTACAAGTAAATGATACACATGAAAGAATAATCTCCAAATTAAAGCCATTTTAATATTTGCTCCATCACAAAGTTGACTGATGTATGCCTTTTCACATTCTCAGGTAACCCTGATTAAAATATTTTTTAAAATAAAATTCACATCTGAAACAAATCTAAACACTCTCACTGAAGAAGAAAAGATCCACCGTAGTTCTTCAAACAATATTCACATATCTCGAGTAAAACAGAAATTGAGCCTCCTTCTGAAAGTAAGAATCGGGTATAACAAACCAAGCAACATAAATAACTCTGGCTGACAAATACTTCAAATATCCGTTTTCAAAGCAAAAAATGCTAAACAAAGGAACACAGAATTAAAGGGAGATTTTTAATGGCACAAAGGGCAGCTAGGCACCGTGTGAGCTGAGAACATAACTGTCATTATGACTTTAAAAATCCCCCCAGTAAGATTTGGGTTGTAGGCAGGGCAGAACAGGGGTCTTGCCGGGCTTGCACAAACAACGAAAGAGCAAACCCAGTGTAATGTCCAAAACTAATGAGAAACAACAAAAGTTGTTACAGTCCCTCTGCTAAGAGGACACTGTCAAACTTGGACAGTGTGAAGTGAAATTAATGCTGAGAGTTCTTAATAGCTCTACGCAATTCAACTACTGGATGAGACGGTCATGAGCTATTTAAAAAAGGAGTTTCTGTATTTGAGAGATTATTCTTAGCTTTAATTTCTGCTGTGTTAAAAGCATCTTTTGTATTAAACAAGCTTTAACTAACACCTGCAAGAGTACCTGCCTTTATGCAGAGCTATGCCATGACCATCTTTTAATTTTCAGATAAAAATCAAAGTAACCATTAGGCACATACTGAAGGTGTATTACACAAGCTGGAACATCAAACATTTTCTCCCTCAGATTTACACAGAAAAACAGCACAGCAGCAAATAACCTGGTCCTCTGTTCAACAACGATCTCGTTACAAGCGTTTTCAATGTACATAATGTCACAACATCAATACCTTCTAATCTTTAAATAATTAGGTAGAAAAAGGCCCCCAGTATAACCATTTCTTATATAGCCAAGTTCTCTCTATATACATCCAAATTTTAAAGATACAAATAAAACATTATACAGGATTTATAAATGTTTAAAAACTTGAGGCTTCAGAATCGTGGTTTCCCAAAAAGACTCTGGAAAATCCACAGACTGACAAGGTAGCAGAGAAAACTGGAAAAAAGGAGACAGACACAAGTTTGCTGCCGTAACATGTTACTAAACTTGCCAGTCATCATGGTGATGTTATCAGAAATAGCAGTTTAAGCTGCAAATGAGGAACGGTGGTGTTGTGTGTTGATCTCAAGTGTTGAGACAGGCAATTCAAGTATTTCCTATTTGATCCAAGCTCATTGTAGCAAAGTGGTGCAGAAAATAGAATTATTTTACATTTTTTCCATACATTCGATTAATGTCCATTTGATAGTACGCCGTAAGCTCTTTGCGTTTCAGTTTGAACGCATCTGTCACTAGACCAGTCTCGGGGGTCCAAGGATCAGGGCTCAAACGAATTTTTACTGGTATTTCAAACTTCTCCAGATTAGCTGTAAAAATAAACATTTTTAATATAAAAACGTAAATGTAACCATTTTTCTACAATCAAGCACAAAAGGAGGAACTGTATTCTCACACAGAAAAGTAGGTGACATAAATGAAGAAGTGCTCCTCAGACCGCCCCCCCTGGTTAGCTTTGAAAACCCGTGTGGTCACAAGCAGCGTGACAGGATCCACCAGCAACCGTTCTCCAGTTTCCACAGAAATATTGAAACAAAAGCCAGCTGTCTGGGTAGCTGTGCTGCTCCCTAACTTCAGAAAAGCCTCAGTGCAAAGAAGTGACATCCTCAAAACACACCCTGTTCTATCAGTGTTATGATACTCATTTTCTGGAGATGAAGTCTTAAAATCCATACTACTTAAACTTGAAAAAAAGGTGGGGGGATGGTTTGTGGTTTTCCCTTACAGTCCTAAATTGTTCAAGGCAAGTAAGTTCATATGGTAGCTGTTCCCCTTACTGAAACAGAACAGTGTTCTGCATGTTACACCTTTAGCACAAAACACTTCTGCTATGGTTTCAGACATAAGAGAAGAAAAACAAATAACTCTAAGAAAAGTAATCAACAGATGGGCAATATTCAAAAAAATTTTCAGGTTAAATTAAAAGAAAAAAAAATAAATGTATAATTATCCTGTGCAACCGGCCATTTTTAGATTTTCCTGCACCTTTTACTCCCCTTGACATTAAATCACTGGATTTGAGGTTTTTTTGCAATTTAGCACTAAAAACCATAATATCACTTTAGAAGTAAAGCCGATTATACCAAAGTGAAAAACAAAGACAAACATAACATCAAAATGTGTAAAAATGCCTCAGGATTAAACCAAATATTCCGTTTCATCAATTTTAACAATATATTTAATTCTCTTTAGAATAGTTAGTGCTGCATAAAAAATAAAAGGAAAGTGACTTTGTACGTGCTCTCCATCGCAGTAGCTTCGTAGAATGACTTTACCCATACGCTCCACGCAGTGAAGAAAAATGGACTAGAGACATGGGGCAAGGAAAAGAAGTCTGCTGCGATACTAAGACTGCACTCATCGTAACAGTATGCTCCTGTAACAGAAGCCTGCGAATATACTAATCATAGAGTTTAATATATTTGCAAGTAATATGGAGAAGAGACAAAGATCAACGAGACAAAGATTAACAAGACAAAGATTGTTGGAAGCATAAAGTTATCCAGGGTAGAAAAGATGAGGACAACCTGCAAAGAGGTGCAGAAGTCACTCATGACACTGAGTGACTGCAAAACAGACAGCAGAAAACATTCATTGCAGAGAAGTGTAAAACAGAATGCATACAAAAAACGAGTTTAACATCCACAACGACCATTTAAAAAACATTCTGTGGTCATAACTGACAGCTTTACGAAAAAAGCTCAGTGCTTAGTAATGGCCAAAAGCAAAAATAAGGCAGAAATCATTACGAAAGAAAATATCGCTGTGCCACTGTTTAATTCTGCACCAGAATAGCTAAATAGACTATGATCAATTAGCATGAAAACGATACAGCTGAGGGGGAAGTATAATAGACACTGAAAAAAATCACCACTGCCCTTGTGACTGTTCCCATACAAGAGCTTGGCAGAACCAAACTGAATTAGCAGGTGGCAGGGTTAAAACAAACAAGAGGCATTTCTTCACGTTAACATTGCTGAGCTGTGCAACTCCACCACAAGATAGTACGGATACTGATACAGAATATTTACCTAACTTTAAAATGTGACTAGAAGAGTTAATGGAAGAAAAGTCTATTGAAAATTATTAACTACAAAGACACTGCTTTCAGTTTAGGAAAGCCCTCAGAGGTAAGTCACAGGAAGCTAGGAGAGCCCCTGTCACCATGGGCTTATTTCAACTATGCATAGGTATGTAGCACGTGAGACTGTATGATACCCAACACATGTATCATGGATCTACAGATGACCCATATTCTTTTGGGCCAGCAGCTAAGGCCAGAAAGATACTATAGGACGTCTTAAAGAGCGCCAGACACACACACATACATATATACACACACACACACATATATACACACACACACATACATATATACACATACGGAACTGAACTCGTTAAGTTTGCCCTGTTTTTAGAGTCTTTCCTCAGCTATTGGCCACGGTAGGAAAAAAAACCAAAAGCATTACATGAAACAAAAGGACTGACCCAACACATGTTTTGTTGTTGGGGTTTTTTTCGTATGAAAATTTCACTTCATATATTTTCTATGAAATATGCATGCTCAAGAAGTATTTTTAGGGCCTATGCTTTTCTGTTTCACAGACATTATGGTCCACAAGGTTAATGCTATCTACCCAGCACTCACCTGCCATGGCAGCGTCAGCTAGCACCTTCAGTACCTCTTTTTCCATCTCAGGACTGTTACAGATCTCTTCCCAGGTTCCTCTAAATCCTTTCTTTCGAGCTAGTTCTGCAAGCTCCTTTTGATTTGGCACAACAAATCCAATGACATAAGAATGGAAACTGAGAAGTATAATGTACTTTAGTATGAATTTTGTAAAGTTAACAAGTCTTCAAAAATAACATTTCAAGTTGAGGAGTTTGCACTTCACACAGAGATATTGCTCTTAACAGTTGGCTTTTGTTCACCTGATAATCTTTCTGAAATAGTACACAAATTACCTTTGCCTGCTTAAAAATAAGTAGAAAGAGAAGTTACTTACCTTACAGCAACTGGATTGCTTCAAGGTGTGCTGTCCATATGCATATTCCACTGTGCCTCATGCTCAAAGCTTTGGGAGAGCAGTACCCATACGATGTCAATGCGCCCTGCCTCTCCTCATGTTTTGCATCCTGGTATGAAGACTGGTGTGCGGCTTCCCTACCTCAGTTTCCTCTCAACTGCAGAATCCAGTTACTGTAGAGGAGCAGAGGACTGCAGTGAAGAGGGGTTGGAGAGCAGGTTGTGGAATGAGCATATGCACAACACATCTCAAAGAACGCCTGCTTCTGTAAGGGAAGTGACTTCTCTTTCTCTTTCAAGTGATTGTCCATGCACTCACTCTACTGTTGGCAATCTTTCTCTGCTCCTGATAAGCCTAGAACATACCAAGCTGTGATCTCAAAGTCTTTGGAAAACACTGAAGCACAATTTGCCCTGAAATAGGTATTCAAGAATTTTCAGATGGTGTAAAGTTCAGGGAAAATGTGAACAGAACTTCACATAGAAACTCTACACTTTCTAACAAAGCAGATCACAGAATCGGAGAGTTGAAAGTGGTCTCAGAAGATCACCTAATCAATTCACCTGCCTTGAAGCAAGGTCAGCTACATCTTCTAACCCGTTCTTAAACATCACACAAATGCTAATGCCAATGCTTCATTACTCTTAGCATTGGTAAGCTGTTCTTGATAGCTATTCCTGACTCTTCCTCTCTGCAGTTTACATCAGTGGTATTTTCATACAGCCAAGAGTCAGATGTTCCTCTCCTTTCCACAGGAGCCATTTATTCGTTCACAGACTGTTACTATTTTTTTCTTCCTTCTCACCTTTCTAGTCTTCCTTTCTTTCTTAAGTTTCTTTAGGAATTTAAGTGATGCTCTTTCCTCCAAAGTCATGCATCACAGATCTCTGCCCAGACATTCCCATTTTTCTCCTGGACTCTTTTCAAGACGTCCACCGTTTCTGAAGTGCTGCATGTGGAACTCAGACCCTTTAATGCTTGGTAGAGCAAACACATCATTGTGTGTCTTGTAGGCTATACATCTGATTATGTTACATTATTTACCTTCTTATAATAGCATGGCACTTGTTGACTCATGTCAGCTCCTACAGAACTACTACCAGCTGGTGGTCCTCATCCTGTATTTTTGCAGTTTATTTAGGTCTAAGTATAATTTACTTTCCCCCTCCTTAAACTGCCTGCTATTTTCAAGAAAATCTCCTTCTAGTCCTGTCCCCCCTTAACCATCTATAGATTTATTAAATCTTTTCATCTCTTTTACCAGACAGATCATTAATGCAAAATACAGAACCTTAAGCCCGGTATGGAGATTACTTTAGCTTATCCTTTAAGGTCTTAAAAGATAATTTTAAAATACTAACTCTACATACCCTTTTGGTTACTGTACACTGCAATTTTCTCCTTTGTTACTGGTATGAATTATAATGGGCATCTGACAGCAGCTGTGAAGACTGCACAAAAGTCCATTACAAACACAGGCTTCCCTGGTATCATCTGTCGACAAGCTTTGCCTCTTGGCAGACTTGAAACCGCTCCCATTTTTCTCTTACTAAGAATGTACTTACAGAAAGACTTCAGATTAGCGTCAGTATCACTTACTGCTTGCATCTCACCTCCTGTCTTTGCCTCTCTCTCACCCCGCACACTCGTGCTATACTCTGTACTGAACCTTGTAACTTCGTCTAGGGTCTACTCTGTAATGCATATGTATTATGCGCGAAGGCATCCAGAACACAAAGGACTCTGGCACTTTCATCTCTGGTTCCTGTAGTCTTTTGATATGCTTAAGGTCATGTCCAACAATACCACCAGTGTCTCCAGAGATAAACAGCATATAGAAATAATCAGTTGGCTGGGTAACCCTCAAACTGGGTTCATCTAAAATTCAGCCTCTTGAGTAGCATACTTCCTCTGGGCAAACAGGTTCATCCAACTATGCTTTTTCCTGGAAAGAGCACCTTGGAGCTCACAGTTCCTGGAATACGTAACTTTTCATTCTGTACCACTAAGTTAAATCTTCACTTGTCGCAGTTCAAATGCTAAAGCACTGTTTGTCTTGAAGTATCACGAAGACTACATCTTCTCTCTGGAGCAGCTACTTCCCTCTCCACTACTGTTCCTTCTGCAGATCTTTTGAATTTGCTAGCTTCTTCAGTCTTGGAGGTCATAACAGCAGCATGAAGGAAGACATTTTCAGAATTTGGTCCTCAGGACCTCCTCAGTCATCTCCTCCACACTAAAAGATTTTGCCAAAATGTCTTCTCCTACACTAGGCATCCGCATTCCCTTACTGTGTTTGAGATCCTTCCCAAGTACGGCCCTCAGACCTATCTATCACGTTAGATATCAACATTTCTATTCTGTGAAGTCTGGTCCTTATCAGCTCTCCTTGAGCTTCCTGCTTAGAACTCCCTTGTTTTTTTTGCCATGTTTGCTCATTCCTCAGGTAACTGAACTACTCATTTTCCTGATGTAATGCTTCAGACCCACTGAAATGTGTCTTCGATCGGTGAAGTGCTGATAAAGGGGTGGAGTCTCCTCTGAAGGAGTTCTACTCATGAGTCCTTTGAGCAAACATTTTATTCCTTATCTCACTGAGTATTTTGTCTGAAGTTGTTGATTAATACAGCTTTTGAAACAATGATACCAAACAAACACACTTGATTCCCTACTACCATGTTCAGAGAAGCTTTGCACCCCAAGATCTATGTCGAATCGCAGATTTAACCCATTTGTAAAAGTCTGCCCTCCTGGTCATTTTGCACGTGGGAGATGGAACAGCTACAAATGAAGGACTCCTGTAGCATACGAGATCACCCAGGCAAAGTATAAGGAGAGACAGGATAAAAGAGAGGTCATAGGCACTGCTAACAAAAAGTCTCTGAGCTAACACTGCTGAGGTGTGTATATACCCACAATGAAATGTGCATACGGACAATCATTCAGAGAATCTGTATTACACGGCTACTTGTGCCAAATTACACACATGCAAAAAGAAGAAACACAGTAGCAACAGAAAAAACAAATCTGGAACATACTTGGACTCTGTCTGTGAATTACCTTTACAAATCACTCATAGGTTTTCCTATTTCTAAGTAATAGACAAGACACAGACTATCAGAGTCAAGTGCCTGTCTGACAAGTGCATTTTAGTCTCCAATGTTACGCCGACCTGACAAAATTAAGACAAAATTTGATAGCAAAATTCCAATAGTGAACTTCAATCCTAGAACAGCAGAAATCACCACCTGTAGGAACCTCTTTCTCCATAGCCTAGAGGGGGTGCTCAGAACGGGCACATAACCTCAGGC
This sequence comes from Nyctibius grandis, assembly GCF_013368605.1. NCBI lineage: Eukaryota > Metazoa > Chordata > Aves > Nyctibiiformes > Nyctibiidae > Nyctibius > Nyctibius grandis. Next base: position 19,759,952 of record NC_090665.1, read on the forward strand.
AGTCAAAGCAAGCAAACATAAGACTCACTCAGTGCATCAAAACCACAAATAAAGCTTAATATAATGGAAGTTTTCTCAGCAGTGACATGCCTGATGCGTGTTAGCCTAGGGACCTAAAACTGTCAAAACTGAAGTTACAGGATGACTACCATTAGTTAACACAAAAAAAAAAAGATACCACAGAGAACCAGGTGAACAAACCAAAAGTTAATTTTCTATTTATTACCACTGAGCAATTCTCTAGTATGCTTATCCTGGCCTCTTTTAATCAAAGTTATCAAGTGGGGTTTTTTGGCCATACTGGAAATCAGAATATTTCTGATCCTTCAGAAGGTCCAAAATTACTTTCCAAACATCAAAATGACAACCGGAAACAAAAACTGCCTGAAGTATATTTGTAAGTGTAAGTCTGTATCATGCACCGATAGGAAATTCTAGAAATAGAAACTTGAGACATGTTTGAGCCCTTATATACCTAATTCAGCAGTACATGTACAAAACAAATAGAAAGGACATCTGATCATCATTCATTAATTGTGTGTTTGCATAGTATTTACAGAGTGTTTTCTCTCAAGCTCCAAGGCTTCTGCTGGTGTACTGCAAGGGTTAAAGTATTTTTAATGCACAAGTCAGCTTCTGGGTTTTTGGTGGCTTTTTTTCTCCAGCCTTCCTCTGAAGTACAACAGTACCTCCTCTGAAGAACAGATCACAGCTAGATACAGCAAGGAACAAGGTGCCCTAGGGCTTCTACAGGTAATAATCTCTAAAGTGCTTGAGTGACATCTGTTATGAACACAGAGTTTAGCTGCTTTTCAGATTGGGGAAAGGGGAACGAGACTCATTCTTGGCATTTTCCAATGAATGATGACAAAAAATGGGAAGGAAAAATAAAAACATACATTTCAGGTGTTTTATTTTTGATAGAGAAAGTTATTCCATTGTACTATAAGTAAAATCCTCTTTCAACTGGTTTAAAAAATTCCATGCATTGGCGGCAAAAAATTTTGCTTACGGCTTCAGTAGGATACACAAAGAATACAGCAATAACAGAAGTATCAGCTGCCTCTTACCTGCTTGCATACGCACAAATATTATCTACCAGTGGAAGATTCTTTAGGGCTGCTTCTACTTTGCCAAGAGAAACATATTCTCCTGCCTGGAGTTTTACAAGATCTTTTTTACGATCTATTGAGGGAAAAAAGGAATTAAATGTTAAATACAGAACACAAAACTTTAGACATTGATTTTATACTTTTCTGAAGTGTATGTATAAATGCCAGAAGGTAAGCTGACTCATGCTGGGTGAACGTACCAAAAACATTTAATATCAGGTTTCCAGACTTTGCATTTTATCGATCTGTCCCTCACACAAAAATGAGACACGTTTCAATTCCATGCAGTTTCTGCCTTTAGAACGGCATTTTCTGCATGACAGAACTGTCACGTGAATGGCAGACAGCTAGGATCATACAGAAGCCAGTGTCTGGCTAGAAGCACAGATTTTGTGCTGTCTGGTCCAGACGCTTAAGGCAGGAGATGCACCATTTGGTGACATTTTGTTATTCTCAGGCTAAATCCATATTTAAAGAGCAACTGTCCACCTGTTATTTGAAACACAACAATAGGAACCGAAAATTAAGCCCAAATTACTTGAGCTTATTGTATGTAGCCCAAAGAAGGCAAAGGTGACTACAGGGCTTTACCCACCCAGCTGTGATGGCAGCCAAGAGTACCTCTCCTTTGCTATACACCTTCATGCTGCTTTGTGCAACCAGGCAAGGTAGTTCTGTAGCTGTCTGACCTGTTTGACCAGTGCAAGGCAGCTGCAATGGGACCCGAGATTCTTCTCATGTAATAAACCAAATAAGCTTAGTTTTCAGGATTAAAGAGCATCCTGAATCACCCACTGACTTCAAGAGAGACACCTGGTAGTTTATAGGGCACCTGTTTTTGTGCCTACAGGTGTCAAAGAATTATGAGCCTATCATAGGCTTATGTATAACACCTTTACCTTAGTATATTTTTTCCCCTAGTTCCTTTATGATAATTGGATATTCTTGTTATAAAGGATGGCAAGATTTAAAAAAGGCTTATTTAATTCTTGAGCACATATTACCAAAAGAGCCATTTCACCAAATCAAATTCTACACTTACAAAATTATAAAATCTAAGGCAGCTTATCTAGCTCAATTAGCCTAGATTTGACTCTAATTACTACCCAATCTCACTGACAGAGTGAAGTCAATTTTAAGACTGTTCTAAAAGAGAGCAACTGTTTTAAAAATCAGCTTTTAAAATACGCAATCAAGTTTACGTTAACATACCAGAATTTCCCTGGGACACATGGTAGGGCTTTCTTGCATGGCAAGACATGGAGATTTTTGTTTGGGTTAATTACAGTATTTAGCAGCCCCAGAAAATGTATATATATGCTCACCTGAATTCATTAACTCACCAATAATTTTTAGACATCCATCTTGATGAAACTCTCCAATGTCTCCAGTATGGAGCCACCTCTGCCCATTCTCATCAACAGTGAAATCTTTTTTGGTTCGTACTTCATTTTTGTAGTAGCCCGCAGTCACATTTTGCCCTCCAATAAGAATCTCACCTCTAGGATATGGTTTATCGGTGTTGTAATATCCACCTAAAAGTACAGTTTTTATTAAGGTAACAAGAATTAAAATATATTCCAAAGCAAGAACTCCTATTATTTTTACTATTTTAAGTATAGAACTAAACACTTTAGTAAGTCCTTACCCAAAGTTACCAACTGCCTAAATAGTTCGGTAAGAGAAGAGGTGGTTCCAATTCTTTTCAGCATATAAACAGCTATTTAACATGTGTGTTTATAAACAGTGAAATTCACACACATGCAGAGGGCAAATGCCACCGCTATGCAATCTTTCTGCCAGGACTAACATCCTCTATCAGTTTCACAAAGGCTCAAATTAAAAAAAAAAAAAAAAAAAAAAAAGATAAATTTTGCCTTATATTGTAGGAAAGAAAAAAAACTATAAGGTTTCACATTAGCCCAAAATACCCTTAAGTACTATGTATTTCTACTCTCCAATACATAAAAGCCTACAATGAAAGGAAATCACCTAAATACATTTCAAACTTCATTAAATATATTTTATATAGCATCCATTAAGCTTCTACTCCATATGCCATTTTTTTAGTGATTTTATCAATAATAATATTATGAAGACTATTTTAAAATAATTTCTTAATGGCAACAGAAGGTATCACGCATGCACTCCAGTTGAAGTCTCCTGAATCCAGCACCTCTAAGACACAACATACAAGACCTGCACCCTGTTCTGCAAGAATACTAATCTACATCAGAAAGAGGTACAATGCTGTATACATTTATACAATATGCATATACAATTATAGTGACTGGAATAAAAGAAACAGTATAGCCAAAGAAGAGTCATAATATAACCTAGTCCGAATGCCTCTTGCGTTGATAGCTTCTGTCTAGATATTTGTAAGTTTAAAAATCACCGAGGAATTTATTTTACATTTCTTCCCCCGCAAGATCAAACTTTTATAGGTAAAAGCAGCATTTAAAATTTAAAAAGCCATGAAAGAGTCTTCTAATTACTACTACTGAGCAACAATAACTATATATAGTTCTTACAAACACACTACAATGTAATCACACAAATTCTCACCTTCTTCCCAGTTCATTAACTTGATTTCACAACAGACCAAAGGTGCTCCCACTCTCCCTGTAGTGTAGTCCCAAACTAGAATTTTAAAAAGAGCATTTTTCAGAAAAAAAAATTAACAAAAGTGATTAGAAAAGCCTTTGTTATGCATCTTATTTAGTGAAAATTAACTGCTATTTATTTTTGAATTTTAATTCCTAGAACAGAACTTCCAAGAAAACCAATGGATCTATCAACGTCATGCAGATAAAATCCTTATTCCTGTGAAGATAATAGATGGCTGTATTTACAGATACCTTCAGTCATATCAACACAGCTTTGACAGTAAGCTGTCCGTGTGGATCACGCTTCAAAAGTGGCACAACAACTTTAAATAGTGTTTGCTGGACTCTGAAATAAGTAGCAGTATTTCATAACAATTCAGGGATTCTATATTTTGATTCACTTTCACTTCTGCATCTGGGCACCTTCCCAAAAGAGCATCACTGGAGACTACATCATTTTTACTACAGTTCCACTATTTTTTTTTTCCAGGCTACTGAAGAAGCCATTTCCAAAGACCTCTTGGAATAAAAATGACATCACAGCAGTTTGTGGATCACCAAAGAACGTAATACATGTTCTACAATCTGGCATAATCGAGCAATGAACCTTAGATACTCCTCGTATGATTCCTAGGTAGATCACACCATTGCCGAAAAACAGCAGCTCTGACTGTTTCTGCCACCACTGAATATAAGTGGAATGTTAGGACTAAAAGGCAATTGAAACCATTAAGTTCTGTTATATGAAATCAAAATCTGGTGCAGGCTTTTGAATTCCATTTTTTGTTTTTCTAACATCTCATTATACTCACCCAAATTAGAAATAATTTATTCAGTTCAACTGGTAAGCGCAATAATGCCAAGATCCCATTCACACTATTACAGGTTTCTCTATCACAAATGAGAACATTCATTTTCTATGTAGGTCACCAGCTTTAGCAAACTGTGTCAAAATTAGTACTCCTACTGTTTTACACATTTATGATTACAAGTAATTCCCAGGATTCCCCAGTTATGTTTAGTGGCATACACCATATGAATAGACTGTCAAAGATGACACGTGCAGAGCACTCAGCACGGATCACTGCACTCAGTGGGATGCACCGACACCAACCTTCCGTGATTGTTCCAGCTCCAGCTGATTCAGTTAGTCCATACCCCTGTCCCACAGGGCAACAGAAACAAATGTTCATAAACCGCTGAGTTGCTGCAGAGAGCGGAGCTCCTCCACAAAGCAGGACGCGAATTTTTCCACCTAGCAGCATTCGTACTTTCCGGAAAATAAGGCTAAAATGCAAAGATAAGAGTATATATTTGTTGTTTAAAAACGAAAGAAGACAGTACCTAATTTTGTATCTGAACTGAAAGCTTCCACTATCTTCAAATAAACTTTTATGGCATTCCAGGAAAACTCTGAAGAAGCACATTTAAGTTGTCAATTATATTATATATTATATTATTGCAATTGTATTATCCTTTAGTCTCATTAAACTTGGGAGTTGGACTCGATGATCCTTACGGGTTCCTTTCAACTTGAGATATTCTATGATTCACTTCTGTGGAAGTGTGAAGTCTACAGTTATCTACAGGAACAGACTCCCCATCTTACCTAAGAATTGTATAAATTCATTATTAAAGTCCTGACAAAAATAATGCAATGAATGTAAATCTCCGATCAGTTTCAAGTTAAATAACACTCATTTAAATTATATCCATAAACATTTAAAACCATCACACAAACTACTGTTTTGTTGTTTCAAGTTTACACTTAATTATAGACTTGTTCATGTTCAAAGTGTCAACATTAAAACAAAGAAAAGAACAAAAAAAAAAAAAAATCAGACACTGCTCATCTGGTAAGACTTTGATAAGTATTTTTTGGTGCCATTAAAAATAAAATTAAAATTACCTATCACAGAGCGGGGTAGTGTAACCTTTGGAAATCTGTTCCATTTTGTAGTTGTAGGCCAATATAAATAGATTCCGCTGGAAACTAGTCATTTCATTCACTTTATTCATTACATTTTTGTAGATCCGATCCATAATTTCCTAGTTACATAGAAAGATTAACTTTAACTCAAAGAAACAGAAACCCTAAATTCAGTACAACAAAAAAGAAACATAATCTAGAAATTCTAGTACGTTTCAGACGACAACCCACTCCCAGGTTGCTTCTTCTCCCATTGCTAAGAGAGCAAGGTGCTCACAGAAAGGAGGAAAGCAAACGTCTGAGCATGAACACTATTAAACTCCAAGCTGCCTGCTGCAAAATATCTTTATTCCATTCATGTACTATGATGAACAATATGACTAATTAAAATGGCAATCTAACCCCCATAGCTATTTAAACTTTGAAAAATGTTGACACCCATACAAGCAATGTTTATCCCTTACCTACAAATAAATACCAAAAATATTATTTTAAGTTAGCTTAACATCAAAGGTTCTACCTTTTTCATTTAAAGAATCACTGCATTAATTTTGTTGTTAAAAACTTGAATTATGAATTAGATTGTAAAAATAATTTTTAAAATTATTTATCCTTCAGTTACTTACTGGGACAGCTGCCATTAGGGTTGGCTTAAGCGTAGTAACATCACCTTTGCTTCCTTTCTTTATTTTAGAGGACTAGAGTGAAGAACAAGTTTACTAGCAGACACATTCAAGATTTTTAACATGAGAAACAAAACGACATAGCACATCTTTCAAACAATCGTTTTGATTTAAATTATATTTAAAACTAGTCCAGAGTACCAGTCATAACCACCAATACTCTGTTTCATTATCTGTAGAAAAGCTGATTTGTTGTAATATTTTTAAAGAAATATTACAGAGATCTGATGTGAGTAATTAAATTTTTTTTTTCCATAAGGGCTCACATCTACAACATACCTGGTCAGCTAATGTCTGAGGCGAAGAGTAACCAATGCGGCATCCATGAGACAGACACACAAGTTCAGCACTCAGCTCCAGAACATGGGCAAGAGGCAAATAGCCAATATAGATGTCTTTTTCCCTGTAAAGAATTTTTTGAAGATAGGTTTATATTGTACCATCAGAGTCCTCAGATGAGTCATTAAGCTGAATTTACACAGTGCCAACTGCAGAACTAAAGTGGAAAAATGCCTTTGAGCTTGAGAACATATTTCAAATAACACGGGGTTTGTCTCAAAAGTTGCGTATTACGTACTGTAGGTTTAAGGCATGAGCAAAGTGTGATGTTTACTCATCTGAAGACAATTAACTGTGTGTTATGGTTGCAAAGGCAACTCTGTGGACAAGGTTAAAAACTGCACCACACAGAAAGAAACCACAGAATTTAACACTAACCAAAGTAAGTACTGCTTAGGGAAGCTTTCAACCACCCTAGTGGATGGCGGTCTCACAGGCGTTTGTGTCCCGGTCTTGCCCACATACAGAAGACGAGAGAACAAACAGCACATGAAGTAGTCAAGTCATTTAATGCAGTACGGGAACATGCTCAGACATCAGCGCGTAGTGTGATGCGTCACAGACAAAGCAATATAAAACAGTTAATACTTTACACAGTAATTCATCTAAAATTACATGCAACTACATGACTTCTTTATTTGCTGGTAAGTAACTGTTGGTACATACCCCAGATTTGGAATCCTCTCAGCCATTCCAGTTATCCCAGCAATTATGTTGCAATGGGAGATCATAACTCCTTTGGGAACTCCTGTGGATCCACTTGTGTACATGATCACCGCGATATCCGAGGGCACAGGCCTCGCCTGCTGTTTGTTTCCTGTAATTTGTGTTAAAAAAGAGAATGTATAATGTGTGGAGAGCCTATCAGGCTGGGAGATCTGATGTACTAACATATTTCAGCAGTCGCTCCGATATAACACTACATGACTATTGCTATTACATTTTGCTTTCGGTTAAAAAGATTGTGGTCAAGCTTAAGTGCCTTCACAAAGAGTAGGAACTTCTATTTGCTGAGCAATGCTTTGAGTAATTGTCCTAGCCTACCACGACAACACTTTTTCTATTGTTTCCCATATTCCTGCAGAGGAGAGAAAAATGGGCAGAGCTTTGGCTTCTCCAAATTGCCACTGAGCTTCGCATCCTTAGGAAGGTACGCTGCACTGGTTCCAGGGTCAATCCCTGTTTGCAAAGCCACCTCCTCATGCACGCCCCAGCAGGGGAACGACACGCTGCCTCATTTGCAACACCTGCAGCAAGGCACTGCCAAGCCAACATAAGGTCCAATTTCTATAAATATTTAAAGGAAGTTCAATAGCTTTAACAGGATTAAAGTGGTTTTTAAATACTTGCACTAAGAGCAAGAAAATACGAAAACAATTGTGTTTATTCAGAGGAAAAACTGCATAATGCACAACATACATACTGAATGAGAAGAGTGAAAGCGTATTTAATGACTTCCCACTTACTGAATCCCATCCATCCCGCACGATGAACAACGGGGAGGAAAAAAAACTATATGCAGCAGCTCTTGTACTTAATATAATATGAATTGAACGTGCTTGACAATAAAGAATTCATTGTAGTATTCCAAAATTTATGAATGGTTAACTTGACAAAGATAATGTTCCTTTATTATAGTGTATAGTACGTGATATTTGAAAGACTAAAGAAGGATTAGACATTAGCACACAGATTAACGAATCTCCAGGAGCTAATGAATTATAGCCATAATTTTATCTGTTGCTGTTGTCTGAAACAGTTTTAATAATACATAAAACTGGTACATCAGCAAGGGAAAATCATCTTTTAAAGAAATTGAGAGGTCACAACGTTGGGAGCAAACCTGCCATTCCCCTGAACATCAACAGCAGATGGATGAACCACCCACGCTACTCCTAAAACAAAATTCAATCCAACATTCGTGTGCCTTCAGGGGATAAAAGATTCTGAAAATACAAAGAATAAGAACAGAAGAAAGAAACTACTGAATATAATGAAATCTTAAGATACTAGGTTTAGTAGCTCTTCAGAGCCAAGACTAAAAATTTGTTATGATAATAGTTAAAACACCTTCTGAAATTACGAATTCTAATTCTAAAAATGTTACACAGATTGGAAATAGATTTCAAGAAATCTACATAGTAGATGATACTTTCAGAAATGCCATAAAAGCGTCTGATTTCTATCAGATTTAAATGGCTATTTTACATTTTGTTATTTGTGAATTTAACAAAACTTAATGGCAGTGAATTACTGATGTCTTTTGCTAGAAAATGCACAGCAATTTTCTCTGTGTGCTCTGAATAACCTGGTTTTAACATGTCTGATCATAAGAATGCTTTCTAAGTTTCTATCGTGGCCTAAATACTTATCTGAAAAATTATTCTTCAACATGTGACACCTGTTGTGGAGAAGGCAGTTTTTATTAGAAACATTCTAATCTACTCTGTTGAAAAACAAAATGAAACAAACAAAAAAAAAACCACACACCCCAAAATTTAACGACAACCAAACCAAATAAACCCCACAGATTTCATTTAAAGAACAAGCAGACAATAAAAGGTTAATCACTGCATAATTTTTTGAGATCTGCAATTTCCCCAAGTTTACTAAACAGGATCAAAGTAGGACAACAAATGAGATGATCCAAATAGGAAGAAGCGATAACCTACCAGTATCTGCCTTGGCCCCCATGGCTTGCACAGAAGCCATAGTGTGAACAATGACGCCCTTGGGAAACTCTGCCCACGTTGTTGGTTTGCCATCCACTGTAATAATATGTCGTAGCAGTGGAACTTGAGAAATAATTTCCTGTGGAAATGAACACGTGTTCAGAAATTAAACATAAGGCTTGTGCCAACGAGAAGAAAAAAAAAAAACCTATCTACTGTATACATTTAAAAAAGCATTGACAAAATATCTGAGGCTGTAAAATATCAGAGGATAAACTTGTCTATCTTAAACAGCTGCAAAGCTTGAAACTTTCCACATTTAGATTTGCAGGACAAATTGAACTTTCCAGTTACAAGTTCAAAAACTTTTCCAACCATTTACTGGTCTGGTCTTATTACAAGAAAAGTCCACAAATAAGACTGCAAAGATTGGTAGAGATAACTGACTTTCCACTCTCACAGAACACTGAGAAGAAAAGGTCCTGGGCAGCTGACAACACTGAGCTCACAATAATTCTTATGTTGCTCCTTGATTACTATGCTATTTAAAATAAGCAACACCTAGCAAAAATACAGAAAATTATTATTTAAGCACTAGTTCAGCATTTCAAACAAAATGTGAGTTCTAAAACAATTATCAGTGTTTTAGTGGAACAAGAGATTATTATCATCTCTAGCAGAAATTCATTCTCTTACTGCAAGCTGAAATAAATGTGCATTGTATATATACTGTCACTCTAGTAACTTTAAAAAAAGGTTTGGGAAATTCTCATTCAAAATTCAGCAATAGCACACAGTTTTTAATTAAAACAATTCCCTTATGTGAAAGGTCTAGTTCCCCCAAAACACATCATGATGAAACTCCTGCAGATTAGTTGTTCCACTTGTGTATTCAATCTGGGTCAGTAAGTCAAAAGTTTTTTGACTGTTCTCAATGTTTAATAACCTTTCCCCCACACTGGAAAACAGCTCTAGTTCTTTGAGCACCTGTCTTTAGGTTTAAGAGCCATTCTCTGCTGGGAAAACATCCAACAATAAGTCAGGAGGATGATCACATTTAGCTCTTCATATACAGTTTACACATTTTTCTGTCCTGACCATTTGCTTCAACTGTTAAATTTATAGGCACTAAATCTACCCAGAAATCACAGCAGTTTCCTGCAAAGGTGTTGTTCCAGGCAGCACTGCAGCTCTTCAATGGTGCCAATTGTTCATCCTGTTCTCCAGAGTCATCGAGGAGCCTAAATACCACTGAAGGCTATGTTTTTTTTCTGTACATGCAGACAGACACATAAATCTTATTCTAAAAGAAGCGTCTGCCCTACAGAAAGGCAATGAATCATCGTTCAGTACAATGGAACGAGGCCTTTTAACAGTAATGAACAGATACACTGGAAAGAGACAGACAAAGAACAGTTTTCTGACCTTCAATTTTGTTTGCATCAATTCTTTACTAGTAATGATGGTGGTCACCTCTGTTTCATTTAGCCCATGTACTATTGCTGGGCCTCCCAGAGTAGCATACAGAGTAACAACTGAAACAGAAAATGAGGAAAAAAAAATAGTGAATCTCTATTTTATACGTTCAAGTATAGTTTACAATAAAGGGCTGAGATTAACCTATTCTAAGTTAGGCAAAACAGTAAAAATATTTGTCAACTAATATAAAGGTGGTATAGTTTCATGCTTAAAAAAAAAATACATATTACATGGATTTAAATACAGCATAATTTTCAGTTACCCCCAGAAGGAATGAAGAACCACCATTGTCTATGTGACTGTTTACTATTTTTCAACCATTTTCCAGACCATTTTTCAAGGTCTAACTAGAGATACCAAAACCACATTACCCTGTGTAATTCTCTTCTGGATCTACTCTTGTACCTTCAGGGCTTTTACCATTTTAAAAGCTGGCATCAGTTCTCAGTTTAATACACCGTTTAACAGTTCTCTTGTACACAGGAAAGAAACAGCTTTCATTTACTTGACTTCTCTTTCCAGAATTCACATGCTCTATTACAAGCCTTTTACAATTGACTCCTACTAAGAAATTACTATAACATTGTAATACATGTCATCAGCAAATTAAGTCTCACACTTAGTAATAAATCTGTGACTATCATATTCTCCCATCTCTTTAAAACAACATAATAAAGGTTTAATCATCACAATCATTAGATATTGAACTGACATCATGAGAATAGAGAAGAGCAAGGAAAGAAAATATTTAGGAAACTGACTATTCGAAACACTGTTTCCTGTATTTAAGGACAGCTCATTAGTGAGAGTGTTAAACCACAGTTATTTCATAGTAACTATTTTAAAATCATATTTAATTTCCTGCCATTTTTATCGGAACTGCATGAGAAAAGACAGGAAGAGACTGGGCAAGAAAAAGGCAGCTCAAAAAGCTAGAGAGGTACTGCTCTCAAAAAAAAAAAAATTTCATGTTTTCCAAGCAGAATCCTGAACAGGGGTATCTCAGGAAGTTGTAAGGTCAATCAACACAATCATTAATAATTACAACATCTGTGCTGGAAGTTTCGTTTTTGTTCACATTAGGTATCTGCATTTCTTTTGTAGTTTAGTCTGGATTTAACTGAATATTTAAACAACATAATTATTAAAACAAGACACCCCATTGTGCATTAGGGCTGTAACTATGCTATGTTCACTGCAGCAAAAATAAAATAAAATAAAATCAAACTCTGTTGTATTCTAAGATGTGAAGTCCAGGGAGTTACTAACCCAGTGCAGCATCCTAAGGAAGAACTCAAAAGAGGTTTTCTTACACAGAAAAGTAAATAGTTGACCTCTACTTATTTTTTCCTTGTTAAAACAGTCCATCATAGTTCAGAACTGTTGCAGGGCAAACGCACATGCACTGTGTTTTCTTTAATTTGGTGGGAGCAAAGTCCAGAGGAGTGTCTCTACTAGTTCCCACGAGCTCTCCCTACTTACTGCAGTGACCCTTGTTACATAAACATCGAGCAGAAATTCAGTTTCCCCAAGCCAACAAGCACAACCAAGACAACACACTGCCCGGAAAGAAAAGTATAATCTCTGAAATAACCATTTATGTAGTTAATTACTCATCTACAAATAAGTACCTCAAGGACAAGTTAGAGCTATATGACAGAGCCAAAGAGAGCGCGCTATACCATTTCTATGACGGTGTACTGATGTCATGGAGATAAAAAAAAAGAGCATTGACCCTGACCTGTGAAATTCTCACTTCACTTTGGCATCTAGAACTTTTTCAGGCAAGTCTGAAAGTTTAGGTAATTTTTTTTTCCCTCTCCTTTTTCTCTTGAAGACATACCGAGAAGGGATTATCTTTTGTGTTCTTCACACATGCAATAGTACAAGTGAGTCTTTGATATCTGGACTTCTGCTAGGAATACTGCTCTAAAAGTCTGACAAAAACAAAAGCCTCAACACCACTATGTTTGCCAGCTAATATACAAAAACAAAACCTTGCCCTGAAGAAACAAATAGAACTTTTGCCATTTATTTCAATGTAACTAAAATGTTATTTCAGCATCCATCATACACAAAAAATAGAAAGCAAAGTATACCTTTAAAGGATTTAGCCAAATCAATTCTGACAAAACCACTTATTCTCAAGCTTCAGGAAGGCATGATTGAAAAACGAAACATAACCTTTCCTATTTATGTCATTATTTGGTTATACACTCAGGTGTTTTATCTGCCCACACTGGTGAAGAGCTCTTCACACAGATGAAGAGGAGGTACTTTGGAAGAAAATCTGTTTTCGTGTTAGTACTTTTTTTTTTTTTTCCATTTTGGAAACTAATAATCCCACTCCACCTCCTGCAAATACAAGACTTAGACAGCTTCAAACAATGTAAAATTTACAATCAAGCAAGTATTTCTAATCATAAAACCACTTGTTTGTGAGTAATCCATAACATAAAAATTAATTTCCCCATTTTAATTCCGTAGTACAAAAGGCATCCTCTCCAACACTAGGTGTGAAGCAGATGAACCTGCTCTCTTGGCTTCAGTTCTGGACACGTACCATCAGATTTAATACATTTCACATTCGGAAAGAACGTCTCAATGCTACCACAGCAGTTAGCTGTTGGGAAACTTGTACACTGAAAAATGCTAATATAAGTCATTCAGCAATATCTTGCCATATTACTTCTTCAACATCATCTGAATGTTATAATTCATTCAGCAAACCGACTACGTGAATACTGCATGATAGTATCATCATCTGCCAACACACAAGTCAGCCAAGTTCATGTAAGATGACATACAGCTTAGATGCTAAATACCACGTCAGAGTGTGTGCTGAAGCACGTCTCAATAACGGAATTTAAAACATTAATCCAACAAAACCAAAAACATACGCATACCATTCTACACACGACATCCATCCACTATCAGAGCTTTTTTTTTCCCTCAAATTACGAAATCTTCCTCAGATTTGTAAACGTACTTCACTTCCAAAGAAAAAATAATTGATACAAGCCTTTGCATTTTATTCCCAGGATAGTCACTACGAATCTAACAGATCCCAAAAGTGATAAAAGGGAACTGACATGGTGTATTATGAGACACGTGGTTTAAAAGCCACAGAAGCATCTCATCTGAGAACAGCCTGTGCAGATCTCTGCTCTGCCAGGCAAGTTAGCAGCAGTTACTAACTGAAGAAAGGACCAAAAATATTACTGAATTTAGGCTGGATGGCACCTGGGAAGATCATCTGCACAAAACAGTTCATTACAGCAGAGTGCTCAGGGCCATGGCCAGTCCGGTTTTAAGTATGTCAAAGGATGGAGATTTCATAACCATTCTGGGCTCCTGTTCTGGTATTTAATCACTCTCACAATGAAAACATTTGTCCTAATATCTAATCAAATTTTCCTGTGTTTCTACATGTGCCTGTTGCCTCCAGTCTTATCAAAACACAGCTTTGAGCAGAGTCTGGCTTCCTCCTCTCTGTACGCTCCCATTAGATAGTTTTAGGCAGCAACAAGATCTCAACTCACTCATCTCAATGCTGAACAGACCCTGCCCTATCAGCCGCTTCTCATCAAAATTTACAAATTCCTGTGTGTGTGCTGGAATAATAGAAAAAAAAATAGGCCTAGAGCTTCTATGCATATCCTTGTGCCTCATCTCAGGCTAGGTTAGGGTATACAGCAGGCTTTCCACCATGGCAGAGATGTACCTTGGACACAGCTGTGGCCCTCTACATGACTCAAAAGGGGAGCAGACTTGGCTTTGCCTTTGTTTCTGCCCTGTGCTGCAAAGTGAAGCTGTGCAAGGACACCTCCGGCCCGTCTGTTCTATTCTGCCACTCCTCAAAGGCACCTCCGACAGAGCCTGCAACTGCCCAGTGTACACATCCTGCCAAGAAATACCTTCTCCTCCTTGAGCAGACTCAGCTCTGCCCCAGCACAGTTAATGGTCTCCACAATAGAATCGCAGAAGACTAAAGAATAAGTAACTAGAAGTTACAGATGGGACTGAGACTGTCATTGGACAGAAGAGCCCAAAAGACACTGCTCTTATGGTCACTCTGTGAGAAAATGAGGAGTACCATCCAGGCCAGAGAACCTAGTTTCAGTCCACTGCCAGGGTTAAGGATCCAGTTAAGTGTATGATTAAACCAGATGCTATGAATGAGAGTGAGACTAACAGTCTTAAGGTTTCTGAATTAATATCTAGGATTCAAGCTCATCCTTGAGCATAGTCTCAAATCAGCATTCAGGTTAAATTAGAATGTACTAAATGACATGCAATGGACTATGAGAAAGTCAAGAGGCAGAGAGAAGAAAGAAAATATAAAAATATAAAAAATACATCAGGCTCAGCCTAAGGTTTGAGTTAAGGAATGACTTACAGTTTGGTAAAGGAGTTACTAAGCAACTTTTTAATTTGAAAGAGCTGTTCAAAATAAGTTCAGGAATTACTCATTCCTTTTCACTTTTTAGAGATAACAATACAATAAACTCTAACCAAAATCAAAATTGAAGAGTTGACAAAATATCCAGTTAACAAAACTTACAGGCACAGATGAATGTTTGACATCAACTCCTGAAACTGAGTCAATGAATTCATGTGTGATTTTTGTTTGTTTGTTTTTAGAAACTTGAGAATCTGTGCTGATTTGAGATTAAAGGAAAAAAAAACTCTCAGAAGTTCATTGAGCAAGATATCCTTGCTGAAACCATACTCCAGCTGCAAACAAATACTCATTTCTCCATTCAGTAAGGCAAAACAGTACAAAGTGTACAGTCTCTACCTTATGCAGTATGTATTTGTAGTTTTAAATGCTCCTTATAAAGTCTTCTTAGTGTGTAAAGTGAAGTAAGAAAAAGTTTGTTTTCTAAGATAAAAGACACAAGTATTTTAGGAAAGATGCATACTTACGCTGGTAGTTGCACATAAAGCAGGCCTGTGCTGCAATCATCCACTCGGCTCTAGTCTCACAAAAGATAGCAATGTTAGTCTTTGGTTGCTGACCCAATACTGCTAAGCCTTTTCCAAAATTAACAGCCTTAATGTATACATCTTCATATGAAAGCCAGGTGTACTTGCCAAGGATGACCTAATAAGAATAATAAATTCAATTTAGAAAATGAAAATCCTTAACACGTGTCCTACTACATCTTTATCCACATAAAGAAACCACAGATGTTTGAAGTAAAAGTTGCTTAAATTCTAAAAGCAGTTTATTTAAGATAATGAATAATATTCTTGCCAAAAACTACAAGGACTGTGGAAGGTCCTTCACAAATACTGCAGTATCTCCATGCACATTATCACCTCAGTTTCTGTTTTCACATTAGGAAAGCACACGATTCCCACTGTATTTCACCACTTCAGAAGCCCTCTGAAAGGCCATGGTTATCTGACCCATATGCCTTTAGATTTTTTACAAAGGTTTGTTTTATTTTAAATAAAGGGTGACAAGCACTAGCTAGTACAATACATACTCTATATTTGTTTTCTTAGATATTTCGGCCATGATTCTCCTATACAAATATGATACTTAGATGTTCATTCTTAGTAAAAAAAAAAAAAAAACAAAACACCACAAAAACGATAGGGAAACTGGAATCCAGAAAGCAGTATAGCAATGGGTCCTCAGAAACTGTGAAATTCCCCTCCCTTTGTTCGAAACAACTATCAGGGGGAAGAGGAGTGATCTTTCCGCCCTTTTTTACTGCTAAACAAAAGTGGGACAAAAGACTTGCCTGGAAATCACTGGCAAATCTCAGTACTGAAAAGTCATGTGGAAAAAGTTACGCTATCTCGCTTTTCTTCTATACGGGAAAGCTGGTGCACAGTGAAATTGGATTTGAATTTACAGTTCACTATCTGTTGTAGATTTCTATGTCTGCACTTGCAGCTTACAGTACTATTTCCTCAATGAGTGATAGGTTATTGCTTTGACAACATCCTAGAAATTTTCAAATACAGATATAGTGCAAAGATGACATTTTGCACTGAAAAACCAGACTCTAATTATTACACCTTACCCGCCTAGGTATACAAGTACTTTTTGAAAACTAATTTTTTTAGTCAAGTATTTCAGACATTTCCTTTGGCTACATAAGCATTAGTAATAAATGCAAGCAAATGATTAAAAAAAAAAAAAGGCTAGAAAAGCAAACTTCTCTCTCCTCCCTCCGTTCCATTTTCCAGATTTCACTTATCAACTTTAACTAAATTTTAAACTTGTGGGATGTAAAATCTAAAAACTTTTTCACATGTAACTACATTTCTAATGAGTCTGTATTTCCACATCCACTTCCTTAATAAAATGAACTTGAAAATCTCTCTCAAACTCTAATAGAAAAACAAAATCTAATAGATTTCTTTTATCAAACCACTTTTTCAAAATGCTGAAGTTTACTACCGGGTAACTGAGTTGTACCTACTACAGCCTTGCTGCATATTGCTCTTTAACCTACTTGTTCAGCAGGACAAACCTTTCTTAACTCAGGACTGGTATACGTACAGCTGCTTGGAAATTTCACTAGTGTTTTCATGGGAAAATATCATTTAACAAAACCAAAGAACAACACTTGCCAACAACAGCAATACTTCACAATTTCACCAAAAAATAAACATTTCTCACGCAAATACCTGCTCAGGTTTTCCTCCTGTATTTACAGAAATTCAGTTTCACTGGCAAATAGGCTGTTACAGAGCCAAAAACCTTACTGGAGAAGAAAGATCATGTTGAATTTCTCCGCTGTAAGGGGTGAATCGCAGCAGAACGGCTGCCTGAGCGCCGCAGCACCACAGGGCAGGGGGCTCACAGCTACCTGCGCTCAGAGGTAGGGCCCCCCAGGGAGAAGGACCTGGGAGTTCCTTTCGTTTTGACACGCCAAGGTATTTCTAGTATGGAAAACTTTTACTGCTTCCAAATAAAATACTGCGCCTCTTCTGGTCCACCCAAGTTTCAGTAATTTGGAATTTTAATTTCAACTGGGGACGTTTTTCCCCCAAACGCAGCATTTTTGGCAGACTTGAAAATTCTTGACAAGCTCATCAGCTGAAAATAATTTACAGAAATTAACTGGGCGACACCCTTTCCACAATTACACTCTACCTACAGTGTGGCCTCGGGGATGTTGCTCTCAAGTAATTAGGCCAAGAAATACAAGCCAACTCTTGTTACTCTTTCTGGTAAGTTTGCCAATCCATAAATAAAGAGGTTTTTGGTAATTTCCACCATTCACTACATAACTCACTGAAGCTGAAAAAATAAATCATTAAAGGGTCAAAAATGGATCTTTCTGAATAATACTTGTGATTCTGATTTTTTCCCTTTTTTTTTTATTCCCTTCAATAATTAATCTTCATTGCTTAAACAAGTGTGATATAAAGTAGTGAAAGAAGGCCTTATCAGTGCTTTCCTTTAAGAGGTTACAAAACCCACAGAAAGTATAGCACTGTTATAGTTATTTTTCTATATACAGAAATATAGTTATATTTCTGAAGAACACCAACGTGTGCAAACAGATGAGAAGACCTTTTTCAACGCAGCTATTTTTTTTTTTTTTATTTTTCCTACTGCCTTCCATATATTTAAATTCCCACGTTCCCTTCCTCCCCATGCCCAGCGTTTCTTCTCTATTCCCTCCCTATGACATATTAATATACTGCCTCTATCCATATGTCCCTTTCTTCTGCACTTCCCTATATGCTTCTTTCACAGGACACAGAGCAGGTTATGGTTTCTCTCATCCTTCCTTATGTTTGACTACGCCTCCAAATCCATCTCCCTACTTGGCCCTTCCCTCAGTAGTTTTCGCTAATATTTTCCAGTGTACAGTTTCTACTGTAAACAGCTGTTAAGACTGATGTTAAGTGCCATAATCTTTGAGATGTTCACACACATTTCATTTTACAACTTTCAGAACTTATTTCTGCTAGATAACTACTTACATATGTAAAGAAAGTAACTGTCCAAGAGTTTGCAAGAGAAAGGCTCAAGAAGTCAAGATTATTGAGAACTGATTAAACAGACACATAAAACCAAACACTAAATCCGAAGAGACAGCACCTCTGAATGTTTGCTTTGAAACACCACATTAAATAGAAAAAGACTGCCCTCTAGTGCACCCGCTTTTAAACATACTTAAACTGCAACTTACTAAAAATATTTGTATTATCTATTTAATGCATTGGAAAATATAATTAAATAACAGTATTGTATTAATATTTGGAAATCCAGCAAAGTATAAAGACTAAATACTTGCTGCACAGTGAACATTTCTTTAATCTGGATTTTAGGGCAACCATATTCAAATTTTTAGTGTGAAGGTGTCATAAAATGTTCTCAAACAAGCTGCAGGCACATGTAGAGTCTTTAAACTATCTGACTTCAGTTACCTTTTAAGGTCTTCCTAAAAGTAGCTCATAAGCCTCAAAGAGCCTTGACTACAATTTGAAAACCAGTGATCATGAGTTAAATACATTTCCTTGTAGAAAATATATTAAAATAATACAAAGGAGATTATCTGAAATGTCCTTTTTTGGCCTTTTTCACATTAAAACATGGATTGCAGCTGAACACTTCTGAAAACTCCCACCCTAAAATATTATTTACATAGCACCTATGTTTTTCAACATCATGAGCTACTCTTTCACTGCTCAATGACTTGGCGTGGCAAGAACCCTCCTGCAACTTCACAGTAAGTTTCAGTATCACCTATAATGAGTAACATTCTGAATTCACAAGTGCTTGCCCATGCACTTACTGTTTCACATTTAAGTCTCACAGGCTTTAGATGCATCACTTCCCCCTACCAAAATCATGTTTACTTTTCCCCACTATGTCTTATTTATTATGTTTCCATTAATTCCGTTATTAGTTACAAACTCTTTTTAAAATAGAACACACCAAACAAACACACACGTCCCAAAATACAACAGAAGAACACACACACAAACAAAGCGAAATCCACATACCAACATATATAAAAGCAAGCACATGATAATATAACCTGTAACTAAGATGACATAAAATAATCAACCAGCAGAACAAAGTTCATCTTTTGGGCATCATAAAATTCAAGATCTGCTTAAATTAATTAATTTTTCCAGTTAATTACATCTTAATCTCTGAAGTACTTTCAACATTATTTTATCCTGATTTAAATACATATTTTATGAAATTAATATTAGATGTGCTCTCCAATCCATGTATTAAAGGACACTACAGAAGGAAACAGAAAAACTAACTCCATATGAAATACTATAAAATGCAACAAAATAAGCAGAAGCAAGTATTTGTATTTTATTAAAATCAGTGAATTTCTGCTACTCTGGCAACTACATAGGAATAAGTCTTTTGAACAATATAATATAATAAAAATTCAAGAAATTACAGATTATCTGGGATATCATTGCTCTCAGAATAAATTAATATAGTATCTGATCTTAAAGGTGTTAAATACCTAGCTTTAAATAATTTTAACTAGAAGTGTGAGCACACTTAGTTCTCCTAAGAACCAGAAGCTTAATATTTTTCTTTAAGGTACATATTTAGCCCATTAATTAATGAATCATTAATTAAGCTAATCTAGCCCACTGCAATTTGCACAGAGAGACATCTTCTAATAGGTAATGCAATTCAGTACACAGACCCATGATCTACATTCAGATCTGACCCTGACTTGCAGATGACCTCAGAAAAATGCATCGATCATTCCCACCATGTTCAATTTCTGAAAGGGAAAGAATAATCAACAAAATTTGCAACTACTGTAAGGTATAGAAATTGTATGCATTATATCTAAGAATTAAAATTGTCGTGCACCTTTTTGAAAAGCTGCACCAAATAAACCTCAACATGTTGCCTTTACTAAAGGGAACCAGGCAATAAAAAGATGCATATTATGAAAGACAAAAATCAAAAGAAAAGAAACCTGGCATTTAGAATCAACAAGGTATCTTGTGAAACTTTCCGATTTTCCTCACTTGCTAAAACATGTTATGAGATATTAAGAAACACCGTATTCCTTAATGGAATAAAAAAAAAAAAAAAATCAAAAAGTAGACTTATGTGATAATGCCACAACTTGGAACAAAATAATTTGAGGGCGAGTATGGCTACGGACCATAATGAACTGTTGTGTCAAGCTTAGACAAAATTACCTAACTTAGGTAATTTCTAAGTCTAAATACTTAGAAACAAGTCATTTAAGTAGGTCAACACCAACATTCTTCAGCTTTCCAATATTCAGAACACTTTGCTTGCATAATGGAAAAGGCTAAAACTCCTAAGTTCTTAAGCCTTACATTACTAATTATGTTTGGAAAAGGGAGCACAGACCAGACAGCCAAAAAATTCTGGTCTATGCTCAGAAGCCCACTTTGTACAACATGAACTTTCTGTTTCTTTATAGGGCAAAGAGGCAGCAAAATGTGCATCACGAAAGACTGTATGCACCCACTTCTCCCAGCGTTTCCTTCATACTGAGAAATTAACTCCATAGCTGGGAGGAAGTTTCACTAACAATCAAAACTTCTATAAAGATTTAAACAGAACTAAACTTTGCCATGTATCATGATATTAACCAAATTCTACTTTAAACATGATACTCCTACATCAGAATTAAAACTAACAATATTTAAGGAATCCTTTATCATATGAAGAGATAATTTTTTCTTCTGCAGGAAAGCAAATCTTAACTAAAAATTGTCTTTACACACGTATCCTCTTAATGGTACCTTGACTTGCTGCTTCAGGCAAAACTGCATTTTTAAATGCCTCTGAACAAATACAAAGCAGCAACTGACAACACAGGCCTGAACTTAAAAGCCTATAAAAAGTCAGTCCCTTGAAACAAGAGGTTTACATTGAAATTACATCTCCCCCTCACTATGACTACACATTAGCAGAGTAGTTCTAAGAGGTTGAAAAGAAAAAAAAAGTCTTCCAGTTAAAGTCTGTGCAATCCTTTTCCAAACAAAAATTTCATTTAAGCCTTGAATTCACAGAGCAGAACAGTAAATCCTTAATTTACAATTACGTTTACTGGAAAGGCACATGTGAGTACAGGCATCTAGTCAATTTTCCTCTATTTATCTCATTATAATTCAGAACAACACAAAAGGAGATATTTAAGTTGTCCTAAAAGGAAAGCTGGTTACATCAGCAGCTAAATATTAAAAAAAAAATACCTAAAACACATCTGTGTTTTTGCTTTGACTGAAACCATAAAAAACAGTATCTACTCAAGAATGCAAAAAGAAGGTTTACATTTGTTTTAAATACTGAGTAATGAAAGATTGGGAATTAGATAATATAACTCCTTTCACAACAACTTAATCTAAGTAGAGGAACTTATTTTTTCCCCCAATTTGCTTTACTGGACTGGAAGTGTTGCAAAAGAAAGTAAACACTTTGAAAAAAACTCTCAAAGGCAGACTGCACAAAGACTTACCTTTTTAAAAACTTTTCCTGATGGCTGGATTTCATCTTCCTCTTTTAGGATTTCACGTGTTCCCAAGAGTTTTTTGTCCTTAAATTTAGTTTTAGCATATTTAAAAACTTTGTCGAGTGTATCACACCCAGGATATAAAACTGAAGCTAGACAATGTAGACTGTTAACGGATCTGTAGGCACTCCCAGGCTTGTTATTCACAGGTTTAGCTTTAACCTGCTTGGCTTTTGCTATAGCCTGCCTTGATCCTGAAAATATGTACCACGGAACGTACGTTACAAAGGAGTACACCAAGATTATAAAGTTTATAAGCTGCAGAAGAACAGGGTTGATGTTATGCTTCAACTTCATTTTGGCTGCTTGCGAAGGTTGCAATGGAGAGTTTGGAAACATGGATCAATTAGACGGGGATCCAAAAAGATCTGAAAAAGAGAAAAGAAAATGTTAGTGGTAAACTCTATAGCTGTTGGCAAGTGGGTTATTTTCAAACATATTATTGCAATCCATATCAAAGTAGGTCTTTTTACACAGAAATTAGGCTAAAAGTCTTAACCTCTAACACAAACAAGACACCGATATATGAGGAAAAACTCTTCCATTCCCATTTAACAGACGGCAGTACTTACTAATATTTTTATTTCTTTGGACACTACACAACACAAACACAGAACCTAATGATTCAGGACCTGGGTTTTTAATTAAATTACATGCGAATGGCATGTATTTATCTAAAAATGTTATGGGATTATACAATTTAAAAGATTCTCTCCAACCACACCAGAATACCTGCATGTGTATCTTCACTAGCAATCTTTATGACCTTTGACTGTAAATCATCAACCTCCATACAAGCCCTAAGAACACAAGTAATGCCACTGCTCTGTACACGGGAACCCCAATCGCTAAGTTTGTTGAAATGCTTTCCAAACATTATACAGACTGGGACACCTACGTAAGAGAAGGAAACCGTAACCTTCCTCCATGAAGGCCCTGTATGCAACAGAACTTCGCTGATTCTTTTATTCCTAGGGACTTTCCATCAGTCCTATCATTTCAGTCTCAGTACCAGTATGCAATGGGCACACTTGTTATATAAATACGACAATAAGTTAACTAATATTTGGTAAATACTGGAAAATGGCTTAGAAATATCCCCAAAATCCTAGCAACAGCACTATGAAGAGATGTGTAACTTTTTCCAGGGTCTGTAATGATGCCAGGATATTCACTTTGACTTTTTTTAAAGCATCATTTATCACATCTAAAGAACACAATAATGCAAGTTTCTAATGCATTCTACTATGGAGGCAAGAAATTATGCCATCTACCTAAAAGATCCAAAAAAAAAAAAAATCAACAAAATAATTAAAATCATGGCAAACAGGGACGCTTGTCATAATGGCTGAAGATGAATTTCTGCAACGATGAATGAACTACCAGTTACACAAATCAGTGGTTTGTGCATAAAAGCAAAATGAACTATAAATACACTTCACTCAGTTAACTTTTCAAATGTATTGATACAACTGTATTAAAAGCAATACCATAAATCAAGCAACGAATAATGATGTGCACATATGATGCACAACTTTGAGAATTCTTTCTAAATTCAGTAAATTTTCATTCATAAGATACAGGGCCAACTGCGTATTATTCTTTGCTGATGTCACATTCATTGACTCTTTGAAAACCCATTTTAGTTGAAAAAGTATTGTTTAAATCATGTAACATCTTTCAGTAGTAATGGAAAGAAACCTTGCTTCACGAATCTTAGATTTGTAGGTCCTTTTGGGAACAGATCAATCCAATATCCTTCATTTGTAGGATAACATTAATTCCATCTTTCTCTAAACCATACAATTTCTTAAAACTCCAAGCAAAAATATTTTACTATCAACTTCTTCCCTAACAAGATGCTGTAACCTCATTGTTAACACTGCACTGCTACAAGCAGTTTGAAGGAACCAAGCAACATGATGGTCTAATCTGCAAAGCACCCAGAGACACATATTCAAATACTGCATAGGAGCTGTGCACAGCAGGGACTTACTGGATCAAGCAGCAGGAAAAGGAAAAGGGATTTAAAACCTCAAAAAAAAAAAAAAGAAGGAAGTGTATATATTTTAATTTTCACATCAAAGACAAAAAGTGAGGACAAATAAAAAAACCCTTAAATAGCCTAAAGGGCAAATTCAGTAATTGTTTGAAGAGACTTACGTTCTTGGGCTGTCACTGAAGGATACTTAATGGAAATAATCATGTGCCAGCCAATAAGCTACTGCAGTCCAGAAAAATTATGCTGTTACTGATAACAGCACAGAACATGATGTTTTAAAGCTGAATTCAGAGTTCACACTACAGAAGTTTACCCATTTTTCAAAAAGTTATACATTGTACTATAATTTTGTCTGACCCAATTCAAGGGGGAGAAACATTTTCTTTCTCCGTACAAAGCTGGAGAACTTCTCAGTGCCTACAAAGCAAAAATGAAGGCAATCAATTTAATATCTTTTGGAAAATCGTTCTCCAAAGAAATTTATTGTCTGACAAACAATTAAGCCTGTTTAAAAATATTCTCTCTGGGTTTCATAACTTTCTTTTGTTAGAGAGGCACCAAGTCCTTCTAGAACAGCAGCTTTCCATTTGATTTTGCAGTTTCCCAACAGCTTTATTCCTACCTCAGAGGGAGAGAGGAACCTTTTCCACCATTCCTAAAGTAACCATGCCAAGGTCTCACATCAAGCTCTCTCTTCTGGCTTACCTGAAAACTTGCACATAAACCCCAAACCTGGAAATGTTTGCTTTGAATTGCCAATCATGAATTGTGCTATGCCCACCATTTCATAAAGGCTGCATCACAAGAAAGGGTCTAAGGAACACTCCAACAGGACAGACTAAGGGGAAATATTTTGGAATGTTACTGGTTCAGAAAAGTAAGCGTCCAGCTCCACAACTCTATTCTGATGTACATCTGTTACCCTGAGTATATTGCTAATTATTTCAGTTTCTCCTTTAGTAAAGTAAGGCTGTTACAAGCCATTTATTTCAAACAGTTTCTTTTAAAAATTAACACAAAAATATTTTTCACTTAAAATGCGATTTTTTTAAAGGATAAAAAAGTATGTTTTGCAAATGCAGTTTCTTGCCTTAAAGGCCAAATAAGATTCCATTTTTCTTTCTTTAAAACCTTATAATTAGGAGACAGCAAACTTTAGCAAGAGAGAGTGCTCCTGTGCCAGTCTCTAACAATTTGGCAATTGATTTCAGACCGAGATATTCACAGAGTATCTATGCTTGTAACTAATTGTAATTACCATTGTAATTCGGAGTGGGAACAGTGCAGACCCTTTTTGAACAAGCAAGAAAAATGCATTCTAGTATCCTCATTAGAAGGATAAGTTCCAATATTTTTGTAGGGTGATGGTTCTAAAGAGAGCTGAGCCACAACACAAAGAAAGTTTGTTGGTGGCAATGGAAAGGCTCACCTCTTTCCTTGTATAACTGAAGAACAGAAGATGCACTTTAACTCATCATTTCATTTATTTGTTTGCTATGTTGCTGAAGAGACAAATTCCAGGTAAGCATCAAAGGAGATGCATTGTTTCATTTTAAAATGCCTTCATCCAACAGTTTTATCATTGCCATTCCCAGCAGAACAACACCGAAGTCAGCTAAATGGAGCACTAAGCATCCAATAAAAAAAAAAACATTTTCATGACAATGTACAAGCAAAGCTTAACCATAACTTGAGACTGGAGTTCTAGCAGCAAGACAATTATCTTTTTCTGCAAGCAAAACCAATGCAGCTGAACAGGACAGTACTTTTTGTTTGGTTGTTTTTTTAAATAAAATGTCACTTAACCTCTCAAAAAACCCCAGTTTTAACGACCTTGTAGAAGAAAAAAATTGTTTTCATTAAGATACAATGTTTGCACGTGCATTTTTCTCTATAACAATTGCTATTTTGAACCTTTAATGTACGGTATTTTAAAAACTCAAAATGAAAATACATAATTAATAATTAATTTGCAGGACTAATCTGAAAGTTGAAAATTTTAGGGAAATTTTCAAGGTTATATAAAATTTGAAAGGCTTGAAAGGGATGCACTGTTTGCTGTTTAATATTCTGCCTTTAAAAAGTACCAAACAAAAAAAGCCTTCTGAAAGACTTAGGGAAATACTATACTGGGGCTTTAAAGTTTCACTGAAATACAATTTGTGG
The DNA here is from genome assembly GCF_013368605.1 of Nyctibius grandis. Lineage (NCBI taxonomy): Eukaryota > Metazoa > Chordata > Aves > Nyctibiiformes > Nyctibiidae > Nyctibius > Nyctibius grandis. The sequence goes on from NC_090665.1 coordinate 19,786,463, forward strand.
TCACCTCATTAACTCTGGAAGTATACGACTGCTTTTGACCATAAAAAGAGAGTAAGTAAACCCAACATTTTGGGGCAGGGAATGGAAAGCAGAGGACAATAGGATCCTAAGCTGTTTTAGTAAGTACTAGTTAGACTATGACATTGCGAGAAAGTCCACTGCCTTTGTAATACTGGAATTTTGTTCTTGAGTTACTCCTGCTTAACCACTGACAAAAGAAAACACATGACACATGAAAATATCTTTAACTTGAATGTTTACAGCTAATCTGCAGACCAAACCACTATGTTCTTATAGAACATGCATCCATTCTGGTTTTGCATAATCCTGTTGGGGTTTTTGAGGAATTGGTGTTCAAACCCTGACGGGTGATACGGGAAAGGCTGGCAGATTAAATCTAGGAGGAAAAAGCTACTAACCTATGCAAGAATACAATTTAAAGAAAAATTGTGCAAACGAATGTTTCTGCACACACATAACTCTGTTCAGTTTATATGTAATTCTGTTTCATGAAGTAGTCACCAAAGATGAAGTATAAGACCACAAGTAAAACATTATACAATTTTTCAACAGCAATGACAAGAAGCAACCAGCACACTCATTCATGAGTCTGCAGAAGTGAACCGGCAGTTTTCAAGACTGATCCTGCTTAATACATAATCAGTGATTTGGCCTGATATACTACTTATACTAATACTGTTATACCCTTTAGTTTTAGAAGAAAACTTTTGTTAAATGAGAAAAAAAAAATCCTTAAAGGAATGTGTTTACTAAATGACCTGCTTACAATAATTACACGACAATAAAAGCATGAATTAACAAGAAAAAGGAACCTTCTGCAACTTCTCATCATGGCAGGTACAGGTACAATAGCCGATACAAGATGTTCCTGTCTCAGTTTACTCAACAGGAGCTGTCACAGGCAACGGTGCAAAATCTAAAAATGGAAAATCCCCATTAAATATGGCAATTATGAAACACATCCTCCGTTCTTTCACTTGCCTTTTATAATAAATAAAGAAAACCTTTTGCTCATTTAACACTGCAATGTATCACCTCAGAGAGTCTAGGCTCACTACATCTAAGTTAAATACAGCCTACTGTAACACACAACGAAGTAGGCATGGTTCATACTCAAATACAGGATAACCAAGGTGGCTGGAGCAGCATTAGTTAAATTCAGTAGATCACGCCACTTGGCTCCCTGACAAACTCGTAATTCCTCAGTGTCTTTCAGTGTAACACTAGTTCTACCATTTGGGGTGGAAAAAATATACCTGTCTTTGTCTGTCTGTCTACACTGAGAATACATTTCCGCCTGAGTAATAAATATTCCTGGACACTTTTCAAAAAGACTACATAAAAGAGTAATCATTACATATATTGACTTTGCTCTACTATACATCACGGCTTTATTTATTGCCCTTTGCGGAAATAAGTCTCACTTAAAAAAATTGTGCCAGCAATTCATGTTTAAAATATGCAGCAAATGTAAACATTTCCTATCTGTTACCTGCCTGCAAACATTATTATTTACACAGCTATTCAGCTCTTAGGCAGATAATCTTTTCCAGGAAACAGTTTCAGTGGATTGACTATTTGCTGCTTGAGGTAAGTTCCCACAGTGCGCATGCCCCATTTCTTGAATTCCACGATTTCACATTTACTACTTAAACAAAATCAAACTCAAACCCAGAGATTTCAAGATATCCACACAAAAAAAAAACCAAAACATTTCAGTCAACAATTTACAGTCACAAGAACACACACTAGATTTCTTTTATCAGTGAATCTTGCAAGAAGAAACTGATTTGTTAACATTCACAGACAGGATAAAAAGGTTATTTACAGGGTTAGGCTTTATTGGACAAAATAACTGAGTATCCTCACTTATTGCCTGGTATCTTCATTATAAAAACTAACAAGCCAAGTATTCAACACAATGTAACAAAGCCTGTAATACAGAATGTTAACTCTATTAGAGATTAGCCTCTACTACTTTACATCTGGACTTAAAAAGCAACATTAACAACCCTAAGGAAGCAGGTTTTTTATTACATCTGGAATTTGCTATTAGAGCTGCTAGTGAAAACATTTCTTTGCTAGCATTCAGCCAGTGAGCTTTTGTCTTACAAAAAGAGATCTAAAAAAACCCAAATTACTATTATTCATTTATAAATACTCATGTACTCATCTATATAAAAATAGAAAAGAAAACCAAATGTACACAGAAGCAACAGACTATGCTTCACAAGGAAACTCCCTTGACTATGAAGTGAGGTAGAGCCTGAGGTAATGAACAATGCTGAGGAAAAAATCCTAATGTATAGCCACCTAAGTGTAAGATTTGGATTTAAGCAATATGGATTTAAGACAGTTCTATTTGAAAACAGATGTTCCTCACAGCTACAGCAGCAGTGTTTTCACACATTTCTTGAAACGGAGAGGACGGAAATCCCAACAAGCCCTAGAGAATGGTGGAAATGATGCTTTGGTCCCCATAGAAGAGCTGGTGTTCAGCACGTTCTCCCAAATTTGAGGCAACTGCAGAGTGAGCGCCAGGACCCACCTCAGCTCCCAACTCACCCCCCGCTGCTTTCCGCAGCAAGCCTCTCCTCCCCACCACCTCCCATATCCCCAGAGAGCCGCTGCCCCAGGACTGCTCATGGGACCTGTGCTGCTCCCCAGGGCCCAGCTCCCTCCAAGCCATCCTGGTGGTCCCCTCTCTCCCAAGCCCAGTGGTTCCCACGCAGACGCAAACGCTGTCCTTGTCCCCTGCTTGCTTATTTTCCAGCCTCTCCACCCCTCCATGCCACCCTTCCCCAGGCTCATGCCTGCGTCTCAGCATCACTTCTAGAGCAAAGGAGACCTTCCACGCGCCTCTCAAACATCCACAAAGCCTTCACCAGGCAGTCCTGAAACCCTGTTCCAAAGTGGACTGCCTCTATTGACTCAAGTTGGGAACAGATCCACAGCTCTGTCCAAAAGGATGTCTGTTTGCAACAGGGAGTAAAAAAAATGCTCAGTGCACCAACCCTTCAGTTACCACCACCCACTGGAAACAAACCTAGCAGCAGTACCTTCCTCAACAGCTCCACCTGACCATGCAGGGCTTGTTATGGTTATTAAAAAGCCTTTGCTAAAGAAAGATCTAGAACAGGACTTCATGGCTGTAACAGTCTGACCTACACTCAGAGTTTTCATGAAACTTTTTCAAGCAGGCAGACCCAGAATGAACTTAATTCTCACATCATCTCCAGTCCTTGATTTCTCACTCCAAGTCCTGAACCAGAGATTATCTGTCTCTCCCTGGACTTTGTTCTCCTCGCTGCTACACGTGTTGTGAACTGCTATTGTCTTGCACAGAAAGAGGTACAGTGGGAGACCAAAATTACTACCGATTATGGCTTTTTCTCAAAAGGACACAGTTTTTCTGGACATGGGGAGAATAACTACTCTCTGCATGGACATCTAGGGTAATTTTGAACCACCTTGCTCAGATCCCCTCGGAGCCTCCAGCTGTGACCCACCTCTCCAGCAACCCTGGGTGAATACTCAGGCTCTTTAAATGCTTCCAGTTGCTCTGCTGGGGATCACAAACACAGGCAGGCGGATTCCTGGAGCACTCCCACTCCTGCTCACACAACTTGCCCCCCTGGAGGCTTCAGCATAAGCAAATCCACAACTGAACTCCAGTCCTGACAGCAACTCAGCTGACTATGCACAAGTGTGTTTCTGAAAAGTACACAAGGGCACACAGAGACCATTAGGAAAGACACCTCATGACCTGGAACAAACCAGTTTCCAAGGTAAGTGTTTAACAGACTGCTGGAGCAGCCAAGGTTGCTCATGAAGTGCATGGCCTGAGGGTATGGTTTCAGTTTGGTTCAAGGAGATCTAACGCTGGGCTGCTAAATAAAAACACACTGTGCATCTCCAAAATGTAATCCAGCTCTTTCCCTCCATTGTACCAACACAGGACTGCCTGTGTGGCTAGGAGTCAGATTAGCTTGCTGATCCAGTTTAAATCCTCTTCTTCTCAGGGCAGAAGGGTGGATTTTCCATTGTATCAACTTTGGTACTTACTTGAGCCTAGGGTGAGTCACTGCAGGCACCTAAATCAACAGCAAATTAGCACTACAAAAGAAGTTATTCTTCTGCTATCTCAGACTGGGTGACCATGAATAGACAGGCATTAATGCCACCCGCCAAGGGAACACACAGCTGGAGGATGAGAGGGAAGGAGCCTGGCAGCCACGCTGTAAATCAAACCTCCACTCGGCTGTAGGAGAACCAAGATCAGCGTAAACTCATACATGAAACACCTTGTGACTCTGTCGTCACCAGCACACTATGGGATCAGAGAAGAGCTGTGGTCTGGAGGATTAACCTTCTGCTCTCACTACTAATGATCTCACTACTTACTTTTTTTGGAGCTCACCCTTGGTGATTTCAAGTGCTACAGCCTAAATACCTTTAAACTTTGGATGTAGGCTATTTAACATTCTTATAAATATAAAGGGGTTTCATTTATGTTCTTCAAATCTCAATGCTACATTTGTAAAATGATACTCCTGTTTCTTAGGAGGCAGCCAGAAGGCATGTTATTAGGATAAATATACTATTATGTGCTTGTTAGACACCAAGATACTGTAACAGTAGGAATTATATGAACTGAAGAAGTCCTTCACCCTAAGGAGAGACTTTCTACTATATTAACTAAATCTTGAGACAAAGGAAATAGTTTTATTATCTAGAAAAGTTTGAAAAACATTTTCCTCTTAGTAGGCCCATTTACAGCAAGAAGGGGGGAATCACACCTAGTGGTGGCAGACAACAGAGACACAAATGTGGTAGCACAGAACTAAATTAGATAGAAGCAGTTGACATTTCTTGAGGGCAAAGACCTGCGCTTTCTCTTAAATGGATCCTTGGTATATCCAGTTATTTCTAAAAAGGTAATAGTAAATGGGTGCTAAACTTCCATTTGCCACTAACCTCTTCTATGTACTTCCACGCCCCACTTGTATGAAATATCACTCCAAGTTGCAGGAGAGTGAGAGGCCAGGTTCGTAAATCTATCCTCTGCTTTCTAATGAAATAAAGACAGCAATATTTATGAGGACCTGAAAGCTAAAGTGACAATCACAAAGCAGACAAACAGCTTTATTTTTCCCCAAAAAACTACGGGACTTTCAACGCACAGTCTGACTGCATGGGCTACAAACTGAAGTTTAAACCTTTGTTACGGGTGAAAAGTAAAACCTAAATGAAAATGGGTTCAGCACTAATTCAGAAGCAACACTTAAAACAGGGACTCCTAAAGCTACCATTACCTATGACACAAATACCCTTCCAAGATACTAACATCAGCTGAAAACACAAACCTCATTGCAATTCTGCATCTTAGAAATTTTTTAACTTATTTAAGGAAAATAAGTTTTAAAATGTTTTGAATAGGAAAATTAACTTAAGACAGGTTAAATACTTAAAGAATTGATGAATACATCTTCTGTTAGTAAGAGTATTAAAACACAGCTCCAAGGTAACAACTGCTGTCAGCAAACCTGAAAGCACTTCCCAAGAAGTTAACGTTGCTGTTACTACTAATACAGAGAAGAAAACAGTGTGATAAAAACATTTATTCAAAGTCATTCAACAAAGTAATGCCTATGCCAGGAACACTATCCAGTGCTGCTACATCTTTGTCTCCTTTTCTTCCCACTACATAATACTGGCTTCAGGGCAAACAAGTGTCTTACTGGTTTCAGGCGCTTTGATTTATCAGATATTGTCAATAAATTGCTTCCATTCCTTCTCATAAGCAGTCATGAGAGCATTTAAGAGATGTATTTAATGCCAAACTGAATTAAATGTTTTCGCATTTGTGTCTGAGAAGCAAAGAAATTAATGGATAGAGTACCTTACTACTGGAGAAGACCTCAGAGTAACTTTGGTATCTGCAAATTAACTGTCAGAGACAAAACCACCAATTTCCCAAGTATACTGTTAGATTTTTAAGCCACAGATACAAATTAAACATGGAAGAGCACTTAAACAACACCACCAATACCACTGTACACACAGTATGAAAAAAGTCTGCATAAAAATAAACCAGAAGCTTCATCATCACCCCCACACTTTGGCTACTGCAGAAATGGAGTAACAGCCCAGTTATCACTGCCAGTTTATCACCATCCAAATGCCTACAATCATTTTCCAATTGTTTAAGACAATCCTCCTAAGTACTTCCACTGGGAGGCAGGCTCTGCTTTCCATTTGAACAGAAGGGACCGACCAGAATGGTTTGATATGCCATTTTCTACTACAAAATATAGCCTTAGATCAGTTCTCTAATTTCTGGGAAATCTGAAATGCTAAGGAGTGAATACATCTGGTTTGTTTGTTTATTAAAAACCAAAACAGAACTACATGTTCTGTTTCCATATATTCAATCTGTCTGCTGTATTCTAGTCATGCATTTATCAGATCAGAACAAAAATCTAACATAACAATACCAGAGATTTCTAGCAGTAAAGGTGCTTCTGTTTTTTCTCTAGCAGAAGCTATACATGCGTAAAAGTGTCCTCATTTACTTTTAGATGAATTAGAGTTCATGTAGTGTGATAGTAAAAGTTATTACCCACTATCTTATATTCTTTTTTTTTTTTAAAATACCAGGTGGCCAGCTCCAAAATCTGGTAAACCCATGTATTTATATTGTCTTTGCCTTCTTTCTGTAACATTTCCTCTTTATTTGATGGGCTTTTGTTAGGGATAACCTTAAGCCAGAACCTCTTTAAAGAACAAGCAGCAGATGAATATGCACAAGCAACAAAGCAAATTTGAGGGAACAAAATGATGATATAGGCTTCATAAGAAAAAGGATTTATTCCAAGTCTTTAGAGAAGTTCCTCACAAGAAAAACATCAGCCAGATGAACAATGCTTTCAACAGGAATTTTACAATACATTTCAAAGGAATAAGGACATCCACAGCGTGATCAAAGCTATCACAGTGATAAAGTGGGATGTTTCACCACTTAATTTGAAAGGCTGAGCTGTTGACATTTCCAATATACTTTCTCTTTTGAAGGATAAATACATTTTCAGGTTCCAATTGCTTGGGTTTTGGTGTGTTTGTTTTTGGTTTTTTTAACATTATCATTGTGTCCAGTCATCTACAGGGATTTACTACCCAAAAAAAATTTAATAAAGTTCTCACAGGAACTTCTGCTTTTCTCCCCCTCCACTTTCCACTGTGGTGACTGCATCTCCCAAACAGGAGCAATCCCTCTCCTCTGGCCAGTGATGGAAGTCACAAGTCCCTCAGAAGGGACCACTACATTTCCAGGGAAAGACTACTGCTCCCAAGCCCATGTGCGTGCTTCAGGCTGTTTTGTAACGTTCACTCTCCATACAATGAAGAGATCGCCCCGAAGCCACACAGCAGAAAAGCAACAGGAACGCAATTTATAAAAATCACAGTCCCATGCAGCGTTGCCTCAAGCCAACACTTGCACAAGACTCATTGGGCGTTTCATACCTCATGAAGTGAACCTCTCCGCAAGGACTAAGCAAGAAATATAAGAAATATCAAAAGCAGTACTTCACTCCAGCAACTACATAAATGCAGAAAAATAACTTGTGGAGCTTTTCCTGAGCACAAATAGAAAGGGAGAAATTAAATTCACTCATTCAAAGTTCTGTGAATATGAAATTTTCAAGTACACTTTTAGTAATTTTACCTCTGCCACAAGTTATAAATCTGTTCTCAGAAACACAGGCTTCTGTTTCTTAGACTGCTTACATTAGCACCTGTGAAATCCCACCTCCTAAACACCCAGGTTTACAGATTATTAGCTGTGACTCCTAAGCTGTTTCAACAGAAATACTTTAAGATTAGTTATATTTGAACATATACCCCAATTGTACTGCAATGCACAGAAACTGCCTTTCTCCTACTACTTTCCAGAACCTAACACTAAAAAATTACTTGGCTTATTTAACTCCAGATTTCCAAAAGGCTCAAACTAAACCAAACTGCGATTTATAAGACAATAGGAATGTTGCACATACAGTAGAAACAGGACTTAAAGCAAATGTTTCCTACAGATATAAGCATGACACTATAAACGCCAAGTGGCCAAAAGGAATGTCACCTGGAAGCCACTTACTTAGGACCTTTTCCACCTTTGTCACAGATGCACAGTCCTGTTCTCTGCAACATCAAAGCTGGCCAAAATGGTTCCTGAACTATGCACTTTAAGAAGTCCAGGGAAGGCTACCACAGAAGGAGGTTTCAGCTGTTAACTGCTTCAACTTCATTTCCCCGTGTATTTATGGGCAGACAGCGCTCTTTCTTCACACTTAAAAAGCACGGGGTGACCCACTGGGAGCCACATAAAAGCTTAAGTTACAGAAAGACTAGCAGGCTGTTTTATTGCAAACCACTTTGTAAGGTTTTTATTTCTCTTGGCTGCTCTGAAATTCTAGGGACAGTGGGGAATACAATATTACAAAAGAAAGAAATAGCAAAGGAAAAAGAAAATATTTCAAATTCAGTGTTTTCCTAAAGAGCTACTTTATCTAGGTTTTATATCTATACTGCTTGGGGAAACAGCTCCTTTGTTCAAAATCCAGCACTGGAATGTATTTAAGTATGGCATAAGGATGCTTACCCTGCTCTTTTGAGTCATCATCCTATTTTCTAACCTTAGAAATAACAGAGTAGCAGGACAACCTCCCTCCTCCATCACACTGGAACGAATATCCTCTTCTCTCTTTTTATTATTCTCTCTTTTTTGTAAGCAAAGCAAAGTAGGATCAGTTATGAACACTCCCAACAATTGCATAACATGAAACAAATGCAAAACAAGGACTCATTAAATTAGAAGGCATTTTATTCTATGTGGAGAAGCATTAAAGAAGTGTGGTCCTCAGCTCCAGGTCCTTATGTGTCACCCTTAAAAATAAAACTTAGAAATGCAGGCACTGAAAATCAGAGGACAACATCCAGTGCCCAGAGACATGGACTGGAGGGGATGAAGGTGAGGAGGTAACTACGTCCTCACAGGAGATAATTCAAGTCAGTAGTTCAGAATCAGTACATAAATACTATGTAGGTAGATGGAGTTTTTGGCAGAAGGGAATCCTGTTTTTCCGTTCAAGGAAAACAAACACACCCTTAGACTCTAATTATGTAAACCTGACCAAAGTATTGAAGTATCTGTCTGGGTAGAGCCTTCACCACTAAGTTTTTACAAGAACACTGACATTTTTAAAAAAGAAAGATGCCACAGTACCAACAGCACTTGCAGGAATTTGGTGAATATTCTCAGCCAAAATGATTATGCCTGTGTTACACAGATGGTCAGATTAGATTAATACAAGTTGACAAGCTGGAAGTTCAGAATAAACTATTGAATATTTCTAGAAGAATATAAATAAAATATTTCATCTGTTTCATAAGCCACTAACATTTCAAAAACCAGAAGTATTGCATCTTGCATTTAAAAAAAAAAATCCCCAAAAGAATCATGAAAGATTAAGCCAATGATGTAATTAAAATATATAAAATTTCAACCACTGTACTCTTAGACTCTGTTATCTTAGATGTACATACATCTACAGATGCATAGGAAAAAAAGTCAGGCTAGCAGATCTCTCCATTCTTTCACACCCTGGACCTGGCCACAACTGCATATGTGAATGCATAACACAGGATATGTACAGAATACATTTTTTTTTAAATAAAACTTCTTTTGTTGGTAAATGACAGATTATTGAAAACAAAAGTTGCCAGAAGTTTCTTTATGACTGTCTATTTTAGGTACCGTTCCTGATCAAAACCCCTGACCCCACCTTCCAACACCCACTAACAGCCTTGGCTTTGTGGCTAGGACACTCACACTAGCTCACAGCCCTGCTACGCTTGATAGGGAAGTGATTTGTACCTTGTTCTTGAAAGTATTGGATGTTACCAGGTTAAGCTATTTGTGCATGTTGTAAAGAGAGCTAGATAAAAATCTCCATAAGCATCTTCACCCTGAAGTCGGGAGGTGGGGGGATCTACACAGTTATCAGCACTGCAGAACTGGACAATATTTTCTAGGCATCCCAAAGCTGTCCATTAGGAAAATCACTTCTCGGTTCACGGCTTCCCTTGAACAATACAGTGGAGCAATACTTCATCAGAACAATTAAACTGCAGCTACAAATGACTGACAAGCCCTGGCGACAGAACCTCCAAAGTAGTTTGTGGACTTACTAGCTGCGGAAGACTGAACTCACATTTTGCCACATAGACAACCGAGCTCCCTGCCTGAGCATTACTGGGACCACTGTCTCCCTGCTATGCCTGTTGCCTTACCTCTCTCTTTTTCAGCACTCACCAAATATATAAATCCTTACAAAATCTGCAGACAAAAAAAGCAGATGCATCTCTCTACATAACCACTTAAATCCTGCTGCAAAGCCGTCACCTCCTGGTTCTCTGGTTCCCTTCTGCCTTTCTCCATACCCACATAATTAAAACAGACTACAGACATCCTCTTTACCAAACACAAATTACACGCACATCTAACTTTTAAAAACTAACCATAGATGCTCCACTTTCCACATTTTTCATAGGTTCTCACAGAATGAGCCCACAAACTTCGATTTTAATAATGGTTTGGCGAAACAACCACAGACCACGCTCCATTGTTTCACGGACTATATTCTGACACTGTCTTAAAACTTTGGTTGGTAGAAATCATCCTGTATGTCTGATCCAATAAAGCTTACGTCATCATGTACACTGATGGATGATACTGCACTAATTGCTCTGAAGTCTTCTGGTCAAGAAGCAAAGAACCCATCGAAAACCTTCCTGTGGACAGTCAAGGTTTCTTACATCTCAGCAGCCAACATCAACGAGATGAGGCACGTTCCATACCCTGTCCTGGACAGCAGTAAGGGAAAGGCAGAAAAGTCTTTCCTCTAAAGAGGCAGAAAAACTGTTTTTATGTAGTTTTCAGTTCACAGTATCCTTATGAGTTTATCACAGGAGGAGAGAATGTTCTACACGGACAGTAATGTAACACAGCAAATAGATGGGGAACTGGATCTGGCAGTGCAGTACTGCTGCTATTCTGCTGCTTAATCTTCAGCAAGTCACTTCTAATCTTTATTATCTACTTTCCCCTTCCAGGTCTCATACCGGTTTCATATAGTAGATACAAGCATTCAGGGTAACTGATATTTACACGGTACCTAAAAAACCAAAGCCCTAGGTTTCCAATTTTAAGTGAAATGGGAAAAGGTTTGCAGTTTGTTATTGCTGTTTTCCACTAACAACAGTCAATAACTTTCAATAATCCTATCTTCCCTGCTTTTCAGGAAACTCATAAAACTGTGAAGCTAGCTTGTCCCATTTCAGATATCGTAATTAACCAGCACATCTTCGTAATTAACAAGACCCATAAACACTGAGGGAAACCTGACTTCCCAATGCACGTGTGTTAACAACTTGCCGTCACCTCCTCCTCCTCCTGTGGGATTACAGACACTAAATCAGCACCCTGACTTCCCATGAGCTACAGGCCCACTTCAGGAACGAGAGGACACATGTATGAGCAATTCCTTCCCAGGGATCAGTAAAGACTGTTGCAAGTTTTGAAACTGGATGATTCTAAAATCATTTTGAATTTTGAACAACTTTTCCCTGACTTAGAAGGTAATACAGAATAAGATTTGAGCTTCCTTCATCAAGCTGCACCTTTTTTCCCCTGCTATAGTCCTGGATTTAGTAACAGCCGTTCAGGAGGCGTGATTAGGATATAGCCTTGCGCAGGTGATTTCCTTCAACATCCTCAAAATCATTAGATCCCAAACCGTCTCTCTAAGCAGAGTACTGAAACCTTCGAGAGCCCTTCAGGCCTTACTACATGGCAAAACCTGATGTAGATCAGGATCTCAGGATGAAGAGCAGTTCTCCCAACTCTAACTGCATAATTAAACAAATAAAGTCCTGCCATTTGAGAGCTGCTTAAGATTGGCTTGAGTGCTTGCTATATTCCTCCAAGTAAGATGAGTAAACCTGCACTGCCAGACCGCATGCAGTCCTAAATAAGCTGGCTCAGAAACCTCCACTGTGACTGCTCCATGGGCAGAAACTAAATAGAACCACGAGATGATTCAGGTGGGAAAAGACCTCAGGGGGCCTCTGGTTCAACCTCCAGCTCAAAGCAGGGTCACCCATGAGATCACACCTGCTCTCTCAGGGCTTTATCCAGTTTGATTTTGAAAACCTCCATGGAAAGAGATTGCACAACCTCTCTGGGAAGCAAGTACCACTGCTTGACTGACCTCACAGTGAAAAATGCCTTATAGACATGGACCTCTGACTTCAATTCACACCTGCTGTCTCTTGTCCTCCCACCACACAGCATTGTGAAGAACCTGGCTTCACTCTCTTTAAAACCTCCCCACAGATGCTAGAAGGGCCACCCAAGCCTCTTCTCCAGGCTCAACAATGAGCACAGTTCTACCTCTCCTCACAAGGCAAGAGCTCAAACCTCAAGACAACCTTGGTAGCTCTCCACTGAGCTCATCGCAGTTTATCAACATTTCCCTTGTCCTGGGGCACAGTACAACTGGATGCTGCTTTCTGGATGTGGTCTAACAAGTGCCAAGTGGAAGGGGATAATTGCTTCACTTGACCTACTGGCTGTGCTCCTGTTAACACAGGGCACATGGCTGTCTTGCTGTCCACCACGACCCCCCATGGTCTTCTCAGCAGAGCTGTACCCCAGCCAGGCTGGTTCCAGGCTGTGCTGGTGCAAGGGGTTACTCCTGCCAGGAAAGCAAGCCAGGAAGCCCTCACCCTTAAATAGCCGTTTAAATGGTAAATTTGCTTAGTAATCAGCAGCAGATGAAATGGATAGAAATTGAAACCAAGTCTTCTTAGTGTTAATACACTTTACTTAGTAGTACTAAGTCGCATCTTAGGGCCATATTCAGATGGCCTAAATTCCACATAAATCCTTCTGCCGCCTCTTTCTTATTAGCTGGCTTTCAGGAAGCTCCCCATTCAGCATCTTACATAAATTCTCTGAACTGCTCTCCAAAACCACCTAGATTTCTCCATTGACTGAGAAAAGGGGCTTGAGTGGAATTCAGGCCACGTGAACTTAGTCTTTAAAGTCTGGTAACGTCGCAACATCAGACTGCATTATTCATTTGGTTTTGCCACCGTGGCAGTAAGTAGCTGCTTGTTTGTTAGGACAGGTTTTAGTTTAGTTACTCTTCCACTGGAACATATGTTTTTTAAAAAAAATGTAGATTTCTAAAGATTTCAGGATTCGGTTCTTCCTGCTACCTTCTGGAAATTTACTCCATAGCTGCGTCTCCATGAACAAGAATGCTTTATCCACGGTTCTCTCGCATTTTGTCCTGAGCCATGTGTGCTGCTTTGTTCCAGATGCCTTGACAATTCACGGATAAAAATTTGGTCTTTAGTACGATGGTGGCTCAAACTATTCACTGGCCTACAGAAAGGAGGGGGAATCAATGGCTTAAATGCTCACCAGTTCAGCAACAGAACACCATACTTTAAGTCAAGCATGAAGACACTTCCTCTAATTCTTCAAAGACTATCAGTTTTCCAAGAAATACCATTCTGATTTTCTTATGCTTTAGGCTGATTGATTTGATGTGAGAAATCTCAAATCAGATCTCTTGATTTGAGAAATTATTTCTCATAGCCATTATTGTTTTTTAAGTGTCATAAATGGAAAAGTTACACATATCAGCATACTCAGCCCAACATGCTCTACCCAGTGGTCTTACATAATTGGGATCCTCCAAGCAAGGGAGATGGAGCGGGCAAGAGGGGAACTATCCATCAACACTTCTGAAAAGAGGAACTGGGTTCAACACACCACAGTCCTGACACCTTGCTTCAGGACATGAACCCTGCTTTTGTCAAAGCCCCAGAGCCCTCCAGATGCACAGGTATGGACAGCCTACCCTTGTCCACGGCTGTAAGCTAGATCTCTCTCAAAATACCACACTACACCAACAGATACACGACTGTGAAATATACAGAACAATATTGAGGCTGAAGTTTATTATATTCACAATTACTTTGAGTGGAATGGGACACCTGGAGATGGCACAACTTTCAGAACCAAGCAACAGCTTATTGAGCATCAAACAGGCTATTTTAGAATAAATTTGGTCGGTTTGCTTCTCTCCAGGGGATCTGTTTCTGTTAGTAAGAAGCTTGCTTTCCTGACCAGCCAATAGGGACAAGATCCATACCACAGGCTGAGCATGTTACAGGTTTCAGAAGTTTCGACCACACAGATCAGCAGATCCATCAGATTCACTCAAGTTTATCAGCCGGCCATCAAAACTGAACATACAGAGCATTTAATTTGGACCTACCTCCTGTTTCTAGGGACTAACAATAACAAACATGTTGAATAAAACATTTCTTTGTTTTCTACAAAGAAAATTAAGTCTTTCAGTCACAATGTTTAGCTTCAACCATTCCTGAAGCATAAATCCATAGGACAAGGAGGAATTACCAGGCTTAACAATGTCTTTCCTTAACTTTTCAAAGCACACAGGACAGGCAAATACTATGAGATGTGCTCGCACTCTCAGTCGTGCAGATGGTTATGAGTACAAAGTCTTAGGAGTGCTCCCAGATGATTATCTTTCTCTTAAGACATAATTAAGACCTAATAACGCATCTAGCATTTCTGACTTTTACTTTTTACTCTCAGGGAAAAAAAAAAAAAAAGTCATATGTCACAGTGAACTTTTCCACTATGAGATGGTAAGTCAACTCTGGAGAAAGACTATTTAACCAGACAAAAATCCCATTAAGTCTTTTTGGTTTCATTTTCTGCTTTTTCTTTATATGATGCTTAGAACAATACGATAAAAAATACTCCTGTCAACTCAAATATTCCTTAAGACTTCTATAATATTCTAAAATATTTTGAGTAAGAACGAGTCCCCTTACCCTTAACAGACTTTTAAAAGCACTCAAAATCATTTATCATTGCTTTTGCTCTTTTTCACAAATTCTATATTGGTAACAGCACTTTTAACGTCAGCGAGTGAGGCTATTTAAATACAAGAATTTCACATTTGTTGTTATCAAATCCATTTCATAGGAAAAAAAAAAAAAAGCCATGTTCCAGAATCTGGTACTTCTAAACAAAATGCATTACTTTTTAAAAAATTATATACCAGTTGTTGTACATAATTATTACATGTTTTGTGGGGGTTATTTCTTCAGCAAGTTAAAAAAAAAAAAATCTAGTAGTGCTCATAAACTACCTTAAATTACCTTATTTTTATTCAAGTCACAGTTTTAATTTTTCTGAAAGTTACTGTTTGCTTATTTCCCAAGGATTCTGTATGGGTCCCACAAACCGAACCTCCTGCTGTTTATGGAACTATCTGAAATCTTTTAACGCTTGCTCCTCTCCCATACGCTTTGAGTGAAGAGTGTTCCTCTGCTATGTTTCCCGATCAAGTCCACGGAGGGAACGCACCTCAGCACTAAACCTAGCACCAAACCCCCACAAATCAGAATGAAAACAGTAAAATACGACTGGAAATTCCGATTCGTACCTCCCTCACCGGGCCGGTCTCACGGTACTTGCGCTCACAGACCACAAGCCGCACGTCGCGACTGCAGACTATGCGCAAACGCACTTTCGGTACCAAACCCCAAGACCGGCGATATTCTGATTACGCGGCTGGGACACGGCGTCCCCCGACCCCCGCCGGGCGGTTACCTGCCGGGCGGGCCGCGGCGCGCAGCCCTCTCCCGCAGCGCCGGCCGGCTCGGTGACTCACGGCGTGCTTTCTCCACCTCCTCGTACGTAAGAGCCGAAACACAAAGAAAAGCAGAACAAAAAAGGGCCCATTATTGCCCAATATTTCATTGAGTGGCCGGCAAGCCGCTCCCGTGCGCCCCGGCGCCGTGCCACGGCGGTCAGCACCTCACCGCGGCAGGGAGGCCGCCCGGCCGCCGCAGGGGCACCCGGCGCCGCGCAGCCGGGCCGAGGGCGGCTCTCACTGCCCCCCCCCCACCCCGCCGGGCCACTTCAGCACCACCGCGGCCCGGATGTCCGCCGCGCCCGCACTCGCCTGCGCGGAGGCGGCGGGAGGCCACGACGCCCCGCCCCGGGTTGCGGCCCCGGGAGGCCCGGCGAGGTGCTCCCCGTTCCGGCGGCCCCGCAGCACAGCGGGGCCGGGCGCGCTCCCGGCGGCGCTGGGCCACGCAGCCACCCCGTCGCCGGCCTCCCCGCAGCCCCGCACTCACCGGGCCCCGGCCCAGAGGACGCCCGCACGCTGCGGGCTGCCCCCACCCGTCCCGGCGCGGCCGCTCCTGCCGCCGCGGCCCGAGTGCGCGCCCCCGCCCGTGCCAGCGCCTGGGCTCAGCCGCGGCTCGGCAGCCCGCCGCCGCCGCGCGCCCTCATTGCGTATGCGGCACGGCGCCTCCTGGTTGGCCGGAGCGGGGTGGCGCGCGGGGCCGGGCTCCCGAGGAACGGTGAGGGGGCGGGCCCGAGCCGGACCGGGGTTACTACAGGTCACCCGCGGCGGTGGGCGGGACCGAGCGTTGGGGCGGTGCGGGGACAGGCCCGCTCCGCGCCGCGTCAGCCGCGGCACCCCGCCGGGGTTCAGCCCCACTGCGCCTGCGCGGCGCGCCCTACTCTGGGCCAGCCTGGGCGGCGGCTGCCGGGGTCACCGCAGTTAGAAATTACCCGCCCTCTTCCTGCCTGCATCTGCGTGGTTTTTACCTCTATTAAAACGCCTGTTACTTACCTGTAGTTGGCCGTTAACTTCCTTGCTTTGACAGGAGCTCCCCCGGTGAGGGGTGACCGCAGAAGTGTCTGGGTGATGGGAAGAGTTCGTTTTGCCGTGTGTGCAGGATCATGCACTGTTGCCTCATTCTGGCTGGAGCCCTGACGCATGTTAATGTGTATTTTTTGGACACGTCTCCTGATTAAAGTAACTCATGTAGAGTGTTGAGTTCGTGCAGAGCTCCTTCTGAAGGGTCAGCGTTGTGGTGGGAGCAGCTGGCCGGAGGTGTCTGCCTGGGCTGGGCCTCAGGCTCCGGAGGCTGCGGTGAGGCCATGCGCCAGCGTCGGCCCCTACCCCTGTGTGCTGGAGGGAGCCACCCTCTTCCGCCTCCCTGGCTGCTTGGGTCGTTGTTCTAGGGCTGCTGCAAGAACTTCAGGGTTTGAGGTTGCCGTTAAGATTTTACTGAGTCTGCGGTTTTAAATTAAGGCGTCATTAGTGGCGCTTGCTGCAGAGGTTTGTGCCGTGGATCTCTGCTGCAGAACTGAACAAAGGCCGCTTATTTCACATCGACTGGCATCAAAGCCGGCATCACTTGGAGCAAGTTTTGGTTAGTACTGCTCCAGGCTAGGTTCCTGTTTAACAATTACCGAGGACCTCTTTTATCGTATTGACTCATCCAGATCCTGCAAATGTTCCTTCAGAATTAAAGGTTTTAATTTAACCAGTGTAATGCAATATTGAAAGACAAAATAAATGAGCACTTGCCAAAGATAAGCAAAATAAAAACAACAAATGGGAAGAAGGTTTCAGAGCCCAGGAGAAAGATTTAGTTACAGCGGGTTGTGCAGTTGTGTCTGCAGTGGTGGCAGTCACAGCTGCTGCAAGGGTGAGGTTTGTTTTCCTCCGTACGTGCGGGTGAAGTGCTGCTGTCACACAGCCCTTAGGGCCGAAGAGCCCAGGGATCTGAACTGCACAAACAAGGAAGGGGAGAGTAGGATTGCAAGGCTAAGGGCAGTAGTCAGAACACAACCCGACCTACAGATCGCCGGGCAGTGAGTTACTTTGTGCCATTTATAAACTATGCAGCCGACCACCACGCATGGCACATGTCCCACAAATAGTCCTTCCTCCTTTCCCCTCCCAGACAACAACATCTCAGAGGAAGAAGCACTGTTTATGTCTATGGGCATCTGCAGAGTCCTCGAGTGGCAGGGAATATACTGACTCTTACTAAAAGCAAATGAACAGGGGGTACGTACTTCTAATCGAAAGAGCAACTGAGTCAGTCACCTCAGTTACGGGAAAAAACGCTTCCAAGTGTTTAGAACTGGAACAGAAGAGATGGCCACTGACAGTTCTGAAAAGCAGGAACGCATTATCCACAGGAGTTATCCAAGCTATAAAGGTCATGAGCTACCCAAACAAAAGTGATGCTACCTGAAATATGGGTAGGAGCATGGAGAGGCTATATTTAAAACAGTTTCACTCTCACTGGAAAAAGTGAAAAAAAAGATAAGCGGACTTGGAAGGAGAAGAAACTCATTTTTCAAAGATGGAAAATGTAGGCATTTCTGCAACAGGAGGCAATTCAGGTGGTTTTCTGCCAAAGGATTCACTTACATCGGTAGAGCCAGCGTAAACTTGATAAATACAATGTGAATATTAGCACAAGGAAAGGAGTCCTGGATTTGTGTCATGCAATCTTTCACATTTCATTCAAGGCAAGGAAGGTTCAGGATAAAACTACAAAAGCGATTTTACTTCAAGGAAGATGGAGGATAAAGCACTGGACAGTGCAGAGCTCATCTGCTCAACATCGGATCTCATGTCCAACTCTGTGTTCTCTTGTTTGCTCCCAGGTAATCACCAGCGACTGAGCAGTAAAATACCTTGGCAAAAGCCTCACTTTGAGAAATGCATGGAATCCACAACTTGAAATTAAATGTGACCCTTATTAAACTGCTAGATTTGAATACTATCAAGTTTTATGAGCAGAAGATTTGGAAGAAACTTTAACTCCAAACACAGATCTGTTGTAAACTTTGTATTTCAGCCTTTATTACAGGCTGCATCAATGTGCATGTTTTAAGTTGGCCTGAACTTTCGAGTTATTTGAAATCCAAAAGCTAACTGTGTAACTAGCTATATTTATTTCCAGTAGACACAGCTATTGCCTATATCCCTAGCAGTCTCCAGGGTAAATGAGGAGTTCATGATGACATACCACCCCAGCAAGATGTTTAAAAATTGTAAGGCTTTTGGTGTTGATGTCCCCCAGTTCTTACTGGCTTAGTCTGGAGTGAATAACAGCTATGTTACCCAAACTGGTACTCCATGCGGGTAACTAAGCAGCTTGCAAGCCTGTTACAGACACCAAAGCAGCTGAAGTACTTTCATTGCCCTGCAAATACCAACCGTCCAACCCCTCCAGGATCTTCCTGTGTGCAGGTCCACGTGTCAGATATTCATCACAGAGCATTTGTTATGTTCCAAAATGCTCTCCAGTGCATTCCCTATCTGAAGATAATTTAGACAGGAGTAAGCCATTAAAATAACAGCAAAAATAGTTAGAACTTACTAGTAATTCCTAGCAGGTTTTGAAGCTTTCATTCATTAGTTTTTAAACTAATTTCTAAGGAGTTATGATTAAAAAGGCTAAACTGTCTCCACCCCACTGGTCTACAGAGACATTTCTTAAACTTTCCCGTGTACTGTTTGGTGCTGGCGGCTGCTGGATACAGTACTCCAGGCTGGAGAGCCTGGTCCCTGGCAAGCCCTGTGGCTCCTAATTCAGCTCAGCATCAGAGGTGAAACATCATCTGCAGCTCACGCTGATTAAGTAACTTCAAATTTAGAGACACCTAAGGTTAAAAAATATATACATATATACCCAACATACGGATTTAAACAGATTCCTACATGTATTCAGTATTTTGAGCTGCTTTATAGATTCCTGATGTTTACATATAGCATAGGCAAAGTTTTTCTTGATATCAGGGATTTTACCACACCTTTTTGCTTAAATGTAGTAGCTTTTTACACAGCAGGGCTTTGGAAGATACTGGGGTAATGTGTCACTTACTTACACTGTAACACTTTTCTTGTATGAGTCTATGTTCAGTATCCCATAGGAAAACCAAAGAATTCGGGGGTTTATAGTAGACACAATAGTCACCTATAAAATGATTGATAACCTATGTTTGTAATTGGAAATTTAAACTGCACAAGACACATACATGAGTGACTGTGGGAGACAGTGACCTTTTATACACAAGCTCCGCACAGTGATAGGAAATGACAAGTTAAAATAGTTGCCGATTTATATTTTAAATAAAAAGGCACAATAGCCCAAGTAAAGGCAGGAAAGAAGTTGTTTTGTCACCCTAGAGCATTCAGGCAGGGAAGGAGTATCTGTGAAAACATTCATGGCTCCTACTAACCACATTCATGTATTCACAAGTGGTTGTTTATTTTTTTTTTAATTTCCAGAAGAAAAAGCTCATAAACTATTCTCACTTTCCCTTTTAAAAAGTTTCAGGCATCCATTCAAGGTGAAAAAAACACTGCCATATGTTTTGATCAACAACAGAGAATGAATAGCAAGTAGTAAATAGGAGGCAAGTTTGCAAGTGATCTTATAAAAATACTGATTTGGAAGTACAGTCAACTGACTCATCAAGAAAGAGAAGAGAAAGCCAATGTTATATTTGGCCAATTCTAACTAATATCCAAGGGGAGTTAATAAAAACAAAACTACGAGGCACACTGAAAGAGGAGAGTCTATGAATGGGTAAATATGTGTGGAAGGTTGGCATTAATCTTTGATGAGCAGGCTGCTCCCTGCTGATACTCGGGAAGAAGCTAGCAGGGGATAAAAACAACAGTGTCACAGACAGAACAGATGTGAGAGCTTTTAGCTAAAAATCCCTGGGGGGACAGAAACAAAATTAAGTACTTCAGGAAGGTACATATGTTCAAACTAAACCCAAATTGATTTCTTATGTGAAATAACAGAGACAATTAAAGAAGGGCTTGGGTAGGACAAAGCTCGTGGTCTGTATAGAATATATTTCATTGTAGCCTTCGAACTTGTGAAAAATAAATGAGACTATAATTAGCAAACTTTCTCGATGACTCATTAAATAATTGAACACTACAAATTAATACAGTATTACTCTAAATTAAATTTTTTTTAACTAAAAGGAAGATAACATTTTTAAACTGTTTGCTTAGAACTTTTTTTGCATTAACTACAAACAATAACCAGTTCAACAAAGGGACTCATACCCCTTGACATTTTTGATTAAACACTCAAACTGGCACTGTAATGTTCTATTTCTAAAGATATCCTGGTAGTGTGGCATTTTGAGTGCCCTCTTAAAACATAGAGAGGGCTGAGCTAATACTGAAGGGGCAGGGAGAGCCAGCTGGGATGCGGGTTCTGGCCGCAGAAACAGCTTGTGTTCCCGAAGTGATCATTCCCAGAACGGTTAATTTTGGGGTGTTGTTTTAAAGGATGGAAGAACATTTCTAGAGCAAGCAGCATGAGGTTTCAATGCTAAATAGTCTCCACGTACATATCAGTACATTTGACTCATTTTTATCCATGAAGCTTTTTGTTTCCAAATAAAGGAACAAATGAGTAAGCTGCTAAGATTAAATTGGAAAGCAGCAAACTCTGGCAACATGCCCCAAATGATTAATTATTTAGTAGAACATTTGGTAATATGGTCATGCCCAGAGCCACTTTTCACAGAGATTGATGACATTAATAATAAGGTGATCAAGGGCAGAGTGTAAAATTTATCACCACTTGACACAGTTCAGCTTTGTTAATGCTTGAGTACTACTTTAAATTCCTCTCTCGTATTTTCTCATACCACAGATATATTGCCAACCTACTGCGATAAATCAGAGCGCCATACAGGTATTAATAGGATGACAACCCCCCAAACCGGAAATTTCCAACTAGGAGAAAGCATGTAAGTGGGTTAGGAGCTGTAAAACAAGCTGCAAGGCGCGCTCCGCAACACCGCCGCACCCGGGAACTGCCAAGCCATGAGAGATTGTGTCGCCCACGGAAAATCAGAGGCAGGATTAAAAATAGAATTTATTTCTACTCTTGAACTTTCTCGCTCAAAAGCCGCCCATCATTTTCTAGGCCAACGAAATGTTACAGTGGAGCTGACAGCGTCAAAGGCAGCCAAGAGGAATCAAATCATCTATGAACAGCAACTCAAGCATGCACTAAAAAGGTGATCCCTATGGGCTCCAAAGACATTGATGTCCTGAGCAACCAGTGTCTTAAAATACAATTTAATCATCAAATAGACCATAAAACCATCCAAGCCCAGGTCCGAGTCCATGTCTGAGCCCTCCACACTGCTTGTACACCAGCAGCCAGCCAGACCAGGCTCCCTGGCACCTCACTGTGTGCCCAGGCTTTGCTCCATGGGCACGGATGCTTTGGGCATGCTGCAGCCCAGTCCACCGACACCCGTTCCAGCCTTGGCTCTCCTCTGCACAGCACAGATTTAAGGTTGCATCTTCATTAAACCAGCACCAGCCACAGAGCCCTTTTGCTTTTTACACCACCATAGTAAGACTCACCAGATTTGTCTGGATTACCCTGTGTTCACCTGATATTTGAGAAGGAAGAAGGAAAAAAGCCACTCACCAGGACAGACTTGCTTCCTTCTGCAATTCTGAATAAATAAACACGGTAAAAGAGTACTGTTACAAATAGAGCTGGTTGTTATAAACCCTGTCATGCAACAGTGAGTTGCTAAAACAATCCAAGAGCGCTTTCCTGCTGCAGCAGGTGATCGTTGCAAAGGATTCTGATATTTTGCTTTTATTTAGAGTTTTGTTTAGTCAACTACTGTGCAATGTTTTCATAAAACAAAAACATTTTACAGTCTGAGGCTTCAACCAGGAAACAAATGCAGCCAAGGGTTTCCAAAACAGAAGCTTAAATTTGGGCTTTTGTGCAAGTCAGATCTT
Source organism: Nyctibius grandis (assembly GCF_013368605.1). Classification (NCBI taxonomy): domain Eukaryota; kingdom Metazoa; phylum Chordata; class Aves; order Nyctibiiformes; family Nyctibiidae; genus Nyctibius; species Nyctibius grandis. The sequence goes on from NC_090665.1 coordinate 19,809,280, forward strand.
TGGCATTATTTGAGAAAACTGAGGTAAACTACCGAGTATTTGGCAGTTTGGGAAACACTGTGCCTTAATGAGGTGCCTGAATGTACCCGAGATGTGTTCTGGGAATAGGTCCCCCATTTACCCATCTCCTGTGCAAACCACATTCATGTTGGAACTTCTCCCTCACATTTGCAATGCGCTTTTTTTCTTTTGAGAGGGTCTAAGGCTGTTTAACAATTTCATTAAATGAGTCACTGCTACCCCACGATATTTGTATCTGGTTTAAAAATAAAAGAAAAATAAATTCTAAATCAAATACTAATATATTTAAATACACACTAACATTCTATCCTGTATCATAAAAGTATATTAGAAAACAGCATAAAAAACATATAGAAAGCATATAGAACTGAGCACTCAGAGTAACAAGTAAAATCAGAAAATATACAAAGAATAAAAAGAAAATGTGCAGAGAATAAAGACAGGAGGATTTAAGAGAAAGGTCTCATTCAAGAATTCATAGCTGAAAGTGCAATAATGAAAGTATGATTTTATAATCCTCCTACGCCTTGCCATTATTCTGAAGTAAACCTAAGAAGGCATAAATAACTGAAGACAGTGTGATCTCTTTGATGATTAAAGTGATACAACACTCTGAGTTCAGACAGAGGGTGGTTTGGGTTTAGGGAAAATAGGCTGGAAATGTCTGGGAGCGCACAGAGCATTCATCCTCACCTGACACAGGAAAGGTTTGAGGATTAGAAGGATTAAGATTAAGGCAGACAGTTCATGCCCGAGGAAGACTACAACCACACTGCTTAACAGCACACAGAGAGGCCATCATGTACCGTGATCTGCATCACTGCAAAACGTTTGCTTGATCAGCTACTGGATCATATCCATGTTCTTCAAAACGCTGCATTCTGTACCTCTTCTCTCCTCGGATATTTCTAAAACATGAGCATTTCTAAGAAAGGAAAGTAAAATATATGCGAATGTGTATAAAAATTAGAAACAACAAATATTTTGTATGCGCAGTGAATATTCTTAAGGGATTATTCCCCTAAATCTTTCCCTTAGGAGACCAAAACTCCATTACATTTGCAAGAGAACATCATAATTCAAAGTCTGAAGTCCTGAAAGGGTGATCCAGCTTAAACACGAGCAGTATTTCCACCTGAATACTGTACGCTGGACCTTTCTGGAGACAACCCATGCCAAGAAGCTCTAACTCCAGTCCAAATATCCACTACTTTTGGCAAGAAGACAGCAAACATGACTTTATCCTCTCAAACTTTGAATAACTCACAAAATACATTTCGGGCTGGTCTATGCCAGCCAGTTAAGCACAGGAAGGACACATCATGCTCAGTATTCAGTGCAGACAAGGACCATTGCATTCCTGTGCAGCTGTCAGCCGACAACACAATAGCACAGGTATTCAGAGACCTCCTATAAATAAAAAAAAAGAGGTGTGTTTTTAATATATTAAGCTTTCAGGATTATGACAGCTTGGGAAAAAATGGACATACTTTGTATAGTGCTCACCTAGTTATGCCCTGTAAAATTTTTAAACCGTATCTGCACTTTATTTAGTGTTATTGGGGTTGTTTTTTAAAGGCATCTATTTCTCTAGTTGAGACAAAAGCCTGGAATTTTAAATCAGTCATTAGCACAGCTCACCAAGGTCATGTTCTCACGTAACCTGTTTGGTTCCTGGGAGACAGGTCGGAGAGCTCAACTGCACGTACTGAGTCAGCTCCCTTTTATTCCAGAATAGGACACTAACACAGGCAACAAAATTGTTTTTGCTTGTAGCAAGGTGTTGCTGTTTACCGTGGGAGGGTTTGGCAGTAATTGCTTCTTATATAAACAAGCAGAAATGACCTATGCTTTCTGGAGGCCTAAAGAATTTTATTAATTCCTTGAAAATATGTGTAGATGTAAAACCTTGGACCTGATATATATTAAGTCATTATGCACCTTAAGTTCTATTTCATCTCTTAAGGTAAAGCACTGAGAGCAATTTGTAGTGCGCTGATGCGTTAGAAATGTCTGCAAGCTATAGGGCTGGTTTAGCATACAGTATTTTTAGAAGGAATTAGAGCACTATTTTTTCAAGATTTTCAGTCTCAGACAACTAGGCTGGTGATACTGTAATTAACAGTGATGTAAATGTAATAGTGAATAATGACTGTAGTTACTGAAAGTATATTGTGGAATATCTAATCAATGTGTGGAATCTGGATGCCTTTAGAATATGATCAGCTAGAAAAATTGTCATTAGGTGTCATTCGCTTTGTTCCTGCTGCAACAAAAAAAGCATGATACAAACCATTGAGAACTAATATTTATTAAGAAACTCATTTTAAAAAGCTTTAAACTCTCCATGTTACCTCCTTATTTTTCTTGTGCAAGGGATACCAGATTTTATAGCAATATTAAATTTCCTCTGACTATCTCAAAGAATAAAACCACTGGAAAAAAAGATGCTTAACTGATCCATCACTGTTTCTCTCTTTTAACAGTTTGCAACACCAATTCATGAAGCTCTTTATACTTTTTTATTACCCCATCCATCTCCTCCTCAGTACACAGCACTGAAGGTAATGATCAACATCACAGTCATTATACCATGAAGAGAGCAGTTGTTTTTTAAGCAAGAAAAAAATCCAGCTTGCAATTTGATTTTAGAAGTTGATTAAATAGCCATGCTCTTAATTCTAAGGCACCAAATGATCTCCCAACCTGCTGAAAAGCACCGCTCCCAAAACGCTGCCAGCCCTCACAGTCAGCCTTGGGGGAACCTGTAGTTCTCCTACGTTTCATTTACCCGAGTCGAGTACAAAAGAAAAACTGGTCTTAATCTAAAAAAAAACCTCAGCAAATAAGACATCAGTGCTTGTATAAACAAAGCCTGAAATCTTGACAGGCTCCAAATCCAGAATGCAAAGGATGTAATCTTAGATTTGCTATTAACACTTTTTAGATTTTCTGTGGCACAAGTAAAGATTTTTTTAAAAAATTTAGGCTTACAATGTGGCTTTTGAGAGATGCTTATTGCCTACAGAACCCAGTCCTTGATGTAGGAGATATATATATAAAAATATAAAATATAAATAGAAAACAGAAAATAGAAATAGAAATTTCCCCAACATTAGACACTTCTAAGATTCAGCTGGACAGGGCGCTGGGCCATCTTGTCTAGACTGTGCTTTTGCCAAGAAAGCTTGGACCAGATGATCCTTGAGGTCCCTTCCAACCTGGTATTCCATGATTCTATGATCTATATGCCCTGATATCATGGGAATTGGCTAACATAAGTCCCAAAGAAGCCATGCTTGATGTGCCAGCTGCGGAGCAGCCCAGCTGTGCTCAGCTGGAAACACAGGCAGGAGAACTGCCACTGGCATTTCAAGAAGAAGGTGTTAGATTTAAATGACAGCTCTTTTAAAAGAGCACAACAAAACTGCTGCCGGGGAGGGAGAGGCCAACACACAGGTAATCCTCCTACTGAGCTAAACTTTCGGGTCCCCTGAAAATTCTAATTTTTCCCTTCCTGCAAAAGCTGTAGTCTTTATGTACAACTTTATCTGGAGCAGTAACTCACATGCTCCAACCCAGCTGCTGTAACCCCTGCTCTCCATCATCTTTGCTCCTTTCTCCATCTTCATCACTTGTTGTGGTACATGCAACATAGCCCTTGATCTTACAGCAGTTGCACTAGACTAGGATCAAAGTTTAGAGGCTGGCAAATTAGCGTAGGAGACTCCAGCCACAAGGAAAAGGCCTTTTCATACTTGAAAAACAACATGCATACTTCTGCTGCCAGGTAACTAAAAACATAGTTATGGTTAGACACGTGATGATGAGTAACAAGGATACAGATTACTAGCTCCTGAGTGCATGGAGATGTGTTCACACTGTCTAAAATGCTGACAGTGCCAGGATTCATCACTTGCTTTTAGTGACACCTCCTCCTAAGTGCTTTTATTTTTCCTTCATGAGCTAAAATTTCAAAATGTGACAGTAAGAGCTAGTTATGGATGTCCTGAACTGACAAACAAGCGGTTATCCACAGAAAAACAGATATATTTAAAAAACAATGGGAAGATCATACATCCGTATCCCATCTCATTGGCACTAATTGTGGTTAATAGCCCCTCTTACGACAGGGTTAACGACCATGTCCCAACAGCTGCGTTCCCTGCCCCTTCGCTCGGCTGACCAGTGGCTGGCTGCTTGTGCTGAAATGGGACGGGGGCGGGAAGTACAGACCGAGTCTGGTTCTCCAGCTCTTGGTGGCTCAGAGCAGCTCTTGGTTTTCATTCAGGTAATGGAAAAGATGGGGCAGTGGGCCTTTGATGTCCTTCTCAGTGGTAATTCTGGGACCTGCAGCTGTTGTTGGCAGGAGGACACTTCTCACTGGGATCAGCGGAGGCACTGCTGCTCCCCAAAGCCAGTTATTTTAAGTCACATCTAAACAAGGAATTATCAGCTTAAGATCAGCCTTTCTTCCCTGCAGCAGGTTCAATTAGATGCAATACTAGGTAACTAAAAAGCAAAACTACATCCCTCTTGCTTGAGCCAGAGCCCTGTTGGCTGCGGTGGGTGTTGGCTCCTGCTGAATTGAAGAATCCACAGCCTGGCTGTAGGTATGTGGGTAAATACCTGGGAGGGAGACATGCCCTGTACGCCTCTGTTTGCAGAGCTGGGTCCCAGCCACGGAGGCACAGCAGCCTCATTGCAGACACTGCTCTGCGTGCTGATTGCCATCATCCTTGCTGCAGGAGGGGAGGTGACTCCCCACCACTGCTTGTACCACCCGCCTGGCACCACCCCGCTTTCTGGTGGGAGGTATTTGCCTTCTCTCTAGCACATCCCCTGAGCAAAAATAAATACCCCAACAAAAACTATCACCGGACTTGTCACACTTCACAGCCTGCCCCATGCACGCTAATGGCCCTCCTTGCTGTCCATACCCTGCAGTTTCAGTGGGTATCTGCTGCTCCAGCCGTCGTGTATTTAGTGTCAGAGTATCTGCACCAGCAGTTTGCATCAGGTACACTGCTATAATCAAAGCAGAGGCTGAAAGCCCATTGCTGACAAGGTCTTAGAAACATGAAGAGGCTTGCAGTAGGGAAAACAAAGCAAAAATGCTCTTAACACATCTGTGGGGTTTTTTCTATGAAGCTATTTTATGGGGGTTTTATCCATCACTAGGTCATCTATACAGTATTATTGCCCATTAAATAAAAAGATTTACATACCAAAACAAAAAGACGTATTGTATTTGCGAACAACCAAATCCCAACGTCTTTATTTTTGCCAGGCCCAACTCGGGAAACCTCTCGCTGAACGGCTAAGCACCAGATCAGGGCTCCCAACAGACATTTATGTTGGAGATACCACCGGACGGTGACAGCCAGCTCTGAAGGTGAAGCTAGGCCCTCCTTTTCTCACCGCTGAATTAAAAAAAAGTGTGGGTAAATCCCCTTCCCTCACAAGTCAGAGCGTTTCTATTAACACCAGTTGGGTGAAGACCTCAGTCTATATCCAAATACCTTGGGAGTTCAGGCAGTGCGGATCCAGGGCTGACACTCATGTCTTACTGACATCCATGATTATTGCTCCTCGGCTTCCTTGCAGCTTTACCAGCCCACGCCTACGGCTGCGGCTTCATGGAGCATCTCCTCCAGCCAGCGGTATTCACCTGGACCTCCCTTCTCGCTGCTGTGCCCTCAGCCCGGGGTAGCCCCCTCGGCTCCTCCAGCTCGCTCTGGGTCTGTCCGTCTTCTCGGCCAGATTTCTGAAATGATTCAGTTTAGGAAATAAACAAAGTGGAGCTTTGCCTTTTGGGGAGAGGCATGAGCAACCGGTGAGCAGCCAGGATACCAGCAACCTGCCGTCACAACCCAAGACTGTCATTACCTTACATTGCATATAATTAAGCCTGCAATTTAGCATCACTGAATTAATTTGTTCAATCCTCATTCGCTTGCTTTTATTGGAGGGGAATGATCTGAAAGCAGCTGAAGTGATGGCATTGGGTCACTGCATTCAACTACACACGTGCTTGGGCCGTGAAGTCAGGTTCCAGATCTGCACACTTCAAACTTAAAAGGAGAAAACTCCAGCACAGACTCCTCTCCAGTTCTTTGTGCCTATTTTGTTGCCAAGATTTGTTTGAAATTGATGATTAATCAGGAAACTTTTGAAGAATCCAACCAGGACAGAAATCCAGGTGAATTTTGGGTATATATACTTTTTGAAAGATTTCACTTAATTTTATCAATATTGCTGTGCTAAGCAGAATACTTTTGAGAATCCAGGTATGCCCGTCATATAAAAAGGTGGAACAAACCTAGGACTGGTGGTGAGAGTGCTGATGGAACTAATGCACATTTAAAACATAAACCCCTTCCCTTCGACATTACTCCATTTGACCTGGAATATGCAGAGCCACAGCAACCCTCAGATTGCTTTATACACCAGTGAGATTGCTTCAAGTGCTTTACGAGAGAACTAAGAAAGCTCATGAAAATAAAAGCCATCATTCAAAATTTCTAAGAGCCGTTAGGAGTGGAAATCAGCTACAGAAAGTTCTACCATTTTATTACATACATGCACAACATGTATACACATACATGTATATGGAACTGCTTATTTACTCATTAATCAACTTTTTACATCTCGCATCCATGGTAGCTCCTTTGCTGCAAGCCCGTAACCAAAACTTAGGGGTGGCTGCAAAGCCCTTTTCAAACATTAAAAGGATCTGGACATCATGTTCTAATTTTCTTTTAGATGTTTATAAATATTAAAATAAGAGCTCTAGATAACTGTGCTGGAGAGAAACCATGTTTTACCTAAGCTCAGCCTGCTCTTCTAACAATACCACTAATTTCAATACCTGATAAGTTAAAATATATTGCCAGTGAACACACAACAGAAAGTTATTTTTCTGTTGAAATTTTAACTGAAAGTTATCCCAAGTAAGAATGAAAAACCATAGCGGCACTGGCATTACATCAAACATCAGTCCTGGTGCATTAAAAACGTGCCTCTGTACCATTCGTGATCAGAGAAAAGATCAAACGATATGGAGGGCTGGCTGGTGATTTTTTAATAAGTTCTGGCAGCGTGGTTACAACTCTGGACAGGGGCCAAGAGTGCAGTTTTCATGTGCAATCGAGGCTACAGCTTAAAACAAAGAAGGAATCAAACCCCCCTCACTGCAGTCAGGGCTGGAGAGGGAACAAGCCAGCAGCTGGTCGCGGTGGAGCCCAGGAACCATGGCTGGGGATGGTTGTACGTTACATTCCAATTCATTTTCATATTTTTTTTTTAATGCAAGCGATTAAAACCACAGCTGTCCATCTGCACTCCCCCGTGACAGCTGGTTTTGCCTCCCCACAGATTAAGTAAAGCCAATCAGGCTCCGTAACCCACCGAGCCCACTGCCTGTTGATGCCAGCGCCCGGTTCAGCCCTGTTCTCACTCCACCCACTGACTGTGCGCAGCAGGTGACTCCAGTGGGACACCACCATGGCAAGTGCCATCTCCATGCCTCTGTAGATAGGTCAGGCTGGGGAAGCTGTGCCTGACTGCTTCTCAGCCACCGCAGGGCAGAGCAGCCCTCCCGTTGCGTACATGGGGTCAGGAGCGGCGTCAAGCTGAACAGGAATCGCGAGTGAAGCTGAGAACGTCGTACCCAACAGCCTCGCCTTTGAGGAGCATCTGAAATCTCAGCACACAGCTGCAATTATGTCCTTTTTCAAATACCACTTTGCCTTAAGCAAAGAAGTTGCATTTACATCAGAGGGTGTCACAAGGGCCCTGCAATACGAACCTTCATGGGAAGCAGGATCAGATTTTTTTGATGCAACTGTGCAAAAAGTGCAACGGCATGTGATTAGCGATTTTACGTGAAAAGACCCAGTTTCGCACTCTTCTCTATTTTTTCTAGCTCTTACCATCTTGCATTGTGAAATCCAACACAGCAAACATAGCAATGCAGTCAAGCAATATCAGAAGAATATTCTTCCAATACTGAAAAGTATACATCACATGTAATGTTAGCAAAATTGGTAGCAATGCCATATAAATATTGAGCATGTCAACATTAATATCCAGCTGCTGCTGTGAAGGACTGTAGACAAATAGTGTAATAAAGATTTTTAAAACTTGGGATTTCCATGTAGGTACCCAAACCAGTAGCCTTTTTTCCAAAGGTTCAGAGTGCCAGGCTATCATCATACAAAATCAGGTGAAGAGATTCTTGTAGAGACAAGACTTAGGGTTTAGGATTCCAGTTTATAAAACAATTAGTTGAACTTCAAAGTCATTTTATGTTGTTACAGTCGTACTTTTGGTTTTGTTCTTTCAAGTATGGATCATTTTCTTCTGTACTTTGTTTCTTACTAGTGCTTTCACTAATAAATAATATAAACATAAATAATGTGTCCGTTTCATTTTCCCGCCTCATATGGAAAAGATCAATTATGGAGTTTAAACCAGCTTTCAAAACAAAAAATGTTACCTAAAGAAAGAGTCTAGGAACTGCCTCTTCTGTGCAGGTAAACTTCCATGCTTAAAAAAGAAGACCCAAGTTGGTGACAATATCACTTACTAGTTTTACCTGCACTTACATTATGCCCAGACTGAGATACGGATCAGAGCTTTTCACACCCACGAGTGCTTTTCCTCAGAGGGAGATGAGCTTCTCAAGATACTCCTGGTAGGGCTACTCACCTTGCAGTGAGGATCAGGTTTTCAGCACTGGATTTTGAGAGACAAGGAAATTTTGCATTCACTGGGATCAGGCCACTAAAATACCTTGTTCTCTTCTACTTTTTCCACCAGCCTGTGTACAGATCGGTTATTGGAATTAGGGGTCCCAGGTGCCGTGGGGGGAGCAGCCTGTGACATAGCCATACCCGCCAGTGAGTGCCAGCAGGCTTTGGTATCTAGAGACACGTTAAGCAGTTTGCAGCAGTAGACGCCTGGGAAGCAGTAATGATGCTGTGGCCAAAGAGGTAAACCGAGGCACAAAGGACGAGGGCCCAGTCTGAATCCCAAGATAATCAATTAATGAACTCTTATTTATTACAAAATGGTCAGCCCTTTGTGAACCTGTTCCCTGTTTGCCGACCCACTGTCCTGACTTCTAGACCACTTGTGGCTTGTGGGATCAGCCCCACTTTTACCTGGTTAAAAGGACTGAGAAGCCAGCAGAAGATCAATTTTCCCATTTGAATTTGGTTTTAAACGCACGAGGGAAGTTATTGCACCGTCAGTACCTATAAGTAGAATCCTCTTGAGCTGATTATCCATTGGCGCAAGTAACTTCTCCCAAGGTTACTACGAGTTTTTAAGACTGAATTAGGACTCTCTGAAGTGCTTCATTCCTATAGGGTTTGTGGCATAGCGCTGAAGTCCATCATACCTGAGGATTTTGCTTACTTCAGCAGTACACATTTTCTCAACGGTTCCTAAGACATCTGGAGTCGTATGGGACTATCTGGGCAATGAGAAAACTTCAAAGTGCTTTGCTCTGAAATGTCCAGTCTCCGAAGACAGCACTTCCTGAAAGGCAAAAAGGTCTTGAGAACACATTGCTGCAAGGGTTGCAAGGGGGCCCCGGGTCTGAAAGCCAAACAAACAAGAAACCCACATGGCCTACAAGGCAGACTGGATCAGCCTGTTTTCCTCGAGCCCTACAAATCTCAGATGACCTGCTCCTGACTCCCAGCTTCTGCCTCATGTAAAACTGAAATAAGCCTCACACGTAAGACCCAGGATAACATGGTCTCTACTGGGGGAGTGAAATCTTCTTAAGTTTTCCTGCTGACTTCAAGACCTTTCCCCTGGCACTGTATGTTTTCAGAGAAAGAGAAAATGCTACAGGCAAATGCATTTCAGCCTTCCCTGCTGCTCGCCTGATTCAAAGCAGATCTCAATTAGCTGCATCAGATATATTTAAGAGTTGCCATACACCAGTGAAAAGACATGTTGCTTTGGACTTACTTCTGTAGTGCTTCTCGGGATGGATGCCTTAGAGGTCACTGAGCAGAATCCAGAACCTGAGAACAGCGGCTGGGGGAAATTATTGACATATCTACATTTTAGTTCAGCTTAGGGATGCACGTCTGTACTGAATCTCCCAAGCATAGCAGTAAGAATTAGTTAAAGGTATGTTTGTGATGAGTAAACACTATAAAACTGAAGGAGTAAATTCCTAGGTGCAGCTTCACTTCTCACCTGAGAATAATTAACATAGGAAATGGAACCATTTCTTCCACAGTAGTTTGGATCCGGCGAGAGCTGTGTGCCCATACGGCCTTTTCAACACACCTGTAAGACATTCAGCATACCTTGACCCCTCAAAAAATGACAACAGCTATTTCGGCTTGGCTGTGGGTGCTTTCTCTTTCCCCCTCACTGTTTGCAGCTGAAATTTCAGCTTCGTTTTCTTTTCCCCAGCTTCCCACCGTGCTGTCCCCACCTCACAGAGGCTCTGCACCGCGATATACAGGACACGCTGCAATCCAAAGGCCAAAAGTTGCTAAAGCGCTTATGCAAGTTAATTACTGTGCCTGTTTAATCCCACGTAATGCAGATTAGCGCTGTCAGCTACTGTTCGAAGAGCAGCTGACGTAACCATCCGGCCCGTCAGCAGGGAAACCGCTCTCTTCAGAGTGGCACAGTCGCTTAAAGTGAGGAGATGCTGGCCAGCACCGGGAGCAGAGCCCGCTCGTGCTGTTCCCCGGTTGCTGTCAGGTTGTAGGAGGCGGACACAAAAGCAAGATATGACAAACATTCAAGAGAAAAAGTGCAGTGGATTGTCAGTTTTGACCCCGTGCCCCGCTTCTGCGTGTCCAGATGAAAAACGTACAAGTTTCAGAGAACAGTCCCACGAAAGACGCCCTTACGTCAAGACACGAGCCAGAGTGGAATCAAGCCACTAGCCACTATTTTCATATCAAACTAAAAAAACCTAACGCATGTTTCCATCAAAACGAATACTGATAGGCCAAAGAAAGCCGTCCAGTTTGAACAGCAAGTCATCGCTACGGGAAGGAGAAGGTGGAAAGGCGGAGGGCTTCCTGGGAACCTCAGCTTCTCACAGCTTGAGTCCAACCTAACTGGATTAATTTACAGTCGTTACCCAGGTAAAATACCATTTGGCATCAACATGTGTTGATAGGGCCCGCTTATTCCCCAAAAGACTGCAAATACAATGTGTTCAGATGGGTAATTCCAGAAATTAACGGCATGTAATATTTCAGGATTTCCAACAATGCTTTTCCTGTTCTGGAGGGGTAAATAATACCAGTTATCTTGATTTGTAAGTGGTAGCCAGGACTACAGCACTTCATACGACACCACTGGTAACCAAGCTACAGCAATAACGCCCATTTCCTCCACCCATGCATTATATGACAGGTAAGCAAATATTTTCCACCTCAGGAGATTTTATGGTCAAATTACAGACTTTTCTCTCACTGGTTCACAGGTGACAGAACTTTGATGGAGGTAATGATGACAGAATATGCGATAAGGCTGTCTACCGCTGGCTGAGAATCAAGGCACAGGATACGGAATTTCCACATTTTTAAAAGCCTTTCTTATTCCACATGACTTATAGATGCAGTAAAATTGACTCTTTATATTAAAAAGGACAATTAAATATAAATCACATCAGTATTTTTTACATGAGAAATCTAAGTCTTTTGTATTCTAATAAATGAGATTTTGCACGCAAAAGAATCACAGGATGAAAAGGTAAATGAGTGTCTAGAAATTTTTAACCTCACACTCAGCGTGCTTCAGCTGTTGGCTGCAGTGCCTGAGGACAGACAAAATTTTCTCTTAAACCTGCAGCCATCTACTTCAAGGTGAAGCTGGTTCCCTTAAAATCTGCCTGCTGGGACCCCCATGTGTGGCATCACAGGGATGCTCTCCCAGGATGATGCTCACAGGTGAGCACCCACCAGTCTTGGCGGCAGGCAGAGATGCTCCTGCCTGCATCTGCCTCTTCCTCGTGCCTCTGCCAGCTCCTGCCAGCCTGAGGTAAGATGCCAGGCTGAGATGTGGACACGCATCTTGTCCTACCAGCTCTGCTGAGGGCATGCTGACGCCCATCAGGGAGATGGGGCGGGTAGCAGAGCGGTGACGTCTCAGCCACCATGGCAAGACCTGCAGCAGCTCAGGTACGGGACACCCACCTCTCTCTGCCCGTCCTGACTTCACAAGAAGGGAAGGCAGGCAAACGTATCGGTCAACCATTAGCGAAGCCACTCAATTCACACAGCACTGGAACAGAAAGCTGCAAACAAGGAAGGCAAAAGCATCCCGCAGAGGCAATGTGGCAAGTACAGGCCAGCAGAGTTGGGCTTGGGAGAGGCTCAACAGGATGAACTCATCGAAAAATAAACGCTGCTAAAGCATAAACAAATTTCCAATTTGAGAATATTACATTTTTTTTTCATAGGGTCTTGTTTTGGTTTTGCTGAAGATCAAAAAATGATGATATATTTCAAATAGCTTCCAGAGCAGCAACAGTTATGTCATTTTTTCTTTGCCTGCCTTCCACCTCCCAGCCTCAGAAAAAAAATGTCAAGCTACAAAGGCATATATAGAGGGGAATTTTTCAGCAAAACACTGAACCAGAAGGAAAAAAAAGGTGAAAGAAGATGAGATAGTAGCAGGGAATTAAGGCATTTGAGCAGCAGCACCTCCCTCAGCACAGGAACACAAACACGCGAAGCCCCCAGCACTCGGGAGGCAAAGTCTGTGCATCCAGCTCCATCCAGCCTGAGCAAGCACCAGCCCCGCAGATCCCCCAAGCAGGAGCAGCGAGACAAATTTGCCTCCTGCGCTGGTCCCTTATCCCCCTGCCCTGGCTTCCTCATCCCGAGGTGAGGGGCACAGGGAGGCACTCGGCACCCACGCACCGCAGCCCGCACGCGTGCGGCGCGGCAGGGAACCTGCCTGGGCACCGCCGCGTCCCGCCATAGGAGTGTGGGCAAGTACGTGCCCACACCTTGGTACCCAGGGACAGAAACTCACGAGTATCCCACCCTCTCCTGTCCCTTGGCACTGGGGACTGGCCGTTGGCTGTTCTCAGCACCCCAGAATATTTACTTGTGCCTCTGGTGACCAGGTTAAAACCAAAATTCAGCACCATTTTGAAATTTTTTTCATTGATCTTAGAAAAGCCACAAAGCCGGGCTCTTAAGGAAAGCCTCACTTCCAGGTCTTAATTTTTACAGGCTCTGAGGAGTCACGCTTTATATCGGCCTGGATGCCCGCTGCAGGCTGTTAGAGGCACCGGCCTGCGAACCCCGAGCGTTCCTGGGGTGCTCCCCGCGACGAGACCGCGACCGCGGGACCACGGGCTCCGCGCTCTGACCGGCCGCCAGCGGCGGGGCGGCACCGCCAGCACACCCCGCGCAGCCGGAGGAGCCGCGGGCAGCGCGCCTGAGCCCCCGGCCGCCCCCGGAGGGGGCTGCCAGCCCCCGCAGCGCGCTGCCGGCCCCCCGCGCCCCCCGCCGCGCGCTGCCGGCCCCCCGCAGCTCCCCCGCAACCGGGCGCGGCGCGGCGGCGCCACCTGGCGGCGCGGCGGGGCCCGGCTCGCGGTGCCCGGCGGCGGGGGCTGCGGTGTCGCTTCCTTAGAGCCTTGGGCCTTCGTTTATCAAAACACGTTAATTTATGAGGCGGGGTGCGGGGCGAGACTCACCACGCGCCAGCCAGGAAGCCGAGCCCTGTCCTGCAGCCAAAGCCCGCCCGGCACCCACCTGCTCCGACACCGCGGCCGCCGGCGTCCCCGCAGGGTCCAGCCCCCGGGGTAGTGAGTAACGTCCGCACCTGAAACGTGTTTTTCCAGAGCGGAACAAGGTCACGCGTAAGTAACTACCGCTGGTAAGTGATGCTCTGCCAAAGCGAACAGGCACGGTGCAGCCCAGCCGGTCTCATCTTCTGCAAGAACTGCAGCGGTGCAGAGTGCGCAGGCTGCCCTGTTTTAACCGGACTCTTGTTTAAACAGGCCTCTACTGGGCAGCAGTAATTTGGGAAAAATCGTGAAAAAATGCTTGCTTAAGTAGAAAAATTAGGTTTCACTTTGTACATATGCAGCAAACAAATTTAGAGAAACAGCACAAATTTTAGCAACAAATAAAACACCTAGGTTCTGTTTTAATGTGGACTCTTTCTTCAATGCATTTTAAAGCACATATTCGTCCTTATTATTATGTCTAAGAATTAGTCCTAACCAATTTCCCCAGGAAAAACACTATAATTCATGTCTTTACAGGACAGTCTCTGCTCTACAGAGAATGCCAGTTTTCCAGTCAACAAACTGGACCACTGTTGATTCACATCAGCCAAGAAATGCTCACAGCCAACGTGCTGAGCTCTTCCTTGGTCTGTTAAATTCCATCACGGCCGTTCCAAAAGCAGCGGGGCTCCCTTCATGTCACTAGGAAATATAACTGAAAATAAACTGCATGAACAGAAGGTGTAACTTGGCCAACAGCTGTAATCGTTACTACTGTGCAAGACGGAAAAGAACCCGGGTTAGATGTTGGCCAAACCGAGCGTACAAAGGCAGTGAGTATTTCTCGATCACAGCAGGCTCTGAGGGAACCTTTTCCTCTTTGCACTGCAAAAGGCTCTTCCCGACCTGCACTATTTGTGAAACTTATTTGTGGGAGGCAACCATGAAGGGCAAGGGGCCTCACCTTCTTTTAGTTACTTTTTTAGATGGCTGTGTTTCTCCAGCACACAACTACATTAAGTAAACAAATTTCCTCCTTTTTCTCTTCTTCTCTTCCTTTTCTACAGCTCTATTCAGTCTGTTGAACTGAGAAAAGATGAGGGACTGCTGGGGTCTGCAATACAGGCAGTGCTCCAGCAGTTCAGCTGACATGAAATTGATATCAACCTTAAAAAACATCAGCTGAAACACTGACTACGTCCTTCAGGCCACCCGACTGCCTTCAGAGTCAGCTCCTTGGGTACAGACATCACTTACCTCTCACAAGCAGTTGTGATCAGGATTAGTGTTGCTGCAGCACTTCAAGAAGCATGACAGGTCAGTTGCTCTCCTCGTTTTTGTGTTTCTTGCTTTACAGGCATAACTTGCTTCTTTTTAGTGTATCAGCAAAATCAGGATGTGATGCTGATCCATTGATAAACCATGACACACCTCCCATATCCATACACGTGGGTATAATGAGACTACTTCAAAGCAACCTGAAGCCACTTCCCTTTTTATCCATTTTTCCCCTTTATAGTATACAGAGATCATTCCATAAAGTGGGATCATTCCATAAAGTATTAAAACAATAACAAAACCCAGTTAGCCTTTCCCAGGCTTGGGAATTCATACCTGTCAGTGCAGCTGGTAGGATAAACATTGCCATACATTGAAAAAAAAAACCAAAAAACCAACAGCTAAAATACATCAGTGTTTTAATGTGGCTGGTTTTCCGCTTCCCATCAGACAAACGCAACACTCTGTTTATGCCAAGCAGCTATTTAGTCGCCCAGTTCCTAGAGTTAAGCAGAGCCCCTGCAGGGTTTGCTCTTCCTTCTAGGGTACAGATACCAAGACTTTGACTCTTTGATGTGAGTTTAACTTAAAATTCAAACTTATCCTTAAACTTAAGCTGAATTCAACTCCAAAACCTGTTGTTTCACCCGTTCCTCAGAGGAGTTGCCCATCCTCCTGTGCTCCTGCTTCCCCACTGCATCCCCTTGGCACCGTGCTCCTGGTGTGAGCTGCTGCAGCCCAGCCCTTCCCTGCCATGGATCACCTCTTCCTCAGACCCCTTGGGACTGCCAGCAGGAGCCTGGCTTCAGGTGAGCCCTCAGGAGACTTTAGCGAGCAATCGCTCCATCTTCGCTGCCCCCCCCTCATTCCTCAGCATGTTATGACCACAGCCTTCTAGCTAGTCTCATAGGGCCTCCTGAGTTCAATCAGGCTCCAAAGGTCCCTCACCCAACGGCAGTTATGCGTATTTGAATTCCAGTCAGCACATGCACACTTTGGTACAAACCTTTATTATCTCACACCTCCTTACCACAGCTATCATTGAAACAACTGACGTTCATATTTTACAGGTACCATAAAAAGTTAAAAAGCTTAAAATACGCTTTGTAGTTCACAAAGTCAGAATTCTTGAGGATTGATGCGTAAAGACTTTCTGTAAACAGAATTTGGCAAAGAGATGTTCGCCCACAAGGGAACAGGCAGGCACTGTCAGCCTGAGCACACTGCAGAGGCAGCGTTTGCATGGCATAGAGGTGGAGGAGCTATCTTGTTGATAGATGACTAGCATCCCTGGGATTACCAGTGTCATTAAAAGGCACAAAGAGAAACGCACCACAAAGCAGGTCCCAGTAATTGTGGACATCCCACCAGCAATCTGAGCACCACCTGATCCTTCTAATCACGGTTTGGGCAGAGGGAGTGTCACCATTCCCTACTACCTGCCTGCTCTTGCTTTGTGAAACATGAACTTCAACTGAGGACTGTGTGGATACTGACTCTACCAAGCACGGGCAGCCTCCTCGTGGCTGCAGCAACGGTAGGATTGATGCCTACACTAGCCACAACGGGTCTACCTCTTCCAGGGCTCTGGTCTTTAAGCTCAGTATGGCAGGGCTGTTTTACAAACCCACACACTAAGGCAGAGGTAAATATTTTAGATGACCCAGAGCCTATCAGGTTTAGAGACTGCTATTCTATTTTAAAATAGTCCGAGATACACTAGACAATTTGTTACTAAAAGGTAGTTTGGACGGACCATCATAAGCAATATGCAACATTTATTGAGCAACAATATATATTTAAATAGCTTGGAGATCTTGTTTTCTTTTTTTCTCTGTCTTCCTGTGTTGCAAAGCAATGAAAATGTCAGTAGTCACAGTGACGTAATCTTTACTTGTTCTAACTGTGCCAGTTACAGACGGTATTCAGGGCCCACAAACAATTTTCTCATGGAATTCAGAGGTCAGCCTGTTCGGAGGGTACCCTCTGGACCAGGTATTGCCTCAAAATCAGTAGCCGCATATTCTCTGGAAGTTTTGGCTGATTTGATCAACAACAATCCATTGTTACTTCCCATCCTCAACCAACGCTAATGCTTTTAAATTTACATCCTGAGCTTCTCTATCATTAAGGTAAACAGCAGACTGAGAATGAGAGGAAATATCTCATTAGAGCAGATGATGTAGGAGAGAACAGTCTGACATAGACTCCAAATTCTTCTTTCATGAATACATCAGCACTACTCATAAGAGCAGGCAGCAAACTAACAAATCCAAAGGAAATTTCTCACAGCTGGCTAAGCAAAATGACTACTTGGGGCTCATCAACTACTACAGTCCTCAGGACCCTAGAGATCTCTTCCCAGGTATCAAACCTGCCATGTTTGACCTCCCTAGATGCCCTTCCAAGAGCTAAAGCAGTCCTGATCTTAAGCTTGCGTTAAACACGTACAGTCACAGTGCTTCCTCTTCTCAGACCCTGCTCCTAAAACGCATTTCTGCTGAACGATAAGCTGCCACTCAATATTTTGTACACATAGAGCATCCTTCAGAGATCTTAACCCAGGGAAAGATGGACAGAGAGCGAGGAAGTAAGATGTCTACACCACAGTGATCATCAAGCAGCAGAAGTGTGGGAAGGAAGGGCAAGCATATGTGGTGCCAAGAAAGCTCAAGAAGAGCAGAGGTGAATTGCAGGCACATGGACAGCAGTCTGTCAGGGAAGAGGGGGCTGCTACTTCAGGCATCGCGGATTCTAGCCCTGGCTCACAGAAAGACATCTGTCGTCCTAGAGAAAGCGAGAGCAGGATTCACCGGCTCAGTGCTGGTCACCTCTGAATGAGAGGCACTAGAAGGCACAGTTCTCCTAAGAAAACCAACCTGTTGCTGGAGGTTTTTCTGGAGCACGTCAGACCAACATACATCCACTCTGTCTGGCAAATACTGACTCAGCTTTGGTTCATTAGGAGTCCACTCCATAGGAGCAGAGATACTTCCTCTTTTCTTTAAAGACCTTCATCTTGCTAAGATCTTTTCTTTCCAGAGTTTTAACTTTTTCCCCAAAGTCCCAACTTCTTCTAAGGAGACTCCAGCCCAGCAAGCACACAATGTGTCCACTGCCTTTGTGGAGCCAATGCTGCTATTCCTGGAGCACACCAGTCCTGAACTGACCCAGCTGCAGAGGCCCCAGGCTGACTAACAAACCCGTTCATGTCCTGTCAGAGCACCTAACTGATGTAATATTCAGGCATCAAAACTGCTTAAAGCAAACCAAACACTTCAATAAAACCAGATCTGCAAAGTCCATGTGCAGACAGAAAGCATTTACAAATACAAGGATTTATCTCACAGAAAATTCAGTAGTATACTATAATTCTCTTCACACACCATCATCTCCAAGACTAGGCATTTCAACTGAAAAGAGTTGGCTAAGAGCTCTCTTCTCTTCTCTTCTCTTCTCTTCTCTTCTCTTCTCTTCTCTTCTCTTCTCTTCTCTTCTCTTCTCTTCTCTTCTCTTCTCTTCTCTTCTCTTCTCTTCTCTTCTCTCTTAAATGGATATCCACATTTAGGATAAACCTTCTCTCAAATTAGGCACCTGGTTTGTATACAAAGCATCCTCTTAACCTGCTGCACCCTAGAGCTGTGCTCACACTGCCTTGGCCAGTACAGCTGTGTCACACTGCGGCACAGCTTTCCACATACTTCCCCACATCTATCAGTGGGGAAGAAAAAGGCACATATCAAGTACACTTTCCTTGGTGAAGTTTCAGAACTAGACTGAATAAACTGGGCTCCCGTTCCTTCTGTGGAAGTTCTTGGCATATAATAATTTTTAATTTGCACAAGATGTAAAGTTCACACGATTGCCCCACTCACTTCCTCGGTACACTTCTGTCCGGTGCCCGCCATCTCCCTCTGAGGCTGGAACTACCAAACAAAGCTGCTTCATCTTCCAAACTGACAATCCAAAGCACAGGTTGTCCAAAAAAAGTCACATCATTCAGTGCTTCCCACTGCCCAGCATATACATGCACACAGAAAACTTAACACACTGTTCTCCTCCAAAGGGTTTGCTCTGCTCTGTGACCTGGACAAACCACTTTTGCCGATATCCTATTCAGGGCAGAAAGCTCCTATTTATTCTTGAATTCACATGTTAATAGCTTATAGTAGCCATCTGCTGAAAACATACACCTTCACTTCTATGGAAGAGCAGCAGGGTTTTCTGATATTCAGAGAACAACCCGATGTCATGTTTGATAGATGCCAGTAAGTCTCTCAACTTCTAATGACAGACTTCTCGGTTTTTACTTTTCCTGCTCGTGATCTCCTGCTGGGGCAATTTCCTCTGCTCAAGCTATGGTTAGGTACCGTGGTGGCAAGAACATCCATGTGGAGTCTCTCACTAGCATTTCTGGTACAGATGAACCTAAAAGGACAACTCAAAACAGTACTGGCTTCAAGGTTCACACCCTAAGGATTTTTTTTTTCCTCCCAAGAGTAAGATAAAAATCAATAAATCATCTAATAATCCCCTCTTAAAATTATTCCTTACACAAGGATAATTACAGATTGCAAAATACAGATTGCAAGAAAGACATCTTTCCGCACACACTGTTTTTTCCGTGAGATTTGGAATTACAAATTGTAATTTGCTACTCAAAGATGAGAGATTTATGCTCAGGGATCCCATAATTTCTTTTGTGTTCTTCAAATAATTTTCTTAGTTTCTGTAGGTACAATGCATGTAGCTGTTCAATCTCTTCAGTGGTGGGGTTCAAGTTCTGTTTTACAGGGATGGGGCTTCCCACTGTAAATCAAACACAACAGCAGCATTAGCTTAATTGAAGTCTCTTTTTAAGTAGAACTGCTCTCCCTCCTGTAACAGCTTCACCACAGCTCCCAACAAGGTCGCAGAATCACAGCACAATTCTCTTGCCCTGGGGCCTGATCCTACCTTTCACAAACCTCAGCCCTGGGTCTGGTTCTCTGCTTCCTTTTGCTCAAGTTCTGATAAAATGAATTTAAAACCCCCATCATTTCAGTTTGGCAGCAAAAGAGCAAATGAGGAGGGGAATTAAGCTCTAACTTGAAGGAGCAGTTTACACTTCAACATACAATCCCACAGGCTACGTGCTGTCTTGCCATCAGGGTAGTATGGCACAAGTTCAAAGTAGCATTTAAAAAACGTACCTTCTCACCATCTTCTGTTTTGAATACTAAAGGTATGGCATGTGAGGGACGTGCCTAAGAGGACAGTGGTGCCCTCAGCCATGCAGCCACATGAACAAGACTGAAGGAAATACAGGTATCTTCTGATTTATTCAAAACAGGTATCACTGCACCAGCGCCAGAAATGTTGTTGGCTACCTCAGCCTAGGGAGCGGTAGCATGTAAAACCCTCAAACCCTGTAAGGTGTCTCTGAACCACCCATTGCCCACAAATATTCCAACCAAAATGTTCTCCAGGCACTGCACAAAGCCTGCTACCTGCTCTGTCGGAGTGAGAGCAAGAGGGAGCATGGGAGGTAATTACACAGAAGTCCAGAGGGCAGCCTCCTCCTCCATAAAAAGCTATGGCTAAAAATCCTGCGATATGCTAAGAGAAGCTTCCCATAACCTCAGTCTTCCTCGTGTTGTTCAATCACTACAGATTTTGACAGCTGTTCTTGCACTGGAGGCACCGACAGCTTAATAGACCCGACCAAGATTACAGAGGAAGTCTGTAGAAAAGCAGAGTTAAAAGCACCCCCCAGGAGTGTACGGAGGTACTCGAATATCCCTTTCAACAGATGTTGCCACGTCAGATTGGATGGTGTTGACTAAAGGGAAGGGAAGTCTAGCCAGTACGACAAAGGGGCTGATTCTGCATTTTCCTGCTGCAGCGTCAGCTGCCAACAGCTTTTGGGCCCTACACGATGCTGAAATTCAGACTTCACGTGCCTAGGGGTGGGAACCCAGCCCTGCGTTGAGCAATACCTTGGCGGGGTGAAATCAATATACATCCAATACAGGATTTCCAGAAGCATGACTGGAAACACCAAACCACCTCCAAGCCCTTCTGCAGCAGTGTCCTCCTAAGAGTGGAGATTTCTTGTGAAACTGGAAACTACACTTGTCTCTCTAATTTTCTGTGCAGCTTTAAGCAACTTGCTTAACTTGATACTTTAGAGTTGATTCTATTTCTGAAAAGCAGTAATAATTTTCAGGAAAAACAAAAGTACTTCACTCATCAAACCCAAAACACTCAGACTTCATGGACCTTGGTTTTGCTGAATTGCATCTCCTTGCTTTAGGAACCACGGCTTCTGAACTAGGAGGAAACTCGCCGATACCCGGCCACGTTGTCAACAAGGCTAACTGGCTCGGGTGGAGCTCAACGTGACTCTGCAGCTTTCAGGGGCTGAGCTAACACTTTCAAAGCCGTGTTGAGCCATACTGAGACCCCCCCCCCCACAAGAATGCAGGGACATGGTGATAGTTTTTAAACATGAGGAAACAGAGACACCAAAGGTAAGGGATTTCTTGAGATCATACAACAAATTCTATCGCAAGACTCTGGTCTTGCTGATTTGAAGGACTCCTGTGCTTTATCCATGGACCACCTCTGTCCTTGCAATAACTATTACAATGATGAAGATTTGCCTCAAAGTAAAAGACATTCAGAACAGCCTCGATGTCATCAGCCCAAGGAAAAACTGCAGAAAATACATTGTTCTCATTCCAATGCTTTGAAAACTTTTTGGCTTTAAACTAGGTGACATTTTTACCCTGCCTGTGCACAATGTGGGCTTTAAAAATTAAATCTTTTCTAAAACATTTAGCTACATGCTCTGGTAAGATACAGAGCTGCATGAAGTTTAACATAAAAAGAGCTACACTTTTGTCTTAAACATACTAAAATCAAATCATCCCTCCATTAATGGGAGGGCCTTCTTAAACGTCCCTTGTGGAATACCAGAAAAGCTCAATTTACTTTTCTGTAGAAATAGGCTTCATTAGTTCACTCAGCTCAGAACTTAAAAATGATTTATCCAAAACACACAGACAGACAGCTATTCCCTCCACATGATGCGCCGCACAACTCTTTTTAAAGGTGTGGTTGTCAATAGCACTAGTTAAAGCCATTAAAAATCAAAAGACATTCAGTCCTACACTCCAGTGACAGTAGACAACCAGGGATGAAAGCTTTTGGAGAAAAAACTCTCTTCCAAACTGCCTGTCGACATGGTATGCATGCTCTCAATTAAACATGAATGGATCTTTCCACAGAAAAAAAAAAACCACAAAAACAAAAGGGAAGGAACCACCCTAGGGAGCTGCAATGCCATCTAAGCAGCAGCCTGCTAAGGGCTGCGGCAGAGCTGCCGCAAGGCACCCTCTCCCTTCCCTCCTCTGTCTCTCCCCTGTCCTGATAAGCACCGCGTCAGGACTGCACCAGCTCCTTCCCCTAACCTTGCTCTGGAGCACCGCTGCAGTGGCCATGCACCAGCTGAACCACCCAACTGCTGCTTCTGTGCAGGGCTAAGAAATGAAGGTGCTGGGCATCTTACAAAATCACTGCAGCATCCAGAATCCGCAGCAAGAGCTGCAGAGCTGTGGCAGCCCTCTGGTATGGACTGGACAACCCCTTGGGTTTCCTTGAGGATTGCTGAGGGTAGAAGCCTGTGAATAACTGTGAATTAAGAATAAGATTTGGCCTGGGACAGAAAGGGGAAAGGAAGAAAAGAATCCCCTCTTTTAATTGGCGGAGGAAAGGAATTAAAAAAAAGAAAAGGAAATATTTATTTTAAACCTCACATACTTGGCTTTAGATGCACAGTAACCAATTGTTTCTGTTAGAACAGATTTATAAATTCACACAGATATTAGTAACACACGTTTTTAAACATTCGCAAAAGCATTAGAAAAGGCACAGGGAACTTACCAACAGTATGAATAGGTTGCCTGTAAGGTACTAAGCCAAAACTGTATTGAAATACTCCTCTAGCATGAAACAGCGGTAAAGCAAAGCCCATTATCTTTTGCAACTTCTCCTGTACATTTCTGAGCCATGAACCTTTGGGGTTTGCAACTTGCTTGAATAGTTCATTTTCACCAAAGGAAAACACTGGGACCAGATGAGCCCTGTAAAACAATGAACATACTGAGAATCCCACGTCAGCCTGCACCTGCACTGCAGTTCACATCAGCAGCGTGGAAACGGTATCACAACAACCAGCACAGAAAGCTTTGGCAGCTCTAGACTTCATCAGCAACAGGCATTCAACTCTCCTGATATGCAGCTGCTTTGGGTTTTTTGGGTTTAAAAAAAAAAAAAAGTGGTGATTGGTATATAACTAGCAACTAGCTTCTGGGCAGTATTTAGCTGCTTGCTACTCATGACAACTTTTTATGACTGTTCATAATCATAAAAAATAATAATTATATATATCATAATTATGATTATCATCCATCACTATTTCAGCAAGTCCACCCTTGTTCCACTGTATTTTCTCCTTTGGCAAGCAAAGAAGCCTCATAGCTAACCTTATAATGCTCCCAGCTGGGTGGCGTCAAAACCAGATCTCGGCCTTCCTCTGCCTTTTGACCGGAGTAACGCACGCACTTCATTTCAGCACAAAAACGTGATAAAAACCAGACATCCTTACAGACAGGAGTGCAGCGCCAAGTTCCTCTGCTGTCCAATTCCCAGTGAAATCCTGCTTCCTCCAGACTTCTTCGAAAACACTAGCCTTAACCCATTATTACCAGAGGTCAAATCCTACCCACAGAAATTATACTAACTCACTTTGGCTCCTGCACAGCCTAATGAATTCTCATTTAGTTGATGAACTGGCTTAGGAGCAAGGGCACTGACTAGCTCCTGGACAAACTACTTAGGCTGATGGAATCAGTGCAGTTGTCTCCAACAGGCAAAAACACCACTATATTTAAAACTTTGACTGCAGCATGCTTTTTGATTAATGCTTAGTTTCATTATAGTATCCTACACAGTTTAAAGAAAAAAGAGCAGGGTAATCCTAAGCAGTCTCTGAAGGATACAGAGGTATTTTATTTGCTTTAAGTCTTCGCTTCTATATCTTAGCTCCATTCAGCCCATACTATCTTTGAGAAAAACCTTACTGTAAAATAACAGCATTGCTATAATATTGTTGGGATCAATTACTGCAGAGCTCTGAACACCTGAGGAGGATTCACTGAGGACAGAGCTAGCTGGAAAGTACTGTGGACAATCAAAACCCACCTGTATGGGAAAAACAACTGCTTCTACAGCTTGTCAAGCCTGAGGACCTCCAAAGACTGTCATTGCCACTCACTGTTCTGACTGGTGTCTGCTCAGAGGTCCTTTCTCAAACAGAACATATATCACTCAGCCACCTGTAAAGGAAGTATCAGAAAGCCTGGTACATACTGTGGCTGTGTAAATACGCCACTTTTTACTACAACACTAAGACAAACAGGAACATCTTGTGGTGCAATAAGCACCCTGAGACTGTGGGATTTGTTTTAACCTGGTAAAGACTTTTGCAAGATGCTCTGTAGGAGGTTGAGACAGAGAAATAAGTAACTTACAATTGTGAAACTAAAGATAAGTTAGCTGATTCATCATTTGTTTCATGTCTTTAGGATTTCTTCATATCAGATATCTCTACTACCTCAGACCAAAATGTCTCTTCCAAAGCACAGAGGACTTTTGCTGACATACTCAGAGCACATTTGTCAAGTTCCTAGCCAAGGAAGCACAGCTTCTCTGTGCTGGCAGTACAGGAGCCAGGGCCAGAGAGCACAGGTCTCTGCATTGTCCCTTCCTCTCTCGGTATTTGATGCTGCAGATCAAAAGCACCAGAAAAATATGCAGGCACTGTTGGCAGGTGGTCCTTCTCATCCACCTCTCGCAAGCCTCCCTCGCCCTTTTATTTCCACATGAGTTGGAAGCTTGTTTCACTGGATGCAAAGTCTTTGGACAAGAGCTCAGGACTGCCGACAGTGCTGCAAGAGCTGTAACGGCTAGAGTCATACTGCCCTAATGTCCCACAGCCCCACTGTACAAAAATGAAGTCAGGATTCCTACACTTCATGTAGAAGCAGTTTTTCTTGCCGGTGCTCAGACCCAGAATGACTTGTAGCCTCGTGGTTAAGGTGACCATGTGTGAGGTGTAGGTTTCAAGTCACTTGGGCAGAGACAGGCATTACCACCCTACTGGAGGGCTCTAGACGACTAAGCCTCTTTCTTAAAGAGGAGGGCCATCATTTGAAACAAAGGACTTCATAAGGAAGGAGGGGGCCATTCCTGTGTTTTGTGAGTGTCCCGATCTTGTTGTTGTGTGTTGCGGATGCTTTTGAAATCAAGGCCACAAGAGGCACAGGTGTATCTAGTTTCCCAATCCAAATCAGTGTAGACGAAAGATAAACACCAACCTTTGCGATCTGACAGATCAGACATTTATGGACACGCTCAAAAAAAAAAGCACTTAAATATTATTCTAAACTTTATGGTTAAAAAAATAAAAGCTACTGATAACGTTTAGGATACCACTGGACTAAAGACTCATTTAGGCACTGAAGTCCTAATTTAAATGCACAAGTGTTGTTTCTGGGTACAAATTAGACTAAAATGTTACTTTATCGGAGAACAGGTCCTTTATGAGACTCCTAGTGATATGTATAAGAAACCCTCTTAGAATTTTGGCATAGAATAGTTTCCAGGAAAAATGGACCTTAGCATTCTGTGTGAAAACAGAGAGCTCTCCTTCTCAGAGACCACCTTTTTTCCAGTTAATAGCTTAAAAAACTGTTACAGATTTCTCAAGATTAGTATTTTTTTCTCATTGCTTCGCATGTCAATATATAATCCTGGGAACTGTTCAGAAAGCTTAGCAGGAACAAGTCACTGGTTTCAATATTTCTAGTATACAAGACATCTAGACCATTCCAGCACAAACACAATAGCTTATACTGTGTACATCACTCAGCAGGTATTAATAACATCTCTGTTTAGTTACACACTGGTGGCTGTTTGGTAGTAAAAAGCAAGGTAGTTTTTCTTGAGATTTTCACCAAAAATTCCCAGAAACTTACTTTTGCAAATAACAATCTTCAAAAGAAAGTCTTTAGAATAAAGGTGAAAACAAATCTTCCTAGACCACAATTTTCAGTGATGTAATAAAACAGGGCCTAGCTTTCTAATATTTTTTTGTTGTTTCCTTAAAATGATAAGAAAATTCTATCTTAATATAACTTCCATTTACAGAACAGAAAACAGAATGTCTGCTTCACTCAGCAGTAACAGCCAAGATTTACTAATATTGTTTCATAATTCTTACTCTTTGCTAGTGCAAAAAACAACTGAAACAAAACACCCAGATATGCTAATAACACCTACTGCTTACAAATTATGAAAGTCAAAGGGAGTTTTCAACATTCCCAGATTGGATCTAGGTGGACAGACTGGCTCCTATGCCAGACATCTGCACATTCTTAGACAAGTAACTCTTTCAAATTCTAATTATATGATTTTACTGTATATAATATAAACTATATTTAAGAATCAATCTGTATTCAAAGCATACCTACTGCAGCAGCCCAGGTGAGACACCTACCCGTGTTTCAAGGCCATTTTAATAAAGCCCTTCCTTTTGAGGATGTTCAAAGTTAAACTTCCAGGATGTGCATCCAGAGCTTCCTCTGCTCCTCCGATCACAATGACAGATGCGTGGCCACCTCCTTCATTATTCAGCACGTATGAGACACTCTCCTTGGATGCGGAAACCATTCCTTCAGGAGCAAATATTTTAAGAGTGATCACTGGATCTTCGTGTACAAGTACAGTGGAATTTAAGAAATATTTTTAAAAATCTAAATTATGTTTGAAAATGATTACAGCACAGGGCAGGGTTCAAAGATTTGCGTTCAGTCCCCTTGCTCTGCAACAGATTTGGTCTTAGGTAAGTCCTTTGATTTCACACTGATAAGCTACATGCTGTTTGCCTATCACAGGAGTTTTGAGATCTTCAGGGAAGAGTGTGCTCTTCTGCCAACTTAACTCCCCCTCAGAGAGATTCTGTGCCTAAGAACAGAAGAGTCGAATGGCAGCGGATACTCTTGAGAGGCAGCAGCTAAAGCCATACAGAAGGTACATATAAACACAGGCACAGAGGGTTTAACAGAATGAATAGAGAACTTGTGAACTCAAACACGGATCTACAGTGACAAGCTGATCCCCTTCGTTCTTTTCAAAGCTATAAAGCAGCAGCTCCATCCAAGGCAATGGCACGACAGCGTAGAAGAAGCAGAAAAGCCTCACTTGTACCATACCCAAAGACTGCATCAGCTCACTCTCTGGTAACCAGGGCCTGGCACCCAACAATCTATTTAGGCTAAAATAGCAGAATATATGAAGCTTTCCTGGTACTCCTAATACTTCTAATCAAAGGCACACTGCTGTACAAGCCTTTAACATCGACTTAGACCTTGCTCTGAACTCGGCACTTTGGAAAATCCCCTTTCTAACAGATATGCACCTGACCCCACCAGAGTTCCTTAGGGCCCTAAGTTTTACTTCAAAGGCTCATAGTGGTACCATTTACCCAAAAGCCACATTTAGTTACATTATGTTGAAGTAATATAGTCTAAATGACAAGCTAGAGATCAAGTCTAGTTTGTCGTGTTGTTTTTTTTTGGGGGGGGGGGGGGGAATGGTTTTTTTTTTTTGTTTGGGATTGGTTTTTTTGTTTGTTTTTTAACATGGCTAGCATCAAAGCATGCTCTTTTGGATGCCAAGCAAATACTTGATCTCCTTTTACCCACTTTCTTTTTTCCCCATGAGGGACATTAAAACATGGATTATAAAAATCTCACCAGAAAGGCAAGATGATTGTGATGTAGTTTTGAGAGTTGGCCACCAAAAGAAATAGCTTGCTACTGGAGCAAGTTCAGACCTCAGTAAAAAGCTACTTCCATTTGCCATATATGTCTTCACAGTCACTGTTACTCTGAAAAATGCAGCTGACCTGAGACTCACAAATAATTTGAGTGATGCTCATTCACCCGTCAGTATGCATTTTCTCTGGAAGAGAAGCAAGAGCCACTGTCTTTGCCCAGGACAAATTTATCTCCCTGCTGAAGCAGAGATGTCAGCCTGCATGCAGGGCACTGTTCCCCACCCACTCACACAACAGCTCGGTAATGCTGCAACTGCTCTTCCTGATGATGAAAACTCCAGTGTGACAAGCAGCAAAAGACTGGGAGACGAAACAATGTGCTAGGAGCATGGCTCTCAGTTCATGGAAGATTTTTACAAGTGTTTTATGATTTGACTGATAGCCTGTATTATACTGAAGGTCCCCTCTAGTTTATCAGCTACATACCTGTGAAAAACAAGCTACAATGCTGACTATTCTTTAGCATGCTTTTCACTCAAGTTATTTCTCATCTAGCAGGTAAACATTTGTTTCTATGGGTCAAGATGCCAAAAACACGTAAAGCTGACTTACAGGCTAGGCAATGTTCAAAACTGTCGTCTTCCACCACTGACAATCCCTTAACTTTGCAAGACCAAAAAAATCCCCTCAGAAATAACATTTGCATGGAAGGGCATTCTCTGGCATGTTGAAGTATACACGGATATGCAATTCTGATATTAATCTGAACAACATCCTAGCATGTTTCTATGAATGGAGCAGTTGAATAGCTTATCTGAAATCACAGTGTCTGTGTTGCAGTCGGAAACACGAGCTAGATCTCTGTCTCCCAAACCTAGTCTTCTGCACCAGACCGTACTTATTCAAATGCTCTAGTTTAATGAATTTAAATAAAAGAACTCCTGTATTAAACCGCTGTGGGGGAACACTAGTCCTGACTTCATTATACATTCTTCTGTTCCCCAAACTCTATTGCTTATTTTTATCTTTTATTACTGCAGTACCAGTCATGAATATCACACTCCTTTATGACACGTGCTGCTCAGAACAGAGAAAAAAAGTTCCTGTCTTTAGAGTTTACATCTCCATTAAAATGACACAAATTTATAATATGGGACCGGAGTCAGAAGTACATAATGAACTTCCGACTAGAAAGATATTTGTAATGAGTAGGACTTTATGCCTTTCAGGTAAAACATTTATCCTCAATTTGTTTACAAGTGTCTGTACAATGACTAAATAATGTTATAAATTAATATGTCCTTCTCTTCTTGTAAATAACTGGTACACAGTACTGCTGTCTTATAGTTCAAGCGAAAAACAGCAATTTTTTCAGAAAGAAAAAAATCTCAGTGATATAGTTTAACGAAATTATTAATAAAACCTTTCAAATTGTTTTGCAACAACAGTTCACCATAAAACAGAGGTTTAATTTAGCACCAATGTTGATCGTTCTGAAGTGAAATTACTTACCATTTATAGGTACAGGAATAGACCCTACATTTGAAGCAGCAGCTGTTATATGGAGCAACAGCTGAGACATTCTGCTTTTACCTACCAGCACTCATTATGTATTCCCTGAAGAAGGGACAGCCGAACCAGATGGGCATGATATGAAGATATGGAGTAAGCCCAGGAAATAAATTCGTGAAACTTCGACCGGTGCAAAAGTTTCCAAAGGCTCCAGCTACCAGGACCCCATGAGGGTGAAAGCCAAGTAAGTAGTTGTGATTTGGACTCAGATCTGAAGTTTTTACAAGCTGAAAAATAGAGACAGGGAGGACATTATAATTTACCTCAGAAGGATTCTCAAAAACAAGTATGGACATTGTACACTGACAGGTCACAGAACCGATGACAATTCATTTCCCTCTGAGTACTTCCAACTACTGTCCCACTTTACAGATGAACAAAGTTTAAATACATGTGTCTCAAGATATCATGTCTAGCATTTACTGTGCTGAGGCACTATCTTGTGGCCCAACAGTCCAAGTAGAAAATCAGCCCCTGCCCCTTTTTGTCACTAAATCTTAGACTTCCCATGTTTTAAAAGAAGTTAGGTTCACCTTGGAATAAGTATTAGAATTTTACCACAGATGAGTCTTAGACGTTTGTCCACGCTCATGGCTATTCAAGCTGTCTCTGTTCTAATGTTTACAGTTCTGTGAGAAACCTTTTACTCACGTGAATGGGAAAGTATTCCCTAAAGTACTTCCAAACAGTCCAGCTTCTGACCCACTGGGACCGTCTGCCCCCTGTGCATGGCGTTTCCCAGTCGAGGTAGAGCCACAGCAGGTACAGAACAGCAAGGAACCAGAAGTTGCTCAGGATCAGGATCACGAATAATCCACAGCAACACTCTGCTACAATAGACAAAAAAAGGAAACCATAGCAAGCATTGATC
This sequence comes from Nyctibius grandis, assembly GCF_013368605.1. Classification (NCBI taxonomy): domain Eukaryota; kingdom Metazoa; phylum Chordata; class Aves; order Nyctibiiformes; family Nyctibiidae; genus Nyctibius; species Nyctibius grandis. The sequence goes on from NC_090665.1 coordinate 19,839,643, forward strand.
ATGCCTGTTTCCTTTTAAGATCTTGAATTCCCAGCCCTGAGAATTTTATTACAGATGCTATCAACATGCATACAAATTGAAGTTAGCTTATTCCACGTAGTGTGAATGTTGTTACACTGAGGGTGAAACACCTGCAAGGGTGTATCACCTCAGTCTGTATTTCTTACTCTACTGCACAACTGGACAAATAAGCCTAAGATGATGCTGGTTTACTTTAATTTTAAAAAAGCGTAAGCTGAGAACCAACACACTTGTCTTCTCCCCATGGTGAGGGTGAACACTAATGTTTGGCAGAGAGCATCTGGTTTAGCTAGGGCAGAATAAAAGGAGACAGCAAGAGCTAACAAAGATGTGATGCTCCAGTGAGTGAGAAGAGGAGAGCTAGGGAAGGAAAGAGGGCCACAGCAAGATCTCTTTTCTAACAGGAGTGGTGTCAGGCAATCATTTTCCTTTTCTGTTTCTTAATTTCTCTACCTATAAAATAGGCACGGTAGTTCTGCTCCCTGTGAAGAGTGCTCTGTGACTGGCCAAGGAGATGCATTAGGCAAGACCAAAACATTAAGAGGTTCCATTTCAGCCTCTAAACATGTCACTGTTAAGTGGAAACTCACCTTTGCTCTGGGAAAACAACAGCAATTTTAAGTCCTGATACTTTCAGACTCAGGTTAATAAGAATTGTAACATCCTACCACAATAACAATACATAGGAAGTATATTACACACAATTCAAAAAGCCAGAAAAAGTTGTTTGATTAAACAAAATATGTTACTTTGGGGCTCAACCCTGAAATAATTATTCATGGAAACTCCCTATGGAAACATTACCTTTGTAGGACTTGCAGAATTTTGCACTCTTGCAGACACTCAAGCAGCTATGGACAGAGTCAGCTGAAGCACAGTACAGCTGTACCTGCTGCTCCCTGCCCTGTAGTACACCCTGCAGCAGCCTGCACCCTCCGATGTCTTGTGAACAAAACACATCAGGATCAGAGTAATTCAGTAGATGCTGAATTCCAGGTTTGCAAGGGAGCCAGGGCTTTAAATTCATGTATTTATACAATGGCAAGCAAAACAGGGCCCAGTCCTCACTGGAAGTCTCAACAAGCAAAGTTGTATGAAACAGGTGTTTTTCTGTGATATTTTACAAAGCAGAGGTGGTACTTTGTATGTCCCACAATTGACTGGCTTTCATGAGGGCAATATCCTGTTATGTCCTAAAAGGAGTTATACCAGTGAAACATACTGAGCTAAATACATAAGTAGAGCGGAGTAAAAAAATAACAGAAGTATATCAGGCAATAATTTGACTAACACAATGTAAATACTACCAGAACTGAAAACTAATAAGCAGATGGACCGACAGTAAAAACCACTCATCCTAGTTAAGATCAGCTTCATTCAAGAGAGAGATTACTTGGGCATTGAAAACTCACAGCAGATTCCCTATACCAAGCAGGTTTTGAGCTGCTGAAATTCAGAGCTTAACTTGGCCTATTGGCACTCTTGTGTTTCCTCCAACCTGAATCGTTATTTTTTTCCAAACTTCTGCCAACTTGCCCTCATCCTCATTTAACTGTGCCTTCAGAGTAGAAATTGATATATTGTCATGGGGTAACTGAGAACGACTGCAGAATCCAGAAGCAGACAGAGCAACCAAAGCTGCTGGCTAGATTGAGTAGGAAAGAAAGGGATGAACATTCCCATTTCTGGCAGGGAATGAGCAGGAAAGTAAGGAATTGCATTTGCTCCGAGGAAGGGAGAAGGGAACAACCATAAACAAAACGAGAAGCAGGATCAAGTCTACTGTTTTGATGGATACTCCATTCTTCAGTACCATCAGTATCGAAGCTCATTGCTTCCTGCTTAAACAGGCAACCCTGGTCTTGCACAGAGAAGCACCTCAGTAAAAGCTCTAGAAAAATACCACAGCTAACTAAGGCCCACAGACCTCCAAAGCCGATGTGGAAAACTCCCAAAAGCTGCAACGACGAGTTCTAGGGAACATCGTTAATGCAGGATGAGTAACACAGCTGAAAGATGACACTCAATTCCACTGCTCCGGAGGGAGAACTCACTGGGAATCCCACACTAGCAACACTTCAAAATAGAGCACAGAAATACTTTGAGGAAAAGTCATTACCTATTCTTTGAAGAAGAGATCCCGAAACTATAGAAATTTCTAGGAATGCTAATCTGGACAGGATGCCCAGGTTCACAGCCTAAGTTTGAATAAGTATGAGAAGTTTTTTAATTGCCATAAATCAATTAATTTCAAGTTGTTACACAAAAATTGACAAGTATTTATATTTCCTACCCTTCCTTTCATAAGGACTTTTGGCTCAGTGCAGAATCACATGGCTTTTTACTATCAGTTTCCTGATAGTAAAATAGCTGAAAGATGCTTTGGATCAAAGTATCCTTGTTGTAAGAGCTAATTAAATCAGCAGCAGTAAGTGCCAGACAGCACTGTTTAATACCATGCAGATAAACATACACGAGATCAATGAGCTCACTGCTTTGCTCTAGCTAGAACACGTTCCTATGTGCATGTAAGGTATGGGGAGACAAGTGTGTCAGCACTCCTGAGTGGAGCTCAGCATCTTGTAGGAAGAAGCTAGTTTATAATTGCATTCGCAATGAGACACACAAAGTAAATTCCTTCTACCATACCTCCTTATTATTTCAATGCATTAACAGCCTGCAAGGTGAGTTAAACACTGATGACTCAAACCCAATCAGCCTATAAACACAAAACCAGTGTTTTCTCCTTCAGAGAAGGCTGAGAGTAAATAAATGGCAACCACTTTACCTACATTCATAAACAAATTCCAGGCAAAAGGTTAATAACTTGGAATTTGGCTCTTTTCTATATCATTACCTCCTTGGATGTAGTTCCAGTGTACACTGTAAGCATAATTTTTTGCTTAAACTTGGATTAAATCTTTGAAAGTATCTCCGTGGTGTATTGGAACAGTGGGGGAAAAGGGAAACAATACAGATTAAAAGACAAATCACTGCCATGGGACTCTGAACAGCTGGTTTGCCAGCCAGCACTGGCAAGACTTTACATTCCTTTTCCTCCATTTCCCCATTTACAACATGTGGATACTCATTGACTGCAGGAAATTGATGAAAAATATTCCATATAGTGTTAGCTGGCAGCCATCCTGCCCAATGATGTTTGAACACTTGATGCTTCCTTCATTAAACAGGCTCTAAGTTTGCAGCTGTGGGCACCAAATTCATAAAATAGTTAAATACCACAGAGATAGGAAGTAGGAAACCAGCACATTGGGTGGGGAAATACAGGTAATCCCAGCAACTGGAAGCTCTAAATGCATCTGCAGTTACTAAGGAGTCAAAAATGTTTCTGTAATATCTATTGTGAGGGCCACCAAATCTAAGATTGTCCACTAAAAGAAAAGCCTCCCATTACTCTCAGACCAGTCACAGACCATGCCCGGCCAGTGCAGGAGTATCCTAGGTGGCCAGGGCGCTCGTCTCAATCCAGACAGCACTACAGGCTCTCCGTAGTACCCCACAAAGCCACGCAAACCAGCTCGCACCAAGACCTCCAGACCACTCAACAACTCAGACAGGTCTGAACTATGAGCCAGCTCTTGCTGTTTCCCACATGCCCTTAGCAAAGCTTCCTCTAAACACATTGAGCTGCTATGTCTTAAATGAGCTGGAGACTTCCAGAGGTCAGTGATTTGAACCTCATCCCACAAAGGACGTGATAAACAGGACATCTTTATCCCACTGGCATTCTAGTGAGTACACAGGTAGAGATATGATTTTTAATATTGTACTTTTCTGGGCTTTATGAGTACACGTGCATACCAATACACAAAGCAAGGTGAAAAAATCATTCCTTACATTTATGGCCACAGCGGAAAAAAAATGAAAGATGGCATATTCTTCAACAACCATGCTGATACACTTACAACAGTGTAGTGAAGGTCCTTTGTCCGTTTATTGGTCACAACTGGGAGCCCCAGTCACAAGGATATTTGAGCATTCCTACCATGGGAGCTGTATTTCAACACTACTATGATAATAAACAGAAACCCTCAGATGCCAAGGTTTGGAGGCTGGTTTAAAGGCTTATTTACTCTGGAATTTGATTCCAGTTCCCAAGCAAGCAGACCTTCCACTGGCAAATACTGATAAACTAGAGATACAGAGCATTAGGCACTATTGACTTGTAGATAGAGTGGTCTGGATACAGTAAATCCCCAGGTTACTAATTACCAAATCCTGAGACAGCATGCCAAATTTAGTCTACTTATTTCCTGTTTCTTTTATTTCTTCTTAGGCATCCACTATCAGTTATGCTCACATACAGGTTGCCAAGCCACATCCTCTGCCCTGATGCAGCACAGCCGTTTTTTCTCTTCTTATTCTCGAGAGATACAAACAAATATACATGGATACATGGTTAAACCCCCTCCCTAAGATGCAGGTGACAGAGGTCGCATTCCTAGAAATACTAGTCAGCCGAGTATCAGTAAGTACCCTGTTATTCTCTGTCATCACACATCAGTTCCTGCCCATGGGCCAGCAACAAGCTTCAGGGACAGACAAATACAGACTGACAAAAACAAGCAGCAATACCAGCCAGCTTGCCAGGAAAGGCTCATAGAGCTTAGCTGAGTTTTCTTAGGTATCAAAAGAGAGTTTTTTAAAAAAGGCTTTGAGGAAGAATGAGACCATTTTAGTTAGCCTCCTACAGCTGATTAATTAAATCAGCACCAGATAACAAAACATCATGACATGTTTGGGGAAAAGGTGGTTTTTTGCTTTAGCACATTACACTGACACCTGCTTTCCCAACACTTAAGTCACTTATTACTCCAGAAGCAATATATCACTCTGTGGCAAACGTTTCATCATTTCTATTCTTTTGGGGAAGCCAGATCCACAACTCAAAACTGTCTCCAGCCAACTTCAATTAACAGAGCACTTCATCCTACATGCTACATGCACAGAAGTTTAACCACTAGAGAACAGGATGTACTTTAATATACACCAACGTCTTTAGCATATTATTTTGTGGCTTCATGCATATTAAAGTATACCTTTTATTATGTACTGATTTTGTATTATTAAGTATTTTGCAAATAAACACAGGGGTGCATGCACAACAGTCACCCCCTAGGTCCCCAGTAAGCCAGTGTGCCACTGCTGGACCTGGGAAGTGAGCCACAGAAGATGCACCATTCTCCCCTACCACCACCTTGTCTCAAAACAAAATCCTGGTATCCTTGTTATAGGGTTAAACTCTCTCTCATTTCTCTCTCTCATTGTCTGGACCAAGACACCACCTCTCCACCCAAGCTACCTAGTTCTGCATTTTATTTTGTTCATGCTCAAATCCTACTGTGCCTTTTCACATGAAATGCACAGAAGCTGGCAGATGATAAGCTCACCAACTGACCTTCTAGCTTTATTTTCTCCAAAATGCTGTTATTTGATTTGTGTACATCAGAGAGGAAGAAATACAAAAGGCTAGAGTACCTGCAAAGCAGCACTTAAACCAAACCTCATTGATTTTTCTGTGTTTAAATTGTTTTGCCTTTAAATGAACCCTTTGATCTACCTCCTGCCTAGGTAGTGATCACCTCCCGATACAACCTGAACCAAACTCTCAGATGTGCAGTAGTGAGGCACACAACCCACCCCTGCAGCACGCTTACGTACCAAGGGTAAATCGCTGCTCAATAACTGTGTGAGAAACAGCAAACCTACACCAGTTCCTAACAGGAGGATATCAGACATACTATTAACTGCAGCAAAATAAATTCAGTCAAAGTTCTTAAGAAAAATATTTCCAAGCTTAAAAAAAAATATTTCATGCTAAACACCAGGGACATCCATTGCATTCATCGATGGTGTCAATTTCTTTTGTGTATATGTACCGTGAAACCTACAATACAAATATGGGAGTGACCTGAGCTCTCTTCTCTCACCCCTAGTCGGTCCAGCAGCACTTACAGGCTTGGAGTTTTCATTTCTCCAGGTGACTTTCTGCCTGGGGTTGGGCTGGACAATGGCACAGAGACATCACAAGCAGGTATCAGCACACAGCTTCACAGGCAGACATGATATGGGTGCTGCACGAGCTTGGAACAGGGCCAGACCTGCCCCGCAACTGTTAGCCCCTGCCCTAGCTGAGGAACATCTAACAACAGTAATTACAGGCATAAAACTGCTCCTATCAAAATTGTCTGTTTCAGCTTTTTTTCCAAAGTAGGTACTCTGAAATTGCAAAACTCCATATATTGCCTGTTTCAGCAGTGAAACACTAACGACTTGAAACTATGCTTCAGCCTGAAGCTGTTCTGGATTTCTGCTTAATACAGCAAGAAACAGCATCATTTTAGTGTTTCCTGTTTTTCAGTTTTCATAGCTTTAGTTTAGTTCTAGACTCCAGGCTGATATCACATAGACAGCCCATTTAAAACACTCTTCTTTTTCATGGAACTTTACCTAATCTGTTTTAGCCTGCTGCACGTAGAGCACGTAAGATAGGAAACCATAATGCAGTTTCAGCTGGCACAGGGTGGGAAACTGTTAGGTGGGCACTTCTCATCTAATCCAGAAGCTCTCAGATACAGATCACAGTATTATTACAGATCACAGAACTTATTTTTGTTTCTGGTGTCATGCCCCTGGATAACTAACAGAAGAACCACTGCTACAATGAGAACTTGTGTTTTCTGCTTGAGGGCGAACTTTGGCAGCTTGCAGTACAGAGCAGGAAATCACAGGAATGTACACCCGGAATTTTAAAGAGGTTCCTTTTGTACGTAATGAAATTCTGTGCACATCTGTACAGCTATTTTGAGGCAGAGGCATGTCTATTCTGCTTATGCTCTGCAGCAGATGCAATGTATCTGTAGTGCAGACCCAGCCCAAGCCAGTACGCTGTGCGAAGAAGCAGAACTTTCTTGTTTGTACCGTGCTACTGCAGCTCTTTGTTCAGTACTTGTTGACTGATTTGCTCTTTCTACAAGCGGTGATGAGTTTCCGAGTCTTCAACAACTATTGCATATATGTATTTCAGGCCAACTTGTGAGTAGCCTTTAGTCACACAAGCAAGAAGGCATTTTCAATCAGCAATTCCATGGTCTCAGAAAACCATGTAGCATTACAACAAAGCAAGCCTGGAGTGCAAGTGGCAAAGACCAACACAATGTGCTTTTTACATTAAATTCAGCTACTCTTACGTGTCTCAGCCAGGAAGATAAAACCAATGCTTGATTTTCAGAGTCTTCCATCCAAGTCACATGATGGATTCTAAGTTGTAATAGACTCACGTTCCCCTTACAGCTTACTCCGTGTGCCAAATCATGTTCTCACATGTCACTTCCCAGATTTAAAGGATATCATTACCCAACTCAGCTTTTGTCATTCAGGGCACCAATTTTTACAGTTATCTTACTTTATCTGTTAGTCCTATCAGTCCATGGCACCTCACCACATACCTAGATGGACAACTTTAGGAACTAACCAGTACAGTATTTATTCACTGCTCTGAACAGAATCCCCATATCTATAATATGAATAATCAGTTATCATACGGTGTTACCTGTTCATGTTTTCACATGCAGAGATTTTTACATAAGAAAGACTGAATCTACAGGAGATCTTGCTTGGTATAAACTAGTTCCAGCCATATACCAACCCCCAAACAACACCTACCCCTCCAACCTATCCGGGGATGAATTCACACAGTATTTCACTTGTACTGCGGCATCCCCTGCACGATTTGAAAGTGTCACTTTTGTATTCAAGAGCTTACAAACAATGTTTCCACACTCTGCCTGCTCAGCAGACCAAAAAAAAGGCTGAAAAATCCCTACATAATAGCAATTCAGAATGTAGAAACCAATCCATTTTTCACTTTTTTAAGTCATTTAGGATTCAGCCATCTGAATTTTCCTGGAGCTAAGTGAAACTTTTTGGCCAGATCACTCCAACTGTCCTGTGACTGAAAGGGTATGCCTACAAAATGACAAGGTCACCTTGGTTAGCTCTAAAGATAAACAACCCCATGAAAGCACAAGCAGATGATTATTATTAGAATCAATTTGCCCACCAAAATTCAGGCATTCTTGCAAACAGATTTTTTCATGATCATGCACTCACTATATTCAACATAACCAGCCATAAGACCACCTCCTTGTTGACTTTCCTTGATGTTTATTCCCAGGCAGCACCAGCTGCAGAAGACAGCTGCCTACTTCTCCCACTGAAGCGCAGCAAGAGTGGATTTTCTGCAGCCCCATCACTTCTAGTAAGCACAAAAGGATGTGATTTTCTGCAGCGTTGTTACCAGCCAGGCTAGGAGAAAAAATTGTTTCCTTCCGCTGCCACTGAACTTCCACTGCCTTATCGTTAGACTGGAATAATGGGATATGCCAAGATCTCATTCAATAACAGAAAATTAAAAGCACTGGCTATTTACAATGTAGCCACAAACGTGAACTGTTTATAGTCCAATCACATACAATTTAGAGGTAACATAAACCAGCCAAATGCTAAGGATAAATCTGTGAAGGTGCTTCATACCCTCCACACGTCCCTGCATAACCAAATCATTTATGTGTGGGCTAACAACCTAAAAACAATTGTCTGAAACACATCAGACCACCATCTGATTGATACTACATTTGCAAGATATACAAGGAGGATACACACACATTCCTTTTCTTGTAAGCCCTAAAGCATAGCTGATTGTAAAGCATTCCAACATTTCGAGTAACACACAGGTAGTCAGTTGCTCTGTACCTCAGAACAGTTTTGTTCCACACAGACCATTCAATAACCACTTGCCAACTTACACAATCCATGGATCTGGTCCCAGAGAGTTAAAGCTTAGCTTACCTTATCAAGTGACTCATTTTATCAAGGTCAAGATAACTACCCATGAGAATAAGATTTGCTGCTGTGAATAGATGTTTAGTGATAGGAGTCTATTAAGAAAATTCACTACAGAGAAATAATCGGTGGAAAACGTTTACCAAGTAGAATTGTTAGGAACACTTTCTTAAAGCAAGTGAGGACATTTTGCATAAAGCTATGGAAGTGGCTGCATTTAAGCCAGTTCGCTGTTGATCCTTGCTAATTTTCATCACCTAGTTAAATAAGAATTTTATTGAACTACAGTATATAGTTATTTTACAAAATCAGTAATGAAAACAGCATTAGTCATATACCAGCCTTTATGCTCATGTTCAACAAAAGTTGTTAGTTGTCAGAAACCTAGTGGGTGTCTCAGTGAGGAGCCGCGGTCACTAGTTGTTTAAGATCATTTGGAAAAGAATCCATAGAAAGAAACAGACCGCCCCAAAAGGTAAAAAGCCATCCGCAGCCTGCAGGCAAGAGAAGGCCCAAGCCCGCAAGTGCGAGGCTCCTGCCCGCCCGGGGTTGGCCGGGGAGCCGCTCACGGCCCGGCCACCTCTCCTCCCACGCGGAACCACAGGGGGACACGGGCCGATGCCCACGAGTGACACCGGTTAAGGAAAAAGCCGATTCTTTCCCTTCTGTCTCTGGGGCAGGGGCAGGAAGGAGGAAGGCTGTTACCCAGCAGGAGAAAGGAGAAGATCCACTGCAGCACGGCGACTGTCTGGATCCTTCTCTTTAGGGGGATGTTGATGGGGGCAAACTCGACCTTCATGCTGACGGCGGGAGAGCAGCGCGGGGCCGCACGGACCCGCCGGCTCCAGCCCCAGCCCGCCGCCCACCGCGGCCCCGGCCTGCGGCGCAGGGACGCGCCCCCTCCCGCCGCCGGCGCTGCCCACGGCCGCGGCGCGGCCCCAGCAGGCGGGGACGGGGAGGCGGCCGCCCTGGCACAGCCCGCCCCGGACCGCGGGCACCTGCCTCCCCCGCGTCCCGCCCCGGCCGCAGGAAACCTGATCCTGAACCGGGAGCGGGCAGTGCCCGGGCGGGGCTGAGGGCCGGGCGCGTCTCGGAACGCCGCGACACACCCCTCCCCCAGGAACGTCCCGCAGCCCCGGCTGCGGCTCCGAGCCGCCGAACGCCACCCCCGGTTCGAACAAACGGCACCAGGCAACAGGGGCAGAGGCACCCGCGGCTTTATTAGGCCGAGCTACAACCCTCAGGCCCGAGGAGCCGAGCTACAACCCTCAGGCCCGAGGAGCCGAGCTGCGCGGCGGGAACTCTCCCCACACGGACGCGCCAGAGCTACACAGTCCGGGCAGTTCCTCCTCAGAGCGGCCGACGCCGCCTCTGCCCTATCCCCAGGCACCCCTGGCGCTTCAGACCCTTACAATTAAAGACCTTATGGAAGCTGACCGAGAACTTAAAATTCCTGTGGCGCTTGGGTTTAACTCGTTCGTTTCTAATTAAACCGGCACAGGCACAACCTCCTCCCGCCCCCGGCACTTCCCCCGGGGTGGCAGTGACAGGGATCGTCAAAAAAAAATCCAGCATGAAGAAAAAACACCCCAAAACTTGCAAAAGCGCCGTCCCGGCTGCAGCCATTTCCCCGCCGGGACAGCAGACGCGCCGCAGCTCGCCGTCCCCCGCGCGCTGGTGCCGCTGCAGCCGCGCGGCCCCTTACGCCGCTCGCACCGGCCGCCGCACGCCAAAGGACGCCGCTGACAGGGCGCGGGGGCTCCCGGCCAACGGGCTGATGTCACCGCCGTAGCTGCCGGCCGCGCTGCCCGTGCTCGGCGCGCTGCCTGCCGCCTCCTTGGGCGCAAGAGGCGGGCAGACCCGCTCCACGGGGGCCTGACCGGGCTGTCCCCGCACCATGGCGCCGCGGAGCGAGTGGGGCGGCGGGCGCGGGCCGGAGGAATGGCGGGTGGCCTTCAGGCAGTGCGGCGGAAGGCGGGCGCGGCGGGGGCCTGGCGGGCGGGCGCGCAGGCGCGGTGCGGGCGAGCCGGGTAGCGCCATGCCGACTGTCAGCGTGAAGCGGGACCTGCTCTTCCAGGCGCTGGGCAGGACCTACAGTGAGTGGCGCGGGCGGGCCGGGGGCTGCGGGGCCGCGCCTCGCCTCACGCTGCCTCCCGGGCGGCCGGCCGGGCCGGGGCGTGCTCGTGGGTTGCCGGCCGAGGCGGCGCGGTGCAGCCGCCCGCAGCGCGCCTGACTGAAGTGTCCCGGGGATCCTCCGGCTGTGGTTCAGGAGGCGTCCGCGGCCCGGCCGGGCGGCTCCCTCCGGTCGCCTCCCTCCGGCCACCGCAGCCGCTGGGCTGCGATCGGCCGCGGCGCTTTCCGCCGGCCCCGCCCCGGCCTGGCCCGGGCAAAGCCCCGAGGGGCGGCGGGGATGGGCAGTCCAGCCACAGCACCGCGTCGCTCACTGCTTATTCCGTGCCCACGGAGCTGAACTAACCGTGAAGGGAAGCCCAGGCTTCAGACCGACAGTGGTGTCTGTATGAGGGGTGATCCCCAGCCGACTGCTCCGCACAAGCCCGCGGCGTGCATTCGCCCTGGACCCGTCAGCCTTCTGCCCAGATAGGTGCTGTTTGAGTCCAAAGCACTCAGTCAGAACCGTGCATTTCCAAATCGCGGTTTCCACTTGGAGTTTCCCTGTCTGTTTTAGGAACTGATGAAATCAAAAAGGAGAGGGGAGAGGTGGGAGCAGGCAAAGCAAAGAATTAATGTCGCATTTTCATTCAGTCCTTCTTCCCCGGCTCTTTAGAAATGTGACTAAAGATCTGTTTGTTTGGCTGAAAGAGCCTTTAGGGACATGCAGCAGTTCAGCTAGCCCACACTGGAGCTGGTAAGCTCTTAAGACACATGGGTGAAAATCTCCATTTTCAGATCAGGTTGTGTTACTCACATATCATAACACAGTTGATGCAACCTCTGAATGACAAGCTGACTAAAGTAGCTGTTGGCAGAAGCTGGCCAATTACTCCCTCCTGCTTTCATTGTCTGTTCAGGCCCGAGTTACTCTGGCAAGCTTGGCTGAGGAGCTGGTAGCAAAGCTAGGCTCCAAGGCTCAGAACCCCTTGCCATGACTGTAAGAATAACGTGTCAATAAATGCAATATGTACTAAAGAAACTGCTACTCGGATTCAAATATAAGCAAAATTCTTTAAATTACTTATACCCTTTTTTGAAATAGCATTTGTTATCTTGTTTGAAAACATTTAAAACAAACACAAAAAAATTACTTTAAAAGTCTGAGGTCTGCTTATTAACCAAAATGCGCCTTGTTTCTTCACAGCTGATGAAGAATTTGATGAGCTTTGCTTTCAGTTTGGTTTGGAGCTTGATGAAATTGTAAGTAACATTTTTATTTGTTACTTTTTCTGTAGATGTAGTGTACTGACAGCATTTATATTTGGTAAGAGTTTGTACTGCATTATTTCCAGAATATTCCCTGGTACAGTTGGCCAATGCCCTCTAACATGTACCAAGAAAATGTCTAGGCAGGATTTGGAGGATACCATGCCCCAGGTACCCTCCAAAAGCAGTGTGGACAAGACTTGAAGGTCCCCTTGGACCTATACAATCTTTCAGCAGTACTGCAGCAGGCTTTTCATCCTGAAACATCCTCATACATCTCCATACCACAGGGCAGAATATGTAATACATACCTTTAGGTTCTTGTTGCAAAATACTGTTGTAATAGACTGTATTAACACAGGTGTTTTGAATCTGAAAAGAAAAACAGACATTCAACAAGTACCATCTTGGAAGCAAGAAGCCCCAAGATGGCATATTGCTCTACTTCGTGGAGGTCAGCAGGCTGTACCACTTGGTCTTCGGTCTCTGGCCCCATTTTATTTAGCAGCATAAATATGGCCACAGACCATGTATTGAACATATTTTAGAGTATCTGTTTGGCTTTGTTTTGTATGCATTCTTCTGTGCAATATCCACAGAAATGTATTTGTCCTGGATATTGTCACCCAAGTTGTAACTAATTTATATTCAAAGTTTTGATTTAGATTCTATACTTGTGAAAATTTGCTGGCTCTGTTAACTGTATCCATGTAAATCTTGTTCAAGTGCATCTATTTTGGTTTTGCTTTTTAGTTTGAATTAATTGATCTTTTAATGATGTTTATCAAAAGACATCTTAGTTATGCTTTATTTTAGAATAGACTTGATATGACAAGTCATTTGCCAATCTGTTGCCAAAATTAAGGTCCCAGTTCTGTACTGGGATCTGCTAGCCTGGAGACTCTTGCTTTTATAATATCTTTTTTTAAAATACAAATTCTAATAGTGAATTTTTCTTTTGGTATACTGCATTACAAGCTCTGAGAAATATTTAGATGTTATGTTATTTCTGGTATTTGGTGTGTCCATTTGCAGTATAAATCCAAATTATACCTTTAAACTTTTTTTAATTAACACAATTTTTCCTATTATATTATCTCACTATCATACTCCTGTCAACGTTACAATATTTCAGGTTAAAAACACATTTTTGCTTAATTTCAGACATCTGAGAAAGACATTATAAGTAAAGAAAAAGGTGAAGAAAAAGCAAAGGGTGCATCCGATACTGTTCTCTATAAAATTGATGTTCCTGCCAACCGTTATGATCTTCTTTGCCTTGAAGGGCTGGTCCGAGGACTGCAGGTCTTTAAAGAACGGTAATGCGGAGTTGTGAGATTTTTGTGTGGTTTATTATTTGTTAAATATGAGTCCATTTTGGGTCAATAAACAAACTTGCCACTTGCTTGGATTTTGAGTATGATCTCGTGTAGATCAGATTCATCAGATGTTACTCTGGAGAGGATCTATTATATATTTTTAAAAGACTGGACTAGAACATTACTGGGTTTTGGATCTGTTCTAAAAATGTTTCAACTGCTGTTCCATTTGAGACATCCTCTGTGAAGAACTCCTGCAGAGGAACTTAGTTGTGCTCCTCTGTAATAAATACCAATACAAATAATTTATTTCACACTTCTGCTATGACTTTATCTTCTAGAGTCCTTTCTAGTTCAGTGATCTGTTTACCATCCTGCAGAAAACAAGTTTTAAACAGTTAGCTAATTTACATGCCAAGAAAACTTTTTAAGAAAGTTTTCTACCTGTAATTGTTGCTACATTTCTAAAGTTTTCTGCATTTTGGGAACTTTCTGTTTTTCAATTACAGACTTATTTCTGGTTTTGTTCTAGGATAAATCTCCCTAGGTACGAAAAGATAATACCAGCTCAGGGTGAAGGTCAGAGGCTGATTATCACTGAAGAGGTAAAAGTGTTTACTGCACCTTTGTAAAGTTATTGAGAGTGTCTGAACGAGCACAATAGCTATGAACTATCAGTACCAATTTTGTAAGAGCAGTGAGACTGGAAATCTTATTTGTGGACCAAGAGCTAAAGAAATTTAAATATCTTTACTCATTGTGATTTATTCTTAAGGAAGGGGAGGGGGAGGAACAATAGACAAGTTATTTTGAGTGAACCTCATAGCAGATCAAATCAAAGTTTCAGATGCTTTCATGGCATTGACCTTCTGGGCCATTACGCAGTATATTGGAAACCTCCTTGCCTCTTACCAGGCCTGGAGTGGGTTTGTTTGGGGTTTTTTTCCATGAACTGATGTCTTTCCATGAATTTTTCTCTTGATTACTACTTTACAAAAGAGGATTTTTTGAAGAAAAGTGCACATTTAATCAGTTTTAGTTTTGTATATTCTGTGTACTTGAAATTTATAATGTGTTGCTGTTGTAAATTGCAGACTGTCCAAGTCCGTCCTCATGCTGTAGCTGCAGTCCTTCGTAATATAACTTTTACCAAGGAAAGTTATGATAGTTTCATTGACCTCCAAGAAAAACTACACCAAAATATTTGCAGGTTAGTGCTTAAATTTAAAGTAGTGTATAGTGTCTACGTGTATGATTTGATCACATGTTAAGGCTGCACATCCCGATTGTAAAGAGGCATTATATTTATATTCATGCTAAGGAAAATCTTTTATAGCAGCTCTCTTGATCCTTCTCATTTCCTTACCTGTTTCTGCCTGCTCTCAATATTTTTCAACATAAATAGCTGTTACAGCTCCTACAATAGTTGAGAAAGAAGCGTTTTGCAACAGTCCCATTGGATTTGCATTTGTCTGTTATGTGTGTTGTCAACATTCGTTAAAATGTTATTAGTGAAAATAATTTCTAGGCTTCTCAAAATTGCCCTTCTACTTTTTCAGTAAATTCTATGAATGCATAAGAATGTAGAGCATCATGAGATTATCTCAAGGGAACTCCAAATATTACTAGTAAAATCATTATTTTGCCTTCTTTCTTTCTAGGAGAAGAGCGTTAGTAGCAATAGGTACCCATGACTTGGACACCATCTCTGGTCCATTTACTTATACAGCTAAAGCACCTTCTGAAATTAAATTCAAGCCCTTGAATCAATCCCAGGAGTACACAGCTTCACAAATTATGGATCTGTATAGGGTAAGTGGGATTTTTCAGACTTGTTGCACTAAATGCAGGAAGTTAAATTTCCAAGGCTTAATGTCTCATATCCTTGTTATGAAGAGTTGTTCTTACAAATAAAACACAGTTATCTTCTGTAGCTTCATTCAGTGAGCATTCCACATTTTGCTTATTCATGGCAAATGTATGGTAATACTTTACTGTCCATGAAAGATATATCATGCTGTTTTGTGGCTAAGCAAAGCATAACTCTTAAAATAGTGAGTTTGATATTAACCCGCTGATTTATTAACACGAAGACTGCTTTTCATGATGCTCTTAATAATACTGTAAAAGGGTTGTATATCTATCTACACTGGTAATATACTCAATGTACCAAACTGAAAAAAGCTTGAGGTGAATAATATCAGATTTTTAAATGTTATTTTAATTTGGCCAGTTTACTTGGGGAAGATGTTGAATTATTTACCCAACTACGTATTAGGCAAGTGTAGCTGTGTAAAAGGCTCAAGTTAAGTCTGGCACTGCTTTTGGCCCAGCACCCTGATGAAACCAGGTAAAAGCTAGGAAAAGATTCTATCAGGTCTAATTTTGTGATGTTTACGTGGGCCACTGTAAATGTCAGCATTTTTAAATGATACTATTACCACCATCATTACAATATACAGCTCTGCTGGAGCACACATACTGGTCATAGAGAGAAATAAATTCTCAAAGATCTCCGACTAAAGACGAGTAAGAGAGCTAGGAAACAAGGGATATCAGAGAGACTGAAAGTATGTTTTTGGTGCAGCATATACTTATGGAAACAGATACAAATTTTGAATCAAATTTAAGCATAAATCTATCAATATTCAGCAATTTATAATTAAAAGTAATGTGGTGCTAATTTGTATCAGTTTTAAGGAAAGTTAATATAAACTAAGGATTTGTGCCCTTGGGTTTGGCAATGAAAGGTCTGCTGTGGTGAACAAGGGCATTGTTTGGACAGCATTTCTTTAAAGAAATATTTTTTAGCGTTTCTGAAGAAAACCAAAAATCTAGTTCTCTCATTTCAAAGTTTTCTTGCTTCTAGGAGCAAACAGCTTTTGCTAGTGAAGTACCTAGCTCTAAGCCCAGTCCTGCCCTCTTTCAAAATTCCCATTGATCTCTCAGCAAGGGATTGTGGCAGTATGGAAGTTCACAAGTGAGCTAATGTGAAATTTAGGTTGTGTTTTGTTTCTCCAGACTGACAGCCATCTTCGGCACTATTTACACCTAATTGAAAACAAGCCACTTTATCCTGTCATTTATGACAGCAATGGTGTTGTTCTGTCCATGCCACCAATCATCAATGGTAAGATTACTTATCCCAATTTATACTGTTGCTGTTTTGTGTGTGAGTTAGGGTGTCTAACAGAAACATTGATGTGTAATATTCATTACTCTTTTTCTTAAAATGGTTTCATTTATAATTTCATATAGTCATCTTTCCTTTTTTTAAATGCAGACAAATTTGCTCCCCCGAGTTGCTAGTGTTCCTCTTTTCTCATCAAGAGGATGTAGAAGTCCCACTGAAAACCTCTCCGTTTAGCATCTCATACCCTTCTAGATTTGTGTGGTATAAACTCAAGAAAGGTTCCTTGTGATAGGAACCTTTGTTAGAAGAGGATTTTGTTTGCATATATGGCCATTGTTCATCAGTCATTTAGCTAAAAGAAGGGTGTAAGAAATTGTTTTGTAAACTGATAACTATTTAACAGTCTGCTTTGTACCCTATATAAAGTGGTCACAGTGGGGATCTTTTTACCTAGGTCTGAAGCCCAGTGTATTTATCAGCAGCGTGAACCAGTTCTCGTGAATCCTTTTGCTGTCACTCCAGTGACTCCAGAAGACTTTCATGGGTTAAAAAGAATAGGTCTAGACTTTTTTGCTTTGTTTCTAAACATGGCTTTCCTCTAAATACAAAAGAAACTATGGGTGATCTCTGAGAACCATGTTTACTGAAACCAATTAATGACATGGCAAGAACTACTTTAACAAAGATATTTCAGTATACCTATATATTCGGTCAAGAATCAGTAACTGTTTCCCTGCAGTGACCAATAAAATCTGCAGTGATAATCTCTTTGGATACATTTTTCCTAATTGACCTTATCCATATCTTAAACAGCTAAGCAAATCTTCTTAAAAGGCAGCTCAAACTCTGTGACAGGGACTGGTAAGAACAACTGTTCTGAATTGAAGGTGCTGCCAACCACTGATCTTTCTTCGTTAGGCTCATTCCAACTCGGGAGCGTTCCACACAGAAACATTGCATGTTGTTTACGTTTTATCAATTAAAAAGGTTGAGCTAAGTTTAACACCTGTCTCTGTTTTAAAGAACAGTATTTGAGAGAAGTTTCCAGGTTAAAGGTACTTTCTAAACAGATAATGAAATGTAAATATCTGTATTGGGTTTTTTATTATCTATAAGCACTTAAGTGAAAGATTGTATTTGCTTTGAAGTGAGTCCAGAAGAGCTGAGTACATTCCATCTGCAAAGAGGTACAGTACAGCATCCTAGAGCAGGGAACATAATATCCCTCAGTCTTAAGATCTTTAGTGCACCTGACTTTCAGTCTAGCTGTGACCTAGTTTCACAGGTAGGAAGCTAAAACACAGAAGCTAAATGACTTGCTCAGGGTCAAACAAAGGAAGCAAGAATGCCCACATGTATCCAAGTGTTTGCTTCCCTTTGCCACCTGTGGGGCACGTCTGCATTAGTGAATGGTGCAAAGAAAGGCTAGGACAGAGGTTGGATTTGACACGATCCCATCCAATTCTAAGACTGTCTGTGTCCACGCTGCATGGTTACCAGCAATGAAATTCATTCAAGGTATGCACTGCACATCCATACGTAACAGGCAATACAGCACAAATTTCTCTACAGCTGCTCTAAATTGCTTGTGGCTCACTAACAGAACCCCACTTTTGTAGGGAATCAACTACCGGGGAAATCTGCATCCAATTTGCAAGAGAGAGACTTTAGATGATGCCCCTAAGTGTATTTTCAACCTTGCTTCTTCCAGATGAGAAACAGTTTTGAGTGCTTCATTGCACACCTTGTGACTTCAAGTACAGACACAAAGCAAATTCATGCCTGAAAGGAACCCATACTAGGACCTGAATCACTAATGTAGACAAACCCATAGCGTATCAGCAGTGTCGAGAGATTGTGGTTATTCACAGAAGTAGCTATGGATATTCATCAATCTAAATCACTTTTTAAAAACTATTTTATACATTCCTGTCCAAGGCTGCTTTTTTATGCACATCACACATCAAATGCACGTGTCACTAAAGCCAGGGAAGAGGAGGTGCTCTGGAGGTGCAGAACGGCTCTGCAGCCAGCAGATGGCCGCCCTTCTGCTAGTTTGCGTCTTCAGCTGGCTACTGGTACACCTCTAGACTTGTCTGGCTTTCGATGGAAAGCATAACCCAGTCAGTAACTCTGGTCTGTCTTTTCCCTCTTTTTGATTTATAAATTTTAAAATAAAAAGAGCTGCTATTCTGGTAAGAATTGTGAATGTTGGTGCAGTAGAAACAGTGGCTTTTTAAGCCACGGAAGTTGACAGTGATCTCTCTGAACACAAAAGGAGTCAGTATCAGTGTCATTGCAAGAAAAGGAATACCATTTCTTAACATCTTTTTGTCTTTGCATATTTTAGGAGATCATACAAAAATAAGCGTAAACACCAGAAATGTGTTTATTGAATGTACAGGCACAGATATTACAAAGGTAAATTAATCTTTCCTGTTTTTGATATGCTATAACATCATTGTTTTCCCTTTGGGTGATAGGAGTCCAATACAAAGACCTAAAATAGCCAGGCATTTATTTTATGGAGCAGACCTCCCACTTCAAAAGGGCAGGATAGGTTGTGGGACTACGCAGAAATCCTTCAAGACAGTTTCAGGCTTGCTCTGTATACAGTGTTTTGTTTTCATTGGATTTTGCTTTCACTGTGTCTTTATGTTGATACTAAGTGTTCAGTTTGTACAAAGAAGTGATTTAAGTAAGTTGGGGGGGATGTTGTTGTTGAACACTTTTTCTAAATCTGAAGGGCTTCGAAAAGAGTAAAATCACTAAGACTGCCTGTTTTGCTGGAATACTCTTTATAAAGAATCATTTTGTCTCCTACTTAAAATCTGGGCTGAGGGAAAGAAGTTGACACTTTTTCTGCTTATCTTTTTCAAGCAGGGATGCTGTGCAAGTAATTGTCAAATCAAAGTCTTTCCTTGTGCAAATTCTGTAACTAGAAGCTGAAGCATGAAAGCCTAGCAGTTATAATTGACTGTTCTTGAATATAGTTTGTGTATTCATTCATAGTTTCCCTAAAGTATGTGTTTTGATGCTTAAGAGCAAAAACGCTTTTAACTTGCCCTACTACACAATGATATGTTAACGACACAAATTTGCACGTTGGGGAGCGGCTTCTAAGCAAACTAATAAATAATGGCTTCTTGCTACTGCTTGCCTTGATAGTAAGAATAAAAATAGTGCTGTTCTGTTTCCAAAAAGGAAACTATACTGTGAGGCATCAAAAAAAACCCTTGTAGACTGAGAAGTGATCTGAATCTCATTACATTGTTATACTAATGTCTTAAAATATTAACTGTAAAACAAAAGATATTGCAGATGAGGTTATTTGATAATATATTTCTAAACAACGCATAGTCCTTCAGTCCCTACATTCTCACTTGGAACATCAGTGAAATTACTAATTAGACTAAAGGGTGGGAAGACCCAGTTCAGCTGGTAATAAAGACCTGGTGTATCTTCAGAACAGAGTTTAGCAAAGATAGAAAAATGCTTCAGAACCCTGAAAACCAAAGATTCCAAGTTTTTGCATAAATGTCTTTACAGCAGAAGAAAAACTTTTTTTTAAACTCAGTCTAGTATTCTAGACTGCTAGGATTTTGGTTGTTAAGTTATTAAATAGAATGGAATGAAGAGAGTGTAAGACAAGATTTTTTTCCCCCCATTTTTTGTTAAAATATTTTGTCTACTCAACACAAGTAGATGACAGATTCCAATGTGATTATTATCTTTATTTTGTAGGCAAAAATTGTTCTTGATATTATAGTCACGATGTTTAGTGAATATTGTGAGAAGCCATTCAGGTGAGTATAAATCTCCAGTCAGAGAGATACTACATTTGGGCCATGTGTTAAAGACATTTTTACTTGTGTTTTTCTGTCTCTCTCAGTGTTGAGGCAGCAGAAGTAGTTTATCCTAATGGGAAGACCCACATCTATCCGGTAAGCATAATGATATGGTATCTCAATGTCCTTGGGAAAAGGATTTTATTTACACAAAGTCTGTTAAGAGTGACATTGTTTTTTTTCTGCAGAGGCAGTATATACAGGTTCTGAAGTATAGTGTAAAAGCTCAGCTTGGCACTATCTGTATGTCAGTGAGTCAGGGCCTTCTCTAGCCCACGAAAAATAACTCCAGCTCCACCTTCCCCTTATCTGAGAAACTTATGCTGGAGCTCTACTAATTTAAGATAAGGCTAAAAATACAGTCTCACTGACATAGCCTGATACTCCAGAAAGAAGGGTAGGGTTTAAAGTTACGAGTGGTAACCACTATTGTCGTTTAGAGTTCATGTGATATGAACTTTCTCAGGAACAAGTAAAGATTGCAATCAAAGGATTTAATCTGTGTCTAAAAGCCTTTAAAACCTACGTGTTCCAAATCAGGAAAAAAGAATGCAGGAAGAGGTCCTTCAGGCTTAAGCCAGTGGACAACTGAAATTGGCCTCGGCATAATTTACTTATCAGATCTGGAAGCTTTATTGCCCTTCAGTTAAAATAACCTTGTAACACTGGATTTTTCAGTCTTTCACTTTATAGACTCCAACTGTATGAAGGTCTATAAGGCAGGATTCTGACTTCAAGTGCCCGTTTGCCTGCATTCAAAGTCCCTGGCAGACCTCTTTGCAGTAATGGAGTCTTACTTTTTTTGTTCTCCGGATAAGTATAAACAAAGCAATTCCTCCTGTTTCCTGAAATTAACTGTAGACAAACAGAGATCTGGTTGAGTTCATAAAATCAGATGAATCAAGCAAGTACAAACTGTTCAGAGGGAGAGAAACTTATTTTTACAGATGAATCAAGCAAGTACAAACTGTTCAGAGGGAGAGAAACTTATTTTTACTGAGAGCCTTTCTAGTGGTATTTTAGCTTTTTGTTTTAGCAATGTCAGCTCTAATCAACAGAGGAAAGACCTAGAATCCTGAAGAGATATCCAACAAAACAGAAATCTCTGCAGTAACCAAAGTAGCTTCCCTAGATAAAATAGAGCAAAAAATCCCCAAAGTTTTAGATGGTTTAGAAGCACCGAAGTAAATACATACAAAATAACTTAAATATGTTGCAAACTTTCTAAGTAAAATACTGGTGGATATTTCTGTACCAATATGGAAATAGAAATGTTTCTTTCCTTTTCCTCCTAAAAGTAATTTGATCTGTACTAGACTGTGAGATCTCATGCATGACCATTCACTGCTTTAGGGCTTTGACTTAGGATGAACTGGTGACTAGAACCTTTTGGAAACTCTATTACTTGCACATATCAGAAATTATCGGAAGTTTCAATAACAGGGATTTCACGCTGCATTCAACCTTCTAGCTTAACCAAGAACAGCTTTTGCATCACGTACTATAATATGTTTTCAAGAATCCCGTTATCTTAAAATACTAAGTTTAGCCTAATATTCTACGCTTGTCTTCTGTAAATATCATTTTAGTATCATAATTAGGAGAAGCTAGATTACTAAGATGTCAAAATTGAATCCTCTTAGTTAGAAATGGCAGGCATTGTGCATGCTGAAAAGCTTTGACTTTCTTTTTAGGAACTGGCTTACCGAAAAGAGAAGGTGAAACCTGAACTCATTAACAAGAAAATAGGAATCAGGTGTGTTATTGCAAATGAAAACATAGTTTTTACTCATGAACATTAATCAGGAAAAAGGTACTAGAAAACATTGATTATTGCATTGTTTTAAAAATATTTACACTATGTGATTTTTTTTTTAATTTTATCAAAAATTCAGGGGTTATCTTGGGTAACTAGATCAACTCTGTAAGACTTCTTCCCCTATTTTCAAGGAAAGTGAGTGATTCTTTATGGCCTCACACAAATGTTACGAAGTAAAGAAAAAAGACCGTCTCAAGAGTCAGAATCTGAGCTGGTTCTGGTTGAATGCTAAGTCTATGTACATTCCATAAAGCACTTGGAGATTCTTCAGGACATAAGGCAATGCAGCAGAAACATTGATTACTTTAAAAAGCCAGTCAATATAGTGCAAGATCCATACATTACTACTCTCTTGTTTTGTTTCAGTGAAACTCCGTCAAGTCTTGCAAAGCTGCTGACTAGGATGTGTTTGAAGTCACACGTCATAGGGAACGGGAACAATATAGAGGTTGAAATCCCTCCTACCAGAGCAGACGTTATCCATGCATGTGATATCGTAGAAGATGCAGCAATAGCTTATGGTTATAACAACATTCAGATGACTATTCCGAAAACGTACACCATAGCTAATCAAGTAAGATTGCCCCTTCAAATAAACGCTCTGTTGTCAGTAAATGACTAGTGCATGCCAGAAGGGCTTTGGGGGAAAACAGAACCTAGGAATTAAATATTTTGACATGCTTTGCCTTGAGAAGTATTTACCATGGATAGGATACAAAACAGATGCCCCGCTGATTTGAATAAGTCCAAGACCAGTGGTTGCTGGTACTTTAAAAAAGACAGGGTTTAAGTAGGGAGCCCGTATTGAATCTCTAATTGGGAGATTCATTTCCTCAGGCAAGCCTAAGGGCAGCTGGCTGACGCTTTCAAAAGTTTTAAGCACACAAGTATAGTACCTCCCTAGTGAATTCACCGTAATGTAACAGGCAGAATCACCTCGGGGAAGAACAGAAAAATGTTTTTATGTGGAAGTTGAAAACTTTTTTGTTTCGTTTTAGCTCCCCCTCAATAAGCTCACAGAACTTCTGAGACTGGACTTGGCAGCTGCTGGATTCACTGAAGCACTCACTTTTGCCCTGGTATATTATATTGCTTTCATATTTTTCTTAGTTGCGTGTTGGAACAGCGATGCAGCCAAAACTGCAGAGGATGGTCTGAGGATATGTTGTTGTATAAATGTACCAATATTATCTGCTACTGTTTTGGCAAGTGATTGTTTGCTAGTGCTTTGGAACTATAGTGTAATACTTTGTGAGTTTGTAGGTCAGAGAAACTGAATGAGTCACTGTGAATGTGGCATGTAGTTCTAAGTACAGAGGTGAAAATAGCTGCTGAAGTATTGTTTTTAGCTTGACTTGATAGGATGAAGTTGTAAGACAGCAAGTCTCTCTTGAGACTTTGATCACCAGATATGAAATTCATCATAGTTTGATAATCTGGAAATCAAACATAAAAATTTAGTACTTTCTGATAAATATTACTACAGTTTAGCGATTACCCTGTTTCTATACGTCTCTTTTTAGTATTGTCACTTGCCCGTGATTCCTTGCATTAAGTACCAAGCTGATATGTAGTCACTCAGTCAGCAAGGAGTTTATTTTAAGAATACCTGTAAAAAAGTTAAAATGCACACTAAGGGGACACAAATTCCTCTGTAGATTTCACCACAGGTGGGGTGTTTTGCACAAATAAAACTATAGTAATTGTTGTTACCACTGGTTGCAGGTATTAGTCATATTGTTACAGCTATACCAATAGTCTTTTACCAAGAATTAGGACTCTGCAGCAGCATGTGCCACTCCAGTACTAACAGCTGGCGTAATTTCTAATACTGAGATTTTGCAGCAGGATTGTTTTGTTGAAATAAAATGTTCGGTAAGAAACACCATCTTTGTCATGGCCACTTGTTCATACTCCTTTGCCATAGTTGTGAAATGGATCAGAGAATCTGATCAACTATTAAAAAAAAAAAAGTTAAGTACACCCCATGCCCTCCAAATGTATATGGTAACTGTCCATGCATGAAGATTGGCATAGTCAGCTATTGAAAATACACTATACATTTTAGAAAATCCTTTCTGTTGCAAGATGTGCTCAAAGCCTTTGCCTTAAAGTGCAATTTGTGGACATTTTAGCATGTGGGGAACTACCGTCACATATTCTATTAAAAACTCTGGGGAATTTCTCAATGTTTTCCCAAACTTAAAACTTACTAGATGGCCAGAATTACACATCCCTGAAAGTACACAACCTTTTAAGAGACTGTTATCTGATCACAGATTATTTTTTGACAACTTACTCGATGATTTTAAGATACACTGATGCAGGCTCCTAAAACACTTCCACATATTTGAAAAGTTAAGGTATTGCAAGCAAAGCTGGTAATCCAAATCAATTGAGTAAAATTTTAACACCTTCAGATTTCACCGCGCTTCAAAAGCAAAATTTGCACTAATTCTAAAGTCTGAAAAATATATTCCAGTTTTAGTATTTTGTTATTAACTCATTTAAGTAACCAGGACAATAACTAGTATTACTTTCTGCAGTGCTGCTGTTTGACAAAGATATTCAGACTACCTGTGGGAGTACCATGTTGGGGAAATAATATGTATATATAAGACGGGCAAGCTTTTAGAGATTTTCCTTATTTGTTAATAAATGTAATTCCATTTTTTCAGCACTGAATAGGTAATACGCTTAAAAACATTGAATATATTATATCACTACAACTGAGTACCTTTATGAACTGCAACAGCAGAATTTTGTAAGATCATGCAGTATATCATGTTATCGCATTACATATTTGTATTTCTGCTGTGGCGTGATGAAACCCACAGTCTGCTGTGTCACCAACACTTTATTAAAACACCAATGTGAGGCCTATGGCTATGACAAATATCATTCATGCTACAACATTCTGTAGCCCAGTGTTAGGTGACAAGCACTGCTTGTGTATTTGTGCATACAATCTGTTTCTTGGTTTAAGCCCCAAATTATACTCATATACAATAACATTGCTTTCTGTGAGGAGCTCCAGTTTAGCCAAAATGCATTTAGTTAAATCACAGTAACATACCATAGTTTAGATACACATCTGAAAACTGTTTAACGCAGTTTTCTTCTCCTAAGGTCAGCATTCATTTAAGTTTTTTTTTTATTCAATAATACACTTTTTCAGATGGTATCATCTGCTCATTTTCCTCACGTTTGGTCTATCAACACACTTTTCGGAGTGCTGCCAGTGCAAGGGGAACACTTCTGGGAGACTGCAGTATACTAGCAAATCCTCAATTACATGCCTAGTCTGCTATTGGTTTCTTTAATACATTAATAAAGCTATAAATTCTGGAAATCTGTAGTGTGGATCTTATCAGTAGCATCTGTTGCTGTATGTGCACAGACATTGTCTGAGCCTGATGAAGTGCATGTGTGTTGCTTTACTGACCAGCTTAAAAATACACCTTGAGAATAAGGGCTTTAAAAATACTGCAACTCAAAAAAATGAAAACAACAATAATGACCTACGATAATGCTATGCAGCTATGAAAATTGGAGGCTTGGCCATATGACCCGTTTTTCATAGACAGTACTTTAGTTTCTGTAAGTAGCCCCCAAGGGATTGTTTTCTTTGTGAGAAAGCTCGGGTACCATTCCCTTTACAAGTGCTATTTTCAGAATAAAATACTTTACCCACTGCAAGTCAGGGGGCAGAATCTGAGCCTCTTTTTTTGAAACGGATGACAGCAATCCATGACAGAAGGCTAAATAAACACTTGCCTTTTTTTTTTAAACTAGCTTTATTTTAGTTAGTAATTAACATTTGTAGATAAATCAGTTTGCGTACTTAGTCTCAAGACTGGGGCTTAATTTTTATTATGAGTGGGTGTTGCACATGACAAAATATATTACGGGGCCTCAGAGCAAGTGCTACAATTGCATTGTTCATTCTTGATATCAAATTTCATCATTGGCTTAATAGTTTAACTCCTTGACCTTGGTTTTTTTTTGTCTCTTCCTCTCAGTGTTCTCAAGAGGACATTGCGGATAAGCTTGGCATGGATATCTCTGCAACAAAAGCAGTGCGCATAGCAAACCCCAAAACTGCAGAATTTCAGGTGAGATAATTCAGGTCAAATTTTGAGAGCAACATTGTCACAGACTCTATACTTAAAGAGGAAAGAAAGGAACCGACAGGAAATAAAATTTATAAACTATAGAGCTACTTGTTCTGTATTAAAAAGGATGTGCGTATTTATGTGCTAAACTCGCTAGCAGTCATTTTCTGTTATTCCTTCACTGAAAAATACCTTATTCAGTGTGAAATACTATGAGCTTTTCAGTAATGGAAAATACCATGCTCTGTATGACAGCATGTGGCAAAATTGAGCTGTCTTATTACAGAAAATCCCAGATGACTGATCAGCTCCCGCATTTAGAAAAGCCATTCAATATAAATGGAACTACTAGACCTGGCAATCTCTAAACTTCCTGAGCTCTGGAAAGGAAATGGTTTTTTTTGAAAGTTAATAACCATTATTACTCTTTTTTTTAAAAAAAATTCTGTATTGGTGTTTAATTATTTTAATACCCATTTCTGGATCATTTGATCTTTGCTAGAGCAGAAAGTGAGAGCTCAACCACAGTATTCTCAACAATTCTGAAAATACCTAGAAGTGTACCCATAGGTTTTGTATTTCTTTTAGAGAGTGTTTTTTTAAAAAAGCTGCTTTCTTTAGTTTATGGGGAAGGTAAATTCAGAGGCTTTTTTTTTGTTTTCTAACCTAAGAAATACAAAGGTAAACACTCTTTCTAAAGGCTTAGAAAAGTTTCAGCAGTCTGTGGGTATTACTGTTTTGTGATTTGTGGGGTTTTTTTCCCCTCAAGATCTTCTTCAGTATGCCTGATTTCTCTGAGTGTCTAAAATACCTTTCTAGATCTTATCTCTAATACTAAAAAGTCTTCTGCTGCTCTGAGATTGAGGAACAGAATTTTAGGGTACCTTCATGTATTTTCTGTTGGTACCACAAATAAGCAGCCATGCAAGACACTGTTGTAACCTGTTCAGACTATTATCGCCTGTTGATATACATCATTTGGCACGGTGATTACAACTAAGCAATATAGGATGTACCACAAACAAACAATACTGAGCATGAACAAAAAGAGAAAAAGTAGCAGCCCCTCTAGCCAGGTACAATTTCAGATTCTTATTCTTCAAAGACTGCAGGCCTCTGCAGTAGCAATGCTGCTAAGCAGTTCTATTATTGGCTGAATATTCCTGGTGGCAAAAATATCCTCAGTCTTTTAAAATCTGTAGGCTTCCCTGGAAATTGGGAAGGATTACTCTTTGTGATGCACTATAAGCTTTCAGCTTTAGATATTAACTGTGATGGGATTCTCAGGATGGCTTTTCCCCCATCCCCTATCCTTTGCCAGCAAGACAAGGGCTGGATGGTGCAAGGGACCCTCTTCCAGCTGAGTGTGCAGCTGGAACTCTTCATTGTTTAGGAAAAGTAGGATAAATAGACAGAAATGCTGCGTGACCAATGATAAGAAGTAACTGTGGCTGAGCACGAGAACTTTTAACCTGCATTGAAGCAGCAGTCACTCCCATCCCTTTTCCGTTAGATTTACTGAATCAGACTCTTTCAGTTTGGGGGGGGGGGGGGGGCGGCGCGCAAAGGTGCACTTCTAATGAAGTATTTGAATGGAGAAATATGTATGAATGTATCTGTAAAAACAGTAATATGATAATATGATTGCCTCTTGCTTGGTTCTTTGCATGTGTTTTCTATGTATTTCAGGTTGTCCGCAACTGCAATCTGAATATATCCCTTTCTGTTACTGAGGTTCTGCCTGTATCGTTGGTTGATATCAGGAAGTATCAAGATAATACTTCAGATAATACTTCAGATAGCACTTAATATTTCAAAAATAACACTTAGTATTTAGTTTTTGCATAAGTGAGGTTAAATTTCTGGGATTTTTTTTGCACATCTTTCTATATTATTTTTCTACTCTGCGCTGCAGCTCAAGCATCTGTGAAATAATACCTGTTCTTAAACTCACATATATTCTCTTTCAGAAAATGCAGTATAAAGAATGTACATTTTCAAGTTAAGTAGTTCTAAAGCAAAGATGCTTAAACATAAGAGATAAGTGCAGTATTTGCACCTGACTGTTTTTAAACTCTTGTTACAAAACAAACAAAACAAAAATTAAGAAAACTAACATCAGCTATTTTGGAAGGTATTTCACTTGCAGCATCCATGTTTGTCCTGCAGGTGGCACGTACCACCCTCCTTCCTGGCCTACTGAAAACTATTGCTGCTAACCGAAAGATGCCCTTGCCTCTCAAACTCTTTGAGATTTCTGACATTGTAGTAAAAGATCCTAATACAGGTAAGAGAAGGTTCCTCAAAATCTTTGATAATGGAAATATGTTTACATACAAAATAAAGTAAGTATAGTAAGTAAATCTGTATTTCTTTGAAAATGTAATAGTCATTACATACTACATTGGGGGGTTTTATTTATGTGCACAGTGCAAGAGTTAAGAGATTGGCATAACAGGCTAGATTTTAGAGTGGGCGGAGATATGGTTCCATTTTAAATGCTCTCTCAAAAGTGCATGTATGTTGCAAATATTTTTAGGCATCTAAATATTCCTTAAAATCTGTCAAGGATACGGCAAGAATAAATGCAAGACAATTTTGCACCAAAAAAGAACCTGCTCTAAATTGCTTATGTTGATACACCCATTTTTACTTGCTCCTAATCTAGTGCTCCTTTGTATTCTTGTCAGGGATGTAACTCATGAGAGAAACTACCTGCTGGTATTGTTTTCAAGTGGCACAAACCTTGGAAAGTAGTAAATATTGAAGGCATGCTGCTGTTACAGTACTAGAGCCTGCTTAAACTGCTGCGGTCTCAAAGATGTGTAGTGCTGTACCAACTGAAAAGCAGCATGTCTTGACCGTGGGAATAGCAGGCTGTATTTGCAGACAGATTCTATTCTGGAGAGCTGTAATTTAGAGGGAAATTTTGGGGTCAGTGTGTCTCAACATTAATCCCTTTTCCATCTTTCCATCGTCTTTAAAGAGGATTGCTGATACTTGTTCTCCAGAATTATCTTCTGGAAAACTAACAACCAATATGAAGAATTAGATTGGTAGCACAGACACAGGGTAAAGAATGGAGCAAATCTGTGTATAAAAATGTATAAATAAATAAAAAGCTCGACAGTATAAAATTTCCCCTCTCACCTATAAAAAGATTTTCCTTATCTTTCCACTTCATCCAACTATGCTAAGAAAGTGTGGCTGCCTTTGAGTTGTTCTGTAGCCTTAATTGTTTTACGTGAAACAGCCAAAGCAGCTAGTTCACTCTTCAAAAGCTTCAGTGAAATCTTTCCTGTGGCCTCTTGGCACCGATTTCACTGCACAGAAACAAAATTTCAAATAATCTTTTCATCTGGAAAAATGTATCAAAGTAAAATGAACTGTAAAAATGGATTTTTAAATGTTAAAAATTTGTCTAAAATTTACAGATTAATTTCTTTCTATATGGTATATTAGGGGAAAAGGAGTGCACAAGCTGCATCTTCTGGGAGAAGGAGCATGTACTGAGTTACAACTCTGAAGTTTTGCCTCAGTGAAAAATGCTGACATTACTTTAGATTCAGTGGCAGAAATGGTTCTGTTGTTTTGTTATCTGGTTTCAGATTTTAGTGGTTGTGTTTAAGGTATCTGGGATCTGCAAAACAAAAGTTTATATAAGGCATAAACAAAAGGGCAAGTAAATTGCTTTGGTGATGAATTTAATTTGTAGATTACTTTTTTTTTTTAAGAAAAAAAAGCCTTGCCAAGCAAAATAAGCAGTCTTAGCAAACCACGTAGACTTTTTTTTATTAAATACAGACAGTTTGGTGGTACAACTCATTCCTTGTTGGGCATGCAGTTAGCTAGAATGCAAAAAACATAGTACAGATGGCAGAACAG
This sequence comes from Nyctibius grandis, assembly GCF_013368605.1. NCBI lineage: Eukaryota > Metazoa > Chordata > Aves > Nyctibiiformes > Nyctibiidae > Nyctibius > Nyctibius grandis. Next base: position 19,870,026 of record NC_090665.1, read on the forward strand.
CATCAGCATTCTTCAGAACCAAGAGTGGGGCTATTTATCTTGGACTAAGGAATGCATTTATTCTGGCTTTATAAAATTTGCAAGTTAAATTGTTACTTTTATTTTGTGTGTGTTAATTGCACCTCTTGAAAACTTTCATTTATGTGGACGGCTGCTTAACAGTTTTTATAAAGACTGATTTTGTAGTGTACTTCATTATGATGGGAATCATTGCAACAGATGAAAGGTAAAGCCTTCTGAGGCAGCAGCTTTGTACCCTTTGCTCTTGGGCAGCCCTCTCATGAGTTGAGCACTCGCAGACTGTGAACACTGCCTGAAATTGTTTTTAATGTTATGTTTAGAATAACTACTGTCTTTCCCAAATTTACTTCCAAAATTAAACTAACAAACAGTTTGGAAGGGGAGGGGAGAAAGAAATAACTGGTAACTCTGCAAACACTGAAAAATGTAGGGTTGTCCTCTCACATATGGAATGAGATTTCCTGCAGAAGGCTTATGTCATCAGACTGACTAATTGGATTTTATTATTTCATGATTTTGGCATGCAGAATTTCCAATTAATAATTTAAACAGTATGGGCCAAAAGAGTACTGACATTAACTGCATTTGAAATGGCATCTTCTAGTCATTCATGTGTGAACGAACATAGCTCTTCTAAACACACTGGTTTTTAATAAAATACCTTCTTACACGGAACTCGTGCTAACCAAGGTGAACTGAACATATTTCTCTTCAGACATATCTGGCAGAAAGGTTTGACGTACTAAATTAGCAAAACGTGCTAGATTTAGTATAACTAAATGGAACCAAATCTGAGCAGAAATGTTTCTTCTCAAGGCAGGAGGAAATGTGCTGATTTTGAGTACGTTACACAGCATTTGTGTGGTTAACTTGTAACACTAGGTAGTCACTTCTGGTAGGATAGTTACACTAGTTCAGCTTATAAATCATCATTGTACACCACCAGTCGTAACAGAGAATACCTTTTCTCTCCCTTACCACAACGAAAGAAATTAATCCATTAGAAAAAAATCACCTCTGGCCAGTGATCTTGGAGAATCTGGCAAGCTTATGGTAGCACACATTTAGCACAATTTACATCATTTGTGAGTATAGCTGCTACCATATTTTGAAGCATTTTTCCAACTGTCTGGAAGCGTTAGTTGTATGCAGAAAATAGTTCGGGATTTTTGTGAGGCTAAGAGACAAGTTTAAATGAGCAGGTGCCTCCTTTCAGTTCACCAAGTCATTTTTCTGAAGCATCTCTAATTTGGAAGGGTGTAGCATACAAGACTGCTTTATCTTCCTCTGCACTCTTGGCTCACATATTCCTAACCAGCTGCCCATCATTTGGATTGTTTTTCAGCAGCATCCCCAGGAAGTGCTTTGAAGTCTCAGAAATATATATATATGTGTAATTTAGGCTGACATACTTGGCAGGCTCCTTTAAAAAATAGAAATGTTTCATGGCATGACACAAGAGATCTCTTAAGTGAGTTATAAAGAACTGAAGCATTTCTAACAGCCACCAGCTTTTGCCTACAGTTCGTAATTCTTTTTTTTTCTTCCTATCGCCTGTAGTGAATGAACTTCTTGTGTTGTAATATAAACCTGTAAAGGGGTAAGTTTTATAACACAGCTTTTTTGAATGCTTGAAAATGCATCCTTTCCTTTAGCAAGGATTTATACAGTTGAAAACATGAGGTATAAGAAGTGTTGTGTATGTTTATTTCTGATGGTTTAGTTAAGAATAGTGATCTGAAGACACCATTGACTATTTGAATAACAAATAAAATTAAAATTCAGATAGTTGTCACAAATTCTGCTAGCATAATGACTCACAACAAAAAAGGAAATCATTCTACTGAATGTCTAGCCCAAAGAGTGTGCTGTCTTAGTGAAGGGAAAAAACATTTTCTTCTTTTCTGTTGCTCAATACAACATGAAAATAAATTATCCACCATTCATGACTGTATTACTGATTGGTATCTTAGTAGAGCTTAGTAGAGAAACAGAGATACATATTGTGGGACCGAACAGCCAGCATGCCCAGAAATCAGATGTTGCATTTATTGATGTTTTCTCTATAGCCTTTACTTTTCCGTGTTGCTGTTTTAACTCCAGGATTGGATTCTTCAGTATTTAACACTGCAAATTATTATAATGAGAGGAAAAAGTTCCTGAGTGACAAAAAGCAGACTTACTGCTACAGTAAGTTCAGCTTTCAGTGACTGATGAGAGAACTTGCAGCTGTATTGCCAAGTTGCTGCCCTAGAAGTTTTGAATGACTTTTGGCTCAAAAAGGCTGTGCTTTCATCTTTTGTGTAGGCTCTTGCTCCTGTACTTTGCAGTCCTTTTTAATCCATGTACTTCTAGTTGTTTAGTAAATGTTTTCCTGTTTAGTTTTTGACAGATTTTTTGGTACTGAATGGTTAGTTGGAGCAAATAAACAAGATGTAAATTTAATTTTAAAATACTCTGATTTCTTATGTGGTAGATATTAACAGTTCAGGAAACACTCAATGAGCACTAAAGTTTCTGCTTATATTTAAGCTCACTGTACATCAAGCACAGATATTGGCTATAGCGGGTCAGCCCAAAGGCTCATTTAGCCCAATAACCTGTCTGTAACGCTAGCTAGAAGTGGTTGTCAAGGGAAAGGCATGAGAGCAGGTACGCATATATAATACTTCCGGAGTGCTTCTCTGTTCTCTGACCACGAGTAGCTCAGGGACTTCCCAACTCAAATGTGGTTCTTTGTCTGTAGTATGAAGTAATAGATTTATCTCCTATGAACTTCCTCTGCCTCCTCAGAGCCACGTAAACTTCTAGCATCCACAAAGTCCTGCGGGGAAGGATCTATGCTGCCTGAAGAACTCACTCCTTTTCTTGTTTTGAGCTTGGCTCCTGTCGATTTTGTTGTCCTTTATTTCTCGTATTGAATGCAGCAGCAAGCAATTGATGCCAGTAGAAAAGAACCATCTCTTGAGATCTGAGGCACTCAGTTCTGATATTTAACGTCCAGAACTATGTGGAAGTACAATTCAGACCATAAGCGCAGCTATAACTCCCACGAAATCACTAACCATGTAGGGGTTTCTAACCACACTCTTTCTATGAGCAGGATGCATCCTGGGAACACTTTAAGTCCAGCTGAGATGTTTCATGACCAGAGGCCCTGATGTGCTCAGTGTGAACACAAGTTGACTGTGTAAAGAATGTAATTCACCCTGGCATGTACTAGATTACACATGCCTTTCTTTTGGGTAATTTCTGGAAAGAAATACAAAAGTCCTACGCATACAACTATGTCACATGGTGCTGCCCTACCTTAACCTGCAGACCAGACAGACTTGCTCTTTTTACTCATTCATTCTTCATTCCTTCACTACAGAAAAAGTTCTTGTTCCCTCTCCCCTCAAACATTACAAGTAATTATAGATTAGAAGGATTTTATTTTTTTAAAGGGTATGCAATTGCTGTTAGTAAATACATTTCCTCCCTATATCTAATCACCATTAAGTGAAAGAGAAAGATGAGAATGTCCATCTAGACGTGAGCAACTAGGAGACTACAGAAGCCAGAGGACTCTCTAGGAAGGGAAGAAATCTGTGCATGAAAATCTGGCTGTAACTTGTTGCAGTATCTGTCAACATTACAAAGCAGTGCAGTACAGAAGGACATCAGGTGATGACTCGCAGTCCATGCTATATGCATGTGAGCTGTCCTTTTGACTAGCTCTAGTCTGATGATATGTGCTGAATGCCCTTGAGTGGTTGAAGTTATTCAGGTGCCCTTCTGGAACACCTGTCCTGACTGAATTGAAGCTGGAAGGAGTCTGTTTTATATGCCATAGCATTGCTTTACAGTATGAACAGAAGCAAAGTAAGTGGGAATGATCAGGAGATTTCCTTCAGAACTACAGGTCTGGTCTAAACTGAAATGCAATGCATATAGTTAAGATGCTTTCAAAGCATATGAATGTCCAGAAGAAGAGGACAGTCACATAAAGAGCCCTTCCCTGTTTCAGCAGACTTTGCCCTTGTATGTGCCAGCTTGCACATGAACACATGCTTGCACTTTAACCTTGAGAACGTAAAGACCTGAAGGCAATAAACAAGTTCACTACATTAGCCAGTATTTTGAATTTCACTGCTGCTAACTGGTAGCTGTGACAATAGATTTGTTACTCTGTTCCTAGATTGTTCCTCTCAAAAAGTGAAAACATTGAAACCCACAATGACTAAAGCTTCAAAGTAGGCCACAGTAGTCCTAGATAGTGTATATTGCAATGGGGTAGCCTAAAGGTACAAGTATAACAACACACTACTACGTACTCATTTTGAAAGTTTAAAGAAAAACATATTTTGATGAAATCAATAACGTAAGATAACTTACAGCAGGGAGAAGGCAGGGTTTTGACTTAAAGAACTGTCCGAAGTGGGAGACACTCATGTCACAGTCTTGAGTTTGTGCAATTTAGCACATTTTTCATAGTCACTTGGTTGTGGAGATGACCAAGATGATCATGAAAAGCATCAGTTGTGATTTGGAAACCTGTGTGAACTTAGATCTTTTCATAGATCGCTATGCTAATGTTACTACTCATTTCAAGTTGTGGGCTAGCTATTTTGTACTGGTAGTTATGCTGCAGCCAAGTTCTATAAATATTTAGCTTTCCTACTAGCATCACAAGTTTCTTGATGCTTACAGAGTATTTGCATTTTGGCTAGTCTGTTTTTAATTTCTTTAACACTTAACTATATGCTTGGTCCCTGTCACTGCATAGCAGATACTTATAGGTAACAACCCCGTTTCCTGCCCAAGGCATAGGATACTTTAAATCTTTCTTTACATATCTAACTGTGGGAGTCCAGTGGGTTAAAGAAATCCCATTGTTTCCTCAGATTATATGACAGGTGTGTCAGAGAAGCCATTTTACATACTCATTTCTCCTTTCAGCCACAAGTGCCTCACAGTACAGCAGAAGAAAACTGATGCAAAAGGCAAGGTTGAAAGTGTGATAAAGTTTCCCAGATAACATAATTGTTTCCTTCTTCTTCAGATGTAGGTGCAAAAAACTACAGGCATTTCTGTGCAGTTTATTACAACAAGAGCCCAGGGTTTGAGATTATCCATGGTTTGCTGGACAGAGTCATGCAGCTTCTTGAAGTACCACCAAATGAAGAGAATGGCTACACAATCAAGGCAACTGAAGGTAAGGAAGACAGAGCTGCAGTGTACAGCAGAGATTGTTCCAGAGCTCAAATGTTCCCCTACAATCTGAGGTTGATTTTTGGTTGTTCTCAGCAGTAGGCACTAAGGATTGGTAGTATTATATATGCTATCATACTGCAGTATGATGAAATGATAATGAAAATGCATTAACTGCATTCACTGATTGTAAAATGGGATTGCTGTCTTTCTGTGAGCTATTCTGGGTAGTTTTATATAAATTAGGAGTTAACAGCTTTTCAAGGAGACTTATAGTAAAGCGTATGCCATGAGCTTCATAGACTATTTATAATGAGTTGATCTGCTGATTGCAAGCATAGGTAGGAATTCACGGAATTAATGAATATGTCAGATACCCACTGTATTCTTCTTTGCTAAGTTCCTGGAAAAGGCAACTTCTTACACCTGATCTTTTAGTTTATAGCTTTGTCTGTAGTTTTTATTAATATGTACCTTTTATTTATATATTCATATGAAGATACATGCCTTATATATCTTTTATTCAAAGACTTGCTGTCTTTGAGACTGCACCTGCTGCTTAGACAAGTAGTTGTATAACAGCCCTCTTCCTTCTCCATACAGGGTGAGCTGCACATGAATTAAAAATAACATCCTTAAGTGCAAAATCTCCTCCGTGTATGTGCATATGCATGTAAGAGAGAAAGCAAGCAGGCTGACCCCATTACTTCATTGAGAGAGCATAGGTTGATGCAAGAGAGCAAGCATCAGCAACTAATTTATTCTGCTCCTCAAAATAACAGTGTAGTAAATATAGTATAGAAAAGCAAGACTGCAGGGATAGCAGCTACAATTCTACTTATATGTCACGCTTTGGTGTTCAGAGATACAAGAGACTGACTCAGACTGATCCATCTTGAAGCAGTGCCTCCATTCTGCACTTACTGGAACAAGTGGCACTGACAGGGAGTCCCTGACAGCCTGACCGAGCTTGCCTATTCATAGAACTTTCATGAAAAATTGTTGGGCACCTCCCTGATTTGCAGTGCACTGCCAAGATGCCAAACATAGCACTTCAACTAAGTGGTCTCCTAGCACTTTAATGCACATTTGTGTCATATATATTGACATTGGGTTCTTCCTCCTGTTTTTTGACAAAGTACTGTTTTCCTCAGTATCATATCATTTAGGCAGACTTTCAGAGGGTTTATTAGAATATTGCAAATAGGATTCCCAGGTTGACCAGAGGAATGTTTAAACAGTTGTACTTCTTGTTCTAATTCTACCAAGAACAGAACAGGTAATAGCAAAGCTTCTTATTCAGAAGGGGGGTGTAGTGGGGGAGTTAGAAGAGCCTCTGGGAGTTGGGTACACAGCTGTCATTGAAGTCAAACCAAACTGTTAGATTCCTTTTCAAAACTCTTCTGTAGCTCATTTTTGAATAGACATATCAAGAGTTTGCTTTAGTGCTGAAAATATTTGCAAGTGTTTTATATTCTGTATTGTAGCATGTCAGTGATGTATGGCTGGCTTCAAGAAACTGGCAAAGAGACCTCAAAAAATAATCCTAACACAGTGAAGTTATTTCTAGATACTAGTGCTGTTTAGTATTCCTGATGCTGTGGGATTTGTAATGCCCATTCAAAATCCCTGCATTCCCATGACATTACTCCACAATGCATTTAGTGTAAAGGATGGATTATGCCTTGTCATATGCAATATATTAGAAGCAGTTTGTGGCTTTTGGCTACAGACAAAAAAAAAAGTGCCTATACCTTCTGTTTCACCAGTGATTCAGAAACTCTCCTGGGATGGTATGTAGATTCCTTGCAGTTCTCCTGACATTGGAATTTAACCTTGGTAACAATGCAGATGGCTCATACTCTAGTGCCATAGTGAATGCAGTGTCACTGCACCAACTTACTTAAAAGACCTTCACTGCAGAGATGGTTGGAAGTCAAAGTAGTTTGGGGGATTTTGTTTGGTTTTGTTTTTTTGTTGTTTGGATTTGTTTGGTTTTTTTTGGTTTTGGCTTGTTTTTTTTTTTTTTTTTTTTTTTAAACTTGCTTTGCAATCTGTCAATTAAGCATGTGCAAGAGAGAAGATATCAGCAGATGACTGAGTAAGGTCAATTGCTTAGTGAAAAAAAAAACCATCTTAAGAGACTGGAGGATACTGACAGTGCAAGTTACCTCAGAGGTTTTAAATCAGGACATGACACATGGCATGGATTTTTAGATGCACCTTTATGGAGCATGCTTTTTTATTGCTTGTGCCAAATTAAAATTTGTACAGGGAGAAATGGATTTATCCAATGACTCCAATTTAGAAAGAGCCTACATGCTTTTTCTGTATGTGATCTTAAGCAAAACTTGAGATTAGTAAGCAACACAGTGTGAAGATAGGGTTTTAGTCCTGTTGTTTTTATTCCTTGTGTAACTGATTAAAATAGTTCCAGTGATTACTGGAAAACAACACAGGGAAAAAATTGTTTTTTTGTAAATGAGCAACAAAAAAATAGATAGAAGTGTATTGTGCACATATTCCCTCTTTTCCAAATTCACTTTGAAAAATGAAATGCCTGTACTATAGTCCTGTTTGGTCCATATGTGCAAATCATGGTTATTTAAGCTCCTTCTGTTCTACCAACACCTAAGTGCCCTGTGATTTGACCTTAAGGTCAGAGCCTTTTTGCCTTTATAGCAACACCTGTGAAAAAAGTACAGATGCTAGAAAATATGGGTGAAATTGTGATGTTCCCCTGGCCTTTGCACTATGCTTTGGTGTAATTTGAGCTTGGTAATAAATAGAGAAGAGCTGTTTAGAGCAGCCTTAAGGAACAGAGGGGTCTGAGTGACTGAATTCAAAGATTTCAACGTACATTTGGCACTCAATGCTTTTCAGTTTCTTAAAGATACTAATGGAACCATTTTTTCTTATTACCACTGAATATATTAAATTACCAAGTTTTAAAGACAGAACTCTGAAATGCTACCCAATGTTTTAAAATGCACCACATGGACTTTTTGATACATCAGTGAATCTTATAATTACTGGCCTAGAAAAGCATTTTGTTTTTTTCTTTGTTTTATAGCATAGTCATCCATAATGAAACATAGATTGAAAAGAGTACGATTACTGCATCGGTCCTCAAATTTGTATGTGCTCCATAATAAAAATTTTTGCATAAAACTCTTGACATTTCAGCCAGTTCCATACCATTAATAAAAATGTAAAGATCAGTATGGATGTGTATGATTAGGATGTAAACAAAGTAAAATGAAACTTTTTTAACAATAAAAATATGGGTAGAAAGAGCAAACAAATTTGGTCATATATTGTAAGGTAATTTAATAAGAATTATTTATGTTTTAGTTCACTTTCATTGGTTTCGGTTCCCTTGAATTGAAAACTAGGGCATTCTGATAATTATATTGGAAGGTATTCTTAATTTCAAGTTTAAATCTCTGCAGGAATGGGTATGTTTTCTACAACATTTTGGTCATCTTGTGCTTCTGGATGACCATCTGAGATGGCTATTTTGTTCCAGAAATCAAGACCATGATTACAGGAGGTGATTGTTAATCATGGGATTTGGGTCCTAAAAAGAATAAAAGAGGGCTTAGTAAATACTGACAGTGGATTTTGTATCGCAGCCTTCAAAGGAGGGGTGCGAAGCCTAAGGTACAATTATCCTCACTAATAATGTAACATTTAGAGTGACTGTCCCTTATTGAAGGAAAGGGACCCTACTTTTGCAGTACCTTCTGAGAGTCTCTGTACTTTGCAAATGGAAGTTAATTGGGCACAAACTGTTTGAAAAGGGAAAATAATACCCACATTTTATGAAAGTGAAGCAATTTGACAGGTTCACAGAAAATGTTAGTGGTAAATCTGTGCATCGATACTGCTTCACTGTCTGCCCCACTACCTTCCACGACAAAACTGATACTTGATGAAATAGCATTCATTCATGTGAAAACAAACAATCCCTGAACAGCATGAGCTTGTGACATGAGCTACTTTTTTGTACATTATTGATTCTTGTAAATTTCAGCTAACTCTTGCTTTGTCTGTTTTTTGGTTGGTTTTGTTTTTGTTTTTAAAGTAAATGTTCATGCCATTGATTCTTTTAGGGTAATCAACTGCTTAGTAAAGCTGGGAAGTCAGCCCATTCGTGTTCAACATAAACGTGTACTTAATACATGCATAGTAAGTCTTGCTTCCTTCAGCAATTGACAGCTGTCTTTCAAAAAAAAAAAAATTGCACTCCCTTCTTTTTACTGCCCTTATTTAATTAAATAAAAGGTGTGGTAAAGTGTAGAAAATTTTAATTCCACAGTAAATCATAGTAATAGCTTCTCATTTAGTAAGGTTTAACTGTGAAATTAGAGGTGTAATAGTTACCTCCATAGCTAAGAACATCAATAAACATTTGCTTTTATAATAATAATAATTATACAACAAACAACTTTAAAAGAAGATTTAGACTGAACCTCAATTCACAAGACAAGGGAGGGAAATCTGGGACTAAGAAATTCTGAGTTACTAATTCTGCCAGAATTGAACCCTGGCATCTATCTCTGGTGATCAGTTTAAATTGGGAGACTAATATACACAGATGTTTAGTACCCATGTTGAACTTGGCATTATTAATACCTGTTTTATTTTAAGGAACTGTAGCTTGATTGCTCTTAAAGGCAATCCTGGCCTTTCAGTTGCCTCTCTTGGCAGCCATTGCATTGTTCATGAATGTCAATAATTTGTGTATCTACCTCAGAGCTAACTAAAGGAAATGTGCCAATTTTACTATGAAGCATCCAAATACCATTTGTGACATAGTAGAAGATACCAGTCAATTCTTAATCCATTTAATTGGCATTCAAAAATAGATACTTTATAGGTGCTATTGCATCCTTATAATTGTATTTATAGTCTTTCAAATTACAAATTTGGTAGATCATGAGATGTGTTTGACATCTGTTTTCAATAAAAAAATGTATCAGCTGGTAATTGACTGTATTCAAGTCCTCTAATTTCACATTTGCCAATTCCCAAATATATTTTTTTCTCACCCAGGATCAATCTGGATCATCCACCTTGGAATACTGGCACCACATTAGTATTTTTCTACTACTACAGAATGCCCAGTATTGTTACTATAAGTTAACAGCAGCAGGCAGGATATTTGCTTTGAGAATTGCACCATAATTCTGCTGCCTAAGACTCCTAGTATCTCAGAAACATCCTAGTCCTGGTAGATGTAACCAAATATATTATTCATTTTTTTCAGTGGACTGGATGACACATTATATTCAAGAACCCTTTTTTTTTTTCCCCAGATGAAAATAAATATTTATTAAAAACTAATACACTTCTGTCTCACATAAAAAGTTCAACCAGTCTTGTTAGCAGATGAAAGTACTTTACCTACAAAGTTTCCAATATTCTTAAAAATCTTTCTAATGCTGTCTTTATTGCTAGCAGTCATTAATCTTTCCTAATTTATTCAGTTTCCTTGACAAATTTTCATCCATTGTTATTAATCACGTTTTATGAAGTGCAATTTATTTATCTCATTTTTGTCTGTAAGTAGCTTTTCTGATTTTTGACCACTTTCACTTCAGCACTAAATAGGGATAGGGTTTTAGCCAAAAGTGTTCCCAGTTTTTGTTGTGGAACTAGTACTACTCATTTATCAAATAAATTGTTCTTGAAGTTCTCCCAGTCTTCCATTCCTATTTTTCTGTTTAGTTCCCCCCCACCCCTCTATAGTCAGCCTCATGAATTAGCAACACTAAGAGGTAAGGACAGGTTTTTTTTTAAATTGGGCTGATTTTAGTACTTTTAAAAGTACTACCCTAATTCTGCAAGGGGCTTTAGGAGTTCCAGCACTGATCATTACAGTGGCTTAATTATAAGGCATCTTACAAAACTGGATGTCTGTCACTAGTTCTTGTGGCTTTTCCAGTGTTGGACACTACTTTGATATCTAATGAATTTCTAATTAATTTCTCATCCTTTTCTCTGGAGCAGTTTTTCCTGGAGCATCAAAGGATCTTAGCTACATGAAGAACTACAGCTCTAACTACTCAAAATTAAATTAAATTCTCCAATAAAGTGAGTGTGTCTGCTCACTTAATGTCCCTTTAATTGTCTATTATCTCTGCTCTTTATTTCCTTCTTGTAAATAAAAGACTTCAGATTCATAGGAACTAAATCCCTACAAATTTAGGCCAAGTTTATTTCTGTCTTATCAAGTATCTTCCCACACTAGTGCTGATGCCTCAAACTTGGTTGTAACTGGATTAACACCCAAGGAGGTACCTAGCAAAGATATGAACCAGGAGTGTTGCTTGTATTATTTAATTAGCCAAAGTGGGAGTCTAGTGTTTGGAGTTTCTTCAGATGAGCCTGGTTTGTCAAAATTTGACAGCATGCTGTACCACTGGACATCTCAGAGGTGCCTTGCTGTTGCAAGTGATGCAGTTAGGCCAAGCAACACAAAGAATTTTTGGCAAAACCCATAGTTTGGTTCTGGAAATCAGTCTCATTTCATTAGTGTTGTGTTATACAATTGATTTTTACTATGAAAAAAGAGGCTATCAGAAGTGAGTTTGAGGAAGGGTTCTTCCATTCCTATGCTCATTTCAGCTCCTCTTCTGAACATTTTTGAATGCTTCTTCCCAATACCTTTCAAGTATAATCTGTTTGCACAACCCTTATCCCCAAAAAAGGTGTACTGGTTAGAAGTGCATTATTTTAGCACAGCATGGGATAATAAAAGGTTTGACAGGCTTAGACTTCTGTCTTAAACTTTCATCATCAAATCATGTTTGACACACTTCCCCCCCCCCCCCCCCATATGAAATAAAGTTCAGTAAGAGAAGAAAATATTTGTTTCTCAAATTCAGAAGATTATTTCAGAAGAGAAACTCCTTTGAACTGACTCATTAAGAAGTATGTTTCCTGTACTATAATAGTGGGAGGAAAAATCTATGGTAACTGCAAAAATGTTCAGGGGAGGGGTGTCAAGTCAACTTGTAAAGAGACACAAGCTATTTTCTCTTTTATCTTCCTCTTTTTGCAAGTACTAACTAAAGATTACAATGTTTTTCTTCCCATTGAATTTTATTCTCACAGATCAGGGATGCCTCAGACTTCTCATTTTCTGCCAGTTTTTGTCAACTCCGAGAACCATCTAAGTCGTTGGCATTTATGTTCCTGAGCTCAAGGTGTTTCTTCTCCCTGACATTAAGTCTTTGCTCTTCTGCTGTTCCTTTACTGGGAAGGCCTCTTCAGAGTTCAATTCTTCCCACCCCCTTCCAAAGGCAACTATCTTTTTCAATCATAAATCATAACAAGTCTAACATAAAAATCTTCCTTGCATCAGGAGTTTTAAATGTCTGGCACAGCTTACATTATATAACACAGAATTAGGTCATTTCCATTTTTTGTGTCTCCTCATATTTTGAAGTAGAAAATTATTTCTTAATCAAACTATATTTTCAATGTTGCAAAGCTTTCTCTAGAAAGGAGGTGATTCATCCAAGCCAGTAGCAGAAATAGCAGCAAATTGCAGATCTCCTTTCTCAGGGAATGGGAGCAGTGATCTAAACAGTGAGGGTGAGGGTGCAGGTCTGGTTGCACCAGCTTCTCTGGTCAAGTGCTACACTTCACTGGTGCCACAGCTTGATCCTTTGATTCTGTTTTCACCTCCTGCAGAGCCTGCTACAGCTAGAGGCCAACTAAGTGTCTGTATGCTTTCATTTTCACTACAATATCAATATTAATGCTAGCAATTGTGATCATGTTGAATTTATAGCTCATAGTTAAGCAGTTCTCTGATCTAGTTTGATTTTTGAACTGTGATATGGAGGTAGAGGGGCAGTGCTTCAAATTTAATCTTACATACATTTTCTAACATTTATTTATGCAATAAAATTTTAAACAGGAGTTTGCAAAATTTTGGCTCAAACTTCAAACTTTTGAATCAACATGAATGCAGGATCCTAAGATTAGTATTTCTGTTGCCCATGGTGGAAGAATTGACTTTACCTTTGCTTGCAGTGTATGTATTAGAAAGCAGTAGATAGCAAAGAAATGCTGAACCTAGTGCACCCTCAACCTAGTACATGTGCTGGGCACAGAACTGCCTTGTTTGGGTCCAGAGGCAGAATAGCCATATTTGCTGTAGACCCAGTATTGCTTCTGCTTCTGGGCTGGCTCACACTCGGCCCATTCAAGCATTGCTGTTCCTAGCAGTGCAGCCAATTGCTTCAGCCACAAGGCATTGGTTTGCAACAGAAATCTTAGCTGCTAAAACTAAGTGATTAACAGTTGCAGTGACTGCTGAGATTCATTGTTTAATTAGGTATTATTCCATGCTAGTTTGTCAAGTCATTTTCTAAAAGGCATGAAATGTGGTGGCCGTGAAAGCATAACATCAGGTGGCTGTTATCCATCTCAGCAAGTAATGTCAAGTCATTGGGAGGGGAGGACAGCTTGGTCTAGGACATGAAGTGAATAAACAACAGACTAAAGTAGACTTGCAGACTGACTGAGTGGTGGTTTTTGTTACCCTCTAATACTTGTATGAAAGCAGAGCCTAAAAGCTAGTATCTGCTGCCTTACTGTGCATACATGGAGTATGCTATACCCCCTACCATAAAGAATATGGTTTATTATTTCCTAGTTTCTGACAAATTCTGATGTTTGCAAGGATGAATTATTCCTTTAGATATTTAAAGAGGGGTAAAAACAGTCATGGAACAGAAAGAAATGAAGTGTTTTAATATTCAAAGCTTTGTGTTCTCTAACTCAAGTGAACTATCAAGATATCTTTAAAAAAAAAAAGCTTTATTTGGGATTAGGAATTCTGTAGTTTTATAAATAGCTGTGACGCAGTATCAGCTTAGGTTTGTGACTTTTAGACAGGATGAAGTATAACATTTCAGATAAATCTGATAAAACTGGCCTAAAAAAAAAAAAAAAAAAAAGATTAGCTATGTAATGGTAACTCTACAGTGCAGCTCAACTCCAGTATAGAATTGCCCTTTCTCACAACTGCCACACAAATGCAAATTTATTGAGCTTTATACACACATACTGATTTCTAGAAAAATACACCGAATTTGATAATTTCTTTTCAGGTTTCCTACTCAAGACAAGTTTTTCTGTACACATTATTTAAGCAGCCACCCAGGTACTCCAGCACTGAATACATGAAATTCTGTTACTCAGATCAGCAACCCAAAATATCTGCTTTCCTTAGCCTTAGCATCCACCCAAATATTACCTTTATTAGGAAAAGCAGGAACATAGTGATTTTACCCAAATAATCTTAAGTGTCTGACACTACTGTAATCCCAAGAATAACACAGGTGAATGAAGAGGGGCTCCAAACTTACTACATTCTTGAACCACTTTCTGATACCCAGCTACACCAAACATCCTCTGTTAAAGCTTCTGGGGCACTCTACAGCAAGATTCAAAAATAAATCTAGCCTAAAAGTCTTGTGTTGGTCTCTGTTCTCAGGGCACATGAAAGAAAGATTGCTAGCTACACCAGTCCCCAGTCCATCACTGCAACACACTTTTAACATGACTAACAACAGCTGGCTCTGGACCCAAACAGTATTACTATTATTTCCACACTGCTTACAGTAAGTTTGTATATGTAAAACAATATCATTGATCTCCAAATAGTCTTAAATATAGTCCAATACAGAATAGCATATATTCAGTTGTAGAGTTGTGTATGAGGGTTCTTGTAAGATAGAATTAGTTTTTCCTCACACCCTCCCTGAGATACAAGTTAATAAAAATGCAGCCATTGACTTAGTTGTAACATGAGATGATGATTAATTGACTGACCACTGCACATTTGTGGATGATTCCCCATATTCCCTGGCCTCACTGTCTGCACAAGGACTCATATTCAGCTCTGGTTTTGGATATCCAGTGTACCAGTTCAGATAAATAACTGACTGTCCCTTTACCCTCTTCTTCTATGCCCTGTATGCAGAGGCTTTTGAAAAAACATAGGAAAAAAACAGAATGAAAGATGTCCTTTAGATAGAGGACATATTCATTCATATCATACAGATATTTCTTCCATTGTCTTTTCAAGTGTTAATTATTTGGGGGGGGGGGGGGGGGGGGGGGGCGGCGAATAAATCTAAGGCACTTACCTTAAATTTGATTGCAGTTATTTTAATTTCCTGACATGTCATTACAGTTAGGTGTGATCTGGGGAGCGGAAGTTGTTCTGGGATGGCTTTAGTCAGGAGTTACAAACTAGGAAACTAAAGTTAATAAATATCCCACTGGTCCCAAAGTATGGTTTTTCTGGACATGGGAGTATATGAGGGAAGAATTGCTGACAACATGCAACTTAAAAGAGCAATTGGTCTCTCAGGATGTTCCAAAAATCATGCAAGATTTGATATGTCCGATTTTAAAAAAATAGCTGAAGGTAAATCATCCTATGACAAGATAGGATTTTGAGGTTGCTGTTGCTTTGCATAAGGTTCTGGGAGCCTGACTGCACTCTGTACATGGGCAAGAAAAGGTAGTTGCCTTTTAAAATATTGACTGGTCTGATAGTGTCCTGTAACTTTGCTTTTGAGCGTATCTGCCAAAAGAAGGAATTAGTCAAAAATGTGAAGAACCTGATCCTAAAAAGAAAAACAAGATCTAGCCTTACAAAACTAAATTCCATCCAATGTAGCACAGGTAAAATACTTCACCAGGTGAGTCAGGACGAGGTAGTGAAAGGGCAGCTGGAGTGACTAAGGGGATGGAGAACTAAGATGAAAGACTTCAGAGGCCAGATGAGCTCTGCTCTATTACCTTCTTAAGCTTCAGCTTCCGATGTTCCTTCAAATTATAGGAACAAACAAGTGAGTTTGAAGGCTTAGTGCAACTGTAGGCCTATAATACTACTTTATTTCTTTTTGAAAAGGAGGGAGAGTAAGGCAGAGAAAAGAAACTGTGCAAGGTGTTTGACAACAAAGAGTGCAGGGACCTCTGAGCAATTTGAGGGTCAATTAGCCAGAAAATGTGCTAAAGACTACATGCTCTATTGGATTATTGGCCAAAGAATTACCCCAAAGCAATCAAAGTGGCCCTGTTGTCTGACTACAGAGGGGCAATTACAGACTTCGAGGACATGCTACAGAAGCTTTAATTAAAGGTATTATTTCTACATCACTGAACATTGGAAATTAAATTCTTACTTGCAGCCACAAGAAGTAGCTTTTGTCTTTCACTTCCGTGTAGTATGTCAGTGTAGGACATGGCTGGCTTTGGCATCTCTTCTTTAGAAACACATATTGTATTTCACCCCACTCCTTCTTGTAACTAGCAATTATAGCATTGACATATTAAGAGGTGGATTTCCATTACTAGACCTTCTGGCTTCCTCTGGCATTGCACAGGTCTCTGTCAGCAAGGACCATACAATCTTTGACTAGATTTCAAGGTAAAGTTTATGAAGTACTGTTTGTGTGCAGAGCAGAAAGGATTAACTATATCAAGAGTGATAAATCTGTTACCTTAAAATGGATGGTATAGTAAACTACACTTTTTAAATGAATTTGGCTCTCAATGTACTTGATGGTACAACCAACCTACAAAAGCAGCCTTTCAATATAATTGCACCAGCAGCAAACACCGTACCTTCCTAGCACACCTACTGATAATGGTGCCTCCAGGTGTGCTTTGGTGACTGCTTGACTAGTGAAAGCTTTCTTCAGGATGACCATGCTCTTCACAACCATACCGTTCTTGATGATATTCCATACACAGACAGGACAAACTCTTTTGTCAGCTTTGAACTCCTGCTCAAAAGCTGCAGGTCACAGCTGCTAACTTCTCTGGGAAAGCACCCTTTGGACTCCTTTTGGCATCAAGACTTTATTGAAGCTTAAGAGCAGGGGGCTTCAGCTTCTGGTGCTATTTATTCAAACAAGATAACAGCACATGCTTTTTTTGCTGATTCCCCACACACGCAGGAAGCATAAGCACATGTCTTTCATACAGCCTTGACTCTCACTCTAAAGTTTTACATTTTGCTTCAAGAGTTGACATGATAATCCAGTCCGTAAACACAAGCTTTGCGAGAAATCTAAAACACCATTGCTATTTACTTGATAATACAAGAAACAAGTTAGTCAGGACAAAAAAATCCTTACCTTTGTTTCCTGGTTATTTGACAAATCGTCTGATTTGCTGTCCTGCTCTGTGGGTTGCTCAGGTCCTCCCACAACCCCTGGCTTATCCTCAACCCAGTGAAGTTCTCTAACTCAGGTCTGCCTTTTATAGTTGTGGTTGGTCCCTCAGTCAAAGCACTCCCCCCAGCTGCAAAATGCTCGTTTCTCTTTTCCCCCCTTCCTGCTCAGATTTTTCACATTTCTTCTGAGTTTTGTGTTTCTTTATGTGCTTCCCTTTCAATGGCTGAATTTTTTGATCTGAAATCTACTTTTGCTTCAGATTCTGGTGCCCTGGCAGAGATAATATGAACCAACAACACCCAGTCTCAGACACGAGCCAACCTCCTTCCCTTACCTCATGTGTGGTCAAAGGGAGAGTCACTAAGATGAGGAAGACCTTAGATCCCCCATCTGTGGGATGCAGTCTGGAGGCCCTTTTGGCAGGCAGGAATACACTTTGAAGGATTCTATAGTGTGGCCAATTATCATAATAATAGTGTCATTATTAACCAGAGTTTATAAACTCTCTGTAAACCTATTCCTCAGCTCATGTTTCTTTGGTGGAAGAGCCGAGTGTTAGCTGGACAGATGGGGACCCTAAAGCTTTTAACACGTTCTTTCATTTTTATTTGCTTATTTTCTGGTCTCTTCTTCCAGACACAGAACAATACCCTGCAAGTGCCATGTCTGCAAAGCACCGGGCACGCTAGGGAGTGCACTGGGAAGTAACCAACATTTCAGGGTTAGCTTAACTAGAAATGGAGAGGTGATGTGAAGGTCCTGCTTCCTGCACTTTGGGGAGCTAAATGTTCCCCCTTGGTATTAAGTTTATGTTTACCTCTTTACTGCAAGGAAGTGCAAAGTAAAATAACTAACATCATGGTCCAGCATCGGTTGCTGCATATGAGACAGAAAACGTGGCTGAACGCCTAATGCATAGCCTGGAGCAGCACATTCAGAGCCACACTGAATGTGTGGTTTCATGGTAAAGGCCAAATCAACAGCTTGTCCAACTCTCCTCCCCTCTCCAGGTGGAGAGCCCCATCTCCCTTTTGGTGGTGGTGATCCACTGATTCAGTTCACTTGTGTTAGGAAGATGTGCTGTAAGCTCATGGTAAGAAGGGATACGTTTTATGGTGTTCAGGTTCTAGCTAAGGTAACACATCACTCCATAGAATCATTGGATCACAGAATCACAGACTGGTTTGGGTTGGAAGGGACCTTAAAGATCATCTAGTTCCGGCCCCCCCTGCCATGGGCAGGGACACTTTCCACTAGACCAGGTTCTCATGGCATAACCATTAAGTCATTTCATAGTTTTCAGTATAATGTCATGAATTGCCAACAGTTTTCAAAATTTATTTATCACAAATGCATATTGTTTAGTTAAATCAAGGGAACTTCTACAAAGGTTTGGCTAAAGAATGCCTTTGACTTTGGTCCCTGTAGTGCCCCTCTTTCAGCAAAGCAGCTGCTGCTAACACTAATTACTTGAGCAGGCTTGCTGTTATGAAGTCCAGCTGAGGGGTATGTGATGTACACAAAGTCTTTAATAGTCATGGCTGCCCAGGACTGCCCCTTGCTATAGGGGCAGTTAAGTCTCATGATACAATTGGGACTAGATGTGCAAGAAGATAAAGTAACTTTCCCAAGGCTATGGACAAGGCAGCTCAGACAAACAGACAAGTCAGACTCACAGCTTTTTAACTAACCATATTGTCAAAGCTCCTTTTTCCCTATAATTTTGTAGTGGGGTACCATGCCAACATCATTTACTTACGCTTAGTTCTTGCTCTTGTGCCAGTTTAAGCTTACAGTCGAGTTTCTAAAAGAACGTCACTGTGTGCTGCTCACATCCATGGTACAATGCCGGCTTTATTCACAAATAGGAAAGCCTTTACCACTAACTACAAGGGTGCTTTATTTTTAGGTTATGTTTTCACCCACAGTCTGCAGGGTGATCTGTATATGTGGCATTTGTTTCTTTTCTAAATTTGTTTCGTCAAGTTTTATTTTAACACTTGATTTGAATAGCGCATCTTGGCAGTGGCAAGTGTCTGTTTGGCCAGAGTCACGTGCCATTAACATCCAGGGGCTAGATAATTTCACTTTTGTACATCCAGTGTGAGCAGTTGGTTTGTGCTCATAGCTAAGACTGGAACTGGATGATTTAAAAGATACTGGTTCAGAATATTTTTGCAAACAGCCTTTAGATAATGTTACTGTGATCATTCACTACTGCTGCCGGATTTCACAAGGCAGCCAAAATTGCAGTACTCATTTAAGTTAATTTGCACTTGCAGCATGTTAGACAATGAAGAGACCTAATTGCTGTTCTTACTCTTGCAGCTGCAAGTTATGACTACAGACCTCACAGGAGAGACTTCTTAAATGAACTATTTCCATTGGGGAATTAACAAAGAATGTATCTCTGGGCTTGACCACTAGTGATCAGTGTCATGAAAATGTTCCTGAGGTTTGAGGTTAATTTGGTCCTTTATTGCCTTATTTAAATAGCTCCTTGTAAATGCAGTAAAATGTCCTGGGCCGATCCTGAACCTTAAATAGCATTTGGAGCAACCAGAGAGTAGGTTGCCGTTAGAAAATTCTTGTGATTCCTTTGCAGGATGCAGAGGATGCTGAAGGGCTGAGTGCCGTGCGGGAGCAGGCAGGGAGCAGGACTGGAAGCAGCTCCTCAGCTGTTGTCTTCATATCGGTACAGAAGCAAGTAGAGCAGGGATGTTTCTCATCCTCACTGATGCAACCTCACGCATACCCAATAACCAGCTCTTCTTGTGGAAGATGCTGTGTTGGATTTTAGGCTATTGAGAAAAAGATGCACAGCAAGGGGTGAGGGCAGGAAAGCTGACCGGTCCCCAGTGCTGTCCCTGCCAACTGGTTTAACTTCTTAGTGGAAATCTAGTAAAGGGCCCTTCCCTCTCGACAAGGGCACTACCATTAAAAACACAGCGGAGGCAGCTTTGTATGGGAGCGTTGGTAGGGTTCATGCTCTCCCCTTTCCTCCTTTGAGTTCACAGCATCATCTGCAGTGCTACTCGCTGGAGGTCCCGCACACTGTGCCTTGCTTCCACACACTTGTTGTGAGACAGGTGGCTTCAGAAGGAGCAGCTTGCTGGTTTGGTTTTGTCTTTTGAAGGGCTATCAGGTGAAAATGCCACTCACCTCAAGACAGAGACAAATGCAAGCGTAGCTGCTATAGACAAGCTTGAATGTATTGCTGGTGTAGCCACCACGCGCAGGTAAGCCCCCAGGTAGGAAGGGCTTTTTCACTGAAAGTCTGCACAGCTCTTCCAAGTTCTTCATGGACAATTCAACTACTTTTATTTTTTTAAATCCCAAATAACATTTAAAACTTGGGACTTGGTTTGAGGTAAGAGGAAGATGATCTTCGACTTCCTTTGGATTACTCATTGTTACACAGTTTTACAGCGTATATGTAACTGCTTAAAAGCTCTTCTGCAGATGAGGAATGTAGGTTGTTTCTAATTATGTGACATGTAATCACGCATGACATGCCTCCTCACCCCTTAGATGACAGCAAGCTTTATTTCCTTAAACAGAGTAAGGTGGGAAACGTTCAAGTTTTAGAGCCTAAAGCCTGCAAAAGTTCTTCATTTCAGTATCCCTCTGACTTGACTGATCTGTCCTAATTTCTATTACAGGTGTATCTTAGTCAAAACAACTGGAGTGTGAAAAACGCCCATGCTTTGGGCTTCATGTTTTATTTTTAACTCAAAGTGTTTCCTCATTCTCTCTCAATCATGACAACTGTTAATACAAGAAAGTGAGAGCCCCTTCTTAGCATCTCAGCAGAGAGAAGGGTTTAATACTGAGAGCTTTGTTCTCTGTGTTAAATGCCTAGGACTTCTTTGGCCCAGAGAAATATTGATTTTTCTCTCACTTTCCTTCCAGGCTCTGCTTTCTTTCCTGGTCGCTGTGCTGAGATCTTTGCCAAAGGTCAAAGCATTGGGAAACTTGGAGTCCTACACCCCGATGTTATCACCAAGTTTGAGCTCACCATGCCCTGCTCTGCCCTAGAGATCAATATTGAACCCTTCATGTGAAGACGGGACTTTCATCCTCCTCCAGCCGTCCACTGTCACATGCAGCATCCTCTGCTCTCTTGTCTTTCTCTGCGGGGAACATCTGCTTATGCTTTTATATTCCAATAAACTAGAAAAACAGAGCCTGGCTCCCTGGGTAAATATGTTCCTTACAGTGCAATATGGCTAGCTTTGCAGGGTAAGGATGTGGCATCGCGGACTAGACCGTGCCCTCGATATTTTTAAAGGTTGTGGGGGGGTGAGGGCAGAGAAGGAAGTTGGGTAAAAGCCCAGTGTTTTACAAGAGAAATGTAATGGCGGAGCACATGATTAGTTTTCAAAATCAGAAATGTTCCACAGACACAGCTTCATACTGTAACTGATTATGGCTGCATAACAGGAATCTCATTCTTTTCTTATTGCATGAAATAAGATAATTGATTAGAGCAAATGTTGAGTGAATGTGAGCAGAACTAAGGAGTTGAGCTTTTATTCTGTACGGTTGTCATGTGCTCATCAATGGCTGGGGGGAGGAAAATAAACTTGTTTCATGAAAACCAGAGCTATTTTGTAAGCAAGATACGTATAATATCTGCTTCCCAACTCCAGACATAACTGTTGATCCTTTATCATCCTAAATTCAGAAAGGGGAGCGGGTGGAATTACATTTTTTCATGGTTGATGTAAGCCTAGTGGTTTTTGAAGCTCCAAACCAAATTGGGGAAATGCATTTAAGAGCATATGCCAGTGGACTTCTGCATGAAGAGCTGAAAAAAATATCAAAGCCTTTGCCCGACTGAGGCTGGCATATTTGTCTGCAGGAGTTAGTGTGGTCCCGCTGCACTCACATAGCCCCACCAGTGGCTTTCTGAGCCCCAGCTGCACAGCAGGGAGCACGCGGCTCCCGGACAGTTTTACTTTGCATGCAGTTTTGCCCCTGACAGACAATATATGAAAACCTCTCACAGGCCAAGCTTTTCCTCGCAGGCTTTCTGGCAGCAGCTATGCTACAGGCATGTTGTGCCTCTGCTCTCTGGGAGGCTGAGAAGCTCCACTCAGCATGGCAATGCCCGATACATCCCTCCTGGTGTAATGTCACGGAGTGGGTGGCCAGCTCAGTACGCTGAAGCACGCTCTTCACTGGCTTGCCAGTGAAGCTGGCTATCGCTCATTTGCAATATTATAACCATTGCTAATGTTGCAGGCCAACAATAGTGAGTATTTTGCATTAGGCCAATACTTTGTGGCTCGTTGTGAGAGCCAGATAGCCCCTGATCCCAGGAGGGGACCATCCGAGGGTGGACATCTGGGTGATGCTGGAGAAGGGTGTTACAATGACTGGCTCAACAAGAAGAGCTACACAATGGCGAGGTTAAGGTAAGCTCATAGCTTTATGAGCTGCGTGTCTGCGCAGTTCCCTGTCGCTGGACCCACGATGGCTTTTCAATGGCAGCCCTGTTGGTAATCTTAACAGGTGGGAGGGCAACAGGCAAGGCTTTTTGGTGCAAGTGTTAATCCAGTATGAAAAACGCACTACAGTTACCCATCTGGAAACCCTACAGTTCCCCTCAGATGGAAGTGTAGATTTTAATTATCTCTGCATGACAGACGTGAAATGAGAATATAGCTATTGCCATACGTTGCACGACTGACTCTGGTGCCCACGGAGAGTGAGAAAATTGCAGCTCACATTTTAAAGTCTCCCAAAGGATTAGCCAACTTGTCGTTTGCGGGATCTATCTCTCCGTGATGCCTACACAACTGTAACCAAGCAAGCTCACAGTGTGGGAAGCAATCTGTAACGCAGATGGTAAGTATTAAACCCCCCTGTTTATTAGTGTGTCATGCATGGGGATTAGGATGACAATAAGGCAGATTTGCATTTCAGCAGAGTACAGGCATATTTGCGTGCACTAAGTATATTTCTCTACACAAGATTTTTTTGACTCTTTGGGTGTCCCAATTCTGTGAATTTACGGTCCTTTGAGCGTAAAGACCAGATTAGGCTGGGACTAAGGGCTTGAGCTGCAGTGGTATGTGCTGCGAGGCTTTTAGGGATCACTTCGTCTCCTTTTTCACACCATTTGCCCGTGTGTCAGTAGCTTAGTGCTCCCCAAGCAGGGCATTAGCCCTGTCCCAGGGAAGTAGCATTACTTGCTAGAAGTAAAGGAAGAGAATCGAGAGAAAGGTTAAAAAGCCTCTGCAGAGCCACCGACCCCTCTCACAGCTAGACACGGTGCCAGCAGCCTTGCAGGGGCTGCTGTGGCTCTGAAATTCAAGCTTTGCTGTAGTGCTGTGGTCAGGATTAGCTGTGAATCCTGACGAGTGGGACACTTCACACGACACTAGCATATTTATTGCAGGGCTTTGTCTTCCGTAGCCCCAAACCAATTATCTGATATTTACAGCTTGCTTATAGCTGTATTCAATAGTCAATGTACCTAACACACAGCTTTGTGCTTGAGAGAGCCACCATGAGCATTACACTTTTGCTTTTGCCCTTTGGTGTAGCTATGGTCTCTGGCAAAGGAAACGTTGCTGACCGTGGTGACTTGTGAGCAATTTTTGAACATTCTTTGAGAGTTGAGTATTTCTTTAAGGCAGAGTTAGAAGTTGGATCTTTTCACTTGTGGTCCCCAATTATGAATTACTTTTGGCCTGCTCCTGCTGGCTGTGGGCACTGGGTCATCGCTCGGGATCTGAACACGAGCACAAAAGGCTGGAGAAGGGGTGACAGAGAGGTCAAAGCCCATTTTATGTGCTCTCTGGGCGAGTGCTGCATTCATTTCAGCCGGACACGAGTCCTGACTTTTGGGTTTGTCCTTGCTGTGCTTCAGTCCCGCGAAGGGGCTTTTCCAGCCAGCCGAACCCCTGAGGCAGCCTGGCTCCCGCTCCCAGCCACAGGGCTCTGCGTTTTCAGGTCACTGGTGCTATTGCCCCTGAGTGTTTACGTAAAGGCAATCCTTGGGACTGTTCCCATCTCCGGGCTGGTAGCGCGCTTGCTTGTAATTTAAATCATCCTCGGTTTGGCAGGTGAATATGGAATAGGCTGAGGAAAAGCAACGGGTGCTGCCAGGAGGCTGCCATGGGATCAACACGCGACACCTCTCACCGCCCGGCGACCTTGAAACCCAGCCCGGCGCGAGGGACGCGAGCGGGTGGCAGCGGGGCCGGCCATGGGCACGGCGGGGCGGTGAGGGGGGTCCCCGGCAGGCAGCGGGGAGTGATGCGCTCTGACAGGAGCAGGAGCCCAGGGGCAGCAAGTGAGGGTCGCATTTAAAGACCCCACCTGCTGCTGAGCCGCACTCCCACCCTGTTCAGAGCTGTACCCCTATTTCCTAACTTCTACTTGCAGCAGGTAATGGAAAGGTTAACACTGAAACTGAGACTATTTTCTTTTTTTCCATCCCCTAAATCAAATCACCTGTATCCAGAAAAGCAGCCTGCAAGCCTGCCTGCAGTTTCACCCAGAGGCTTGGAAGGATGAGGAGGCTGGGGTCATGACAAGTTACTGCAGGAAAATTAAACCAGGTAAATCCAGGTTTTTAATCCCTGCCGAGCGGTGCGGTAACATTTGGCCGCTGCCTCGAGTAGCGGATTCTGTGCTGGGTGACTGGCACACAGAGATGTTCTGCGACAGGAGGAAGCCTGGATCGGCACCGCACACCCAGAAAGTGGTTTGCAGAGCGAGCACGTCAGGAGGCGGGACAGAGGGCAACAAACGATGGGTGAGATGCCCGCTACACCCCTCTTGACAGCGTAACAAAGGACATTTAGAAAAAGATTGGCTTGGCACTGCCCCTCCAGCTGAAGAAGGATGCGGGACGCAGAGCTGGAGTGCTGCACTGGGACGTACAGGACAGTACTCAGAAGTCAACAGCCCAGGCTCCAAGGCTGATGGTCCATATCTGGAAGTTATCTCCTACCCCATTGACATCAAAGGCAGTGTTTTACTCTAAAAACCAAGCATGCCCACTCTAGAGGATTCAGCTGATGCCTTTGTGTTACTGAGCACAGGACATGACCAGCAAACCAGCCACAAAAACCTCATTTTCTGTCATCACACTGGAGATGCAGGGGCACCCGAATGGTGGGGATGAAGAGGTGGGGAGCATTTCCAAAGACAGCAAAGACCTGGCACTTCAGGTTAATGAAATATAGGAAGAGTGACGTGTCTTACCTTGTCAGAGGACTTGCCTCTCTGAGCCTGGCCCTGCAGGAACGGCTGCAGTCCCGTGAGTGCCCTGTGAGCACAGCCTCAGCCTGGAGCCCAGCTGGAAGCCTTGCCTGGTCCCGGCAGCCCAGAGATGCTGCAGCAATCAGGGCTCACCCCCATCAGCTGTGGGCACTTGTGGGTCCATGGGCACACCACTTCCAGGCAGGACGTGATGCTGAGGGGAAGACACAGCCCTACCCGGTTTCAAATACACATCCTTGACAACAAAACCTTGTTAGGCTCCTCAATGAACATGAAATATTCTGCGGTTTATGGAATGTCATGCTATAATTGCATATATTAATTTAAAATCAAATTTGGCTTCCAATTAACAGTTTAGTCTATTAGAGGTAAATATTGCAGGTGAAGGAGATTCCAGGTGCCCCAGCATCCCCCATCACTAACAACAGCAACTCACGCGTTTCCATTTGCAAAGGGCATAACAAATAGTTGTGAGTAAAGCAGTAGTCTTTTTTTTTAATGTGCTAAAAAAAAAAAGGAGGATGTTGCTGCCGAGCCCAGAGGAGCTGAAGCTCAAAGCTAGACTGAGCAGGAGAGGAGGGGACACAAGCAGGACAGCTTGGGAAGAGAGCTGGGTGGTTGCATTTGGGAAGCTTTTTAAACTGTGACTCATTCCCCTTATATCAATCATTTACAAGTAGCCAGAGGACACCAAATGAACAGAGAAACACCAAATTTTGCAAAATAGGTATATTTTAAAATTTGAACCAAGTACAGTTTGCATCTATTGCATGAATCACATGCAGGTAAATACTATAAAAGATAAAAATACCTGTGCCCATACTTTATAAATCCAAGCATTTATAATTTATAAAATTTTCAGAGCATAAAATAGCTGTGATTCAAAACAGAAATTTTACACATAAAACTGCATGAAAAGCACCTCCTTTACATTCTTCAGGTTAATTTTTCTTGCAGCCAGGAAGGCAAGCGCCGTGGTTAAAAAGCTGGCTTGTATGTACGTTCTGCCAGGAAAGGCACAGGGGCCATGCTTGAAGCTCCGCGGCCACAGCGTGTTACATTTTTCCAGCCAAGCAGACCACATTCACCGCTGTATTTCTCAACAGCTCATTGGTCCAACAGCAGATATATATTTTTTTAAACAAGCAGCCTGAGTCAGAGCGACAACCCTCCTATGAGCACTCCTCAGCTGCTATTCTACAAGCGTATACACGGTATTGCAAGACACACGGAAGACCAGCTGCAATGCTGCACAGCACCAGAAAACGATGGCATCTTATCATCGCCCCGCGTTGTAGTCACCCGAGTCACCGCTCGGCTCCTTCCACAACACGGTTTAAGGACACTACATGTCACCGAGCCCCTGCACGATAGGAAGGCTTTGTCCCATCTCCTAGACGCGGAAGCTACATCAGAGTTAAACAGTTTGAACACAAGCCTCAACACTGTGGTAACAACTCTGCTCAGCTGTATGTAGGCAAAGGATCTTTTAGTGGAGCCTTTCTTATTACTATTCAAGATGAATTTGTTATCAATCACTCAAATGTTTTGTGTTGGATTTTTCTTTCTTCTGTTTTACTTGTTTGGTTTTTTTTTAAAAGGATTGCAGTGGGTAAAACCATATCCACAGAACTAGCCAGGTCTGGCAGCGCTGCCAGAAGACACTATGACAAGCTACAAGTACAATAATCACCAGATTTCTTTAGGGAAATGCACAGCCGTACCCAAGTGTGGCCACCTGATCTCTGCTGACGCTGGTTGCTGAAGAAACCTGTCGTCTTGACCAGCAGGATGCTCCCACCAAAGCCCGACAGCAGGACGGTGCCAGCGCTTGAAGAGCCTCCACCTCCATCCACCTCCACATCATCTTCCCATCCTCAGCCAGTCTTCCTTTGCCCCCGGTCCCCAGAGGCAGCAGGGCTCAGAGCTCTGCACACCTGAAGGATGACACTTTCGGCTGGTTGTCCTTCCCTCACCCCACCAGCTACTCACTCCCCCCAGGCCCCAGATGCGAGCCCTTCCTTGGCTTGCTCTCCTGCTTCAGCAGGAGCAACCCCGCGGCCAGGCAGGCAGTTTTGCAGCCCATGGAGCCATGGGGCCGGTGTCCCACTGGCACAGCCACGCTTCCTAGTGCCCACAACCCCATGGCAAATGAGCTGCTGCTCCAGCAGGAGTTTTGGCTTTGTACTCTGTGCTTGTCATTTTTAGTCATCTGGGCAAGGGATCACTAATTATGGGACACAGTGCAGTCAGTGGTCTCTAGCCCAAAGTTATTTCTGTACAGCGATTCCCGTGACTCTTCCAAATCAGGTATTCTAGGCCAGTGCAGAAAGGCACAAAACACTTTTTGGTCAAGTTACCAGCCTTGAACGACTCACCGCATCTCTGACATGGTGGTGCCACGCATTACTTTGTAAGGAAGGTGCTGCACTCACATCAATCCCAACAGCTTGTGCAGCAGCGGCACAAGCACGGTAGCGCAGAAGCCAACTGAGGAGTACGTTACAAATTTATACGGCACTTCGACTTCCAGTCGTCTTCGGGCTTCCAGGTCGCCAACGGAAAACTTGTACCGATAACGCAGCACGCCAAGGACCACACTCTTCATGAGCTGGCGTGTCAGTAGAACAACAAAGATCCCTACGAAGAACCTGGCTAGCACGAACACCACTATTTTACCAGTCATGAGAGGAAATCCAAGCTGAAAATTTTCACTGGTGTAGGCTGGTGCAGCATATTGGTTATTTAACCAAAATCCCACAGTTGCTCCAGCTCCTGCTCCTAAGATGGTAGTGGTGTCTGCCCTGGTAGGGCTGTAATAGTCTAGTTTGGGGTAGTTGTAACATAAGACAAGAGGCACAACTATAGACAGCAGTGGACAGAAGGGACTGGTTAACAGCAAGTGATCTATCATGTCCCACGCAGGATACAAGAGCACGAGCAGCACAGCTGAAATCAGCGCTCCACCGATCACGTCCTGCAAAGAGATCACGTTTAAAAGCTTTGTGAGACCTGGAAGGCAAAACAGAAATTCTCAGGTGACCAGCATCTGCATTCACGAGCACGCAGCAGGAGAGGAACACCCTGAGTTCACAGCGATGGTTTGGTCCACACACAGCGACAACCCAAAGCCTGTGCTAAACAAAACATGACAATCTGTGAACGCAGCCTTAGCCTTGTCCTTGTGAATACATCTATTGACTCCCATTTTCCCCTGAACAAGTGAAGTCCTTCCCCTCACGTGCTTTCATGTTTTAAGGGGACTCTCCACCTGCGACCTCAGTGGAAAAGGCACAGGCACAACTGCATCTCAGGGACGACATCACGGTAAGATGCCGTCATACAAACCCTTCGTCTCCCATAGCCCCACAAGTCATTTCATCGTATCAGTAGGATTGTCGCTTCCTTTCTTTGCATGAATAGGAAGATGCTGTCTTTTGTCAGAGACAAGCACCCAGTGCAGGAACACAGGCTCTGGGGGAGTAAAGTACGGGGCTGCAGGACGTGGTGCGTGTGCCGTGATCCCTGATCCCGTGATCGCCCCGACCGTGGCGAGGGAGGCACCGCCGGGCAGGAATACAGCCTGGAGAAATCTGCTGCCCAAGCCTCTGAAATCCAGCTTGTCGTTGAGCGCCCCAGGCAAGCACTTAGTTAAAACCTAATTTATTAACAGGGGCAAATAAGGTGTTTTGAGAACTTTGTCAACCGCAAGGCTGGGAAGGGAGAAAAGAGGTAACCCCTAACAAAAGCTGTCTGTATGAGAGCAGCCAGATAAAAAGCAATATACCAAGTTTCCCTGGGCTGGTCTCCCCACGTCCCTCAAGAGGCAGCAGAATTTGTGCTCTGACCATGAAACGCCCTGCAAAAGCCAGAGTTAATCACAAGCAGAAATGTCCTCTTCTCAAGATCGTATCTTTTTCACCGAGTCACGACAGTTGACTACTACCATGCTTGGTCACAGTCTAAAATGAATTATTTATAAGAACTTCACTTATAATTAGGAAGGAATGAGGGGACTTTTTCACAACAGAAATATTTAATGACTTTCTAGTAAATGCATTACTCCAGTATGGCTGAACTTCAGCTGTTTACAACTTCCAGGCAACAGACTCACAGCACATTTGGTTTTAAGCAACTCCCAGAGCCATTTTGCATATTCCTAATACAAAAATTTACATTTATTAATTACATTTATTCCCTCATCCATGACATGAGGATAGCCATGGAAATACACAAAGTTCTTCACAGGTGTCTAATATGTAAAATACTATTAGGTGTCAACATTTCACAATAATCTACCTTTTGATACCCATTTTTAGATGATAACACAAGGGCATGTTTCGGCCCAACACTAAGTAACTGCATCAATACGAGAGAGCTGGGGGTTGCTCCCAGCACCAATGCTCAGAAATCCCATCACCACTGTGTACCTCCATCTCCCACACCACTATTTGTCCACCTCATATTAGAAGAAAAAGCCCTGACATCTCAACACCCACTCCGTGTGTGAGGAGTGAAACTCAAAAGCTGTTCACATGCTTTTCTGTTCCAGTTAAAGACTTTTAACCAAAACAAACATTAACACTCCCCTAACAAATGCTTTGCTCAGATTTACCCAGCACAGTAACATGGCTCATGCAGTTTTCAAATAGGACCCAGATAACCAGCTCTGCTCCCGACCGGGGGCTTATACCAGTGGTCTCCAACATGGGTGTGCAAGGCCACCCATCGGCTGCAGGAAGAAAATACTTTTTGCTCCACTAGTAAGTAAAATAAAAAAATATATATTTTAATAGTAGTGCTTATTTCATCCTTATCTCATCCTTTTTTTATATTTTTGTGTATGTTTTATAATGTATGTATCATTACAGTAGTACATGTATATAATTCATAAGTAAATATACACATATTGGGGGTGCATGCTCAAAAATTTTTAATGATAGGGTTTCACAATCAAAAAAGTTTGCAGACCAGTGGTTTACTGTGGTTTTCCCCCATCCACCAATATATGGGCTTCTTGTTTTGGAGACTCCTTACTAGAAGCTGCTGGAGAGCGTGGGACATACCCGGCCGTGGCCATCAGCAGCAACTGCCTTCGGTTCTGGTACACATGGGCAGAGGTTTGGTTTTCTGAACTCCCAGAAGAGGTGGGCGAGTTGAAGACCAACACTTTACAAAGACATTTAGCGATGCATAATTAATTATTTCCCCCCGCCTCCAGCCGGTTAAACTAAGGAGAAGATGGGAAGAGGAGGGATTGCTCTGATTTCTATGAGAAAAACTGCTTTTCTGGACTCTCTCCCTACTGTACACCCCAAAGCAGGACCTTAGCTTTTCCTGGCAGTAGAGATGCTGTTAGTGCTCCCAGGAAGCACATACTTGCCCGTCTCCCTGTGTAAACAGATTAGCCTCTCGCCAAACCTACAATTATAAAGGAATTTTTAAAAACAACCCCTAAAATGTTACAGGTTCTCTGCTTCAAAATGTGTCCAAATTTTCGCTTTGCCCTTTCCAGGTAACTCCAGATTCCCTCTTTGCCAGCTCCTCAGACTCCGTCATTGAAGACCCAAGAGGAAGGACCCTGCCTTTCCCCTGCTTCTCCACAAACGTGGGATATTCTCGTGTCGCGGTGGCAAAGGTGGGTTGTTGTAACTAAATCCTCTCTCAGCAGTGCAGGTGCGCTGCTTCCATCCCTCTCTCTGGGTAACAGCCCAGGCAATGGGTGTTTATTGCCTTTTCCCTAACCACAGTATTCACTCAGATATGGCTGATGATGCAGATAGCTGTCATACCAGCTCAGGGCACCTCCAGAAGGGCTCTAATTGTAACATGTCTTCTACTGACATGCGTGTGCTTTTTGAGGCCGCTCCTGATCCAAAAGCAACACCAGCAATGCTGAAATACAGACCGATTTTTAGAGCTGAGATTACAGAAGATGAACCCCTGCACCGGAGCTTCAGCTACAGCTGTATCAAACCACGGACCAACCACCTTGCCGCTCCTTCTCTGGTTCCTCAAATGGGAAAAAATCAGTTGTATTAATTTGGTGGATATATTTTACCTGTTCATTTGCTTTACTAAAAAATTATGATCACTTAATACATAATTATACCCTATTGGTATTCACTTTCTATTAAGATCTCAGTTAAAAATCCATCAGGCGGAGGCTGTTGGGCTGGTGGCTGGGCTGAGCGGCCGCTGTGCCTCGGCCCCGCAGCATCTCGGGTCCCCACGCAACTGGTGGGCGGGGCGGCAGTCGCTCTGGCAGCTCAGGGTGGGACCCGGCCCTTGAAGTGGGGCAAATGGCTCTGAACGGCACTTCTTCCCCGAGAAGAACTTGTCACTGCAGGTGGGATGGACAGCACCGCAGAGAGAGGGGTTGGATTTGGGCAGTTGTGATGGTCAGACGTTTCCCCAGCTCCGTCCCCATCCTTGGCACGCATGGGATGAAGACCCCGCCGAAGTACGTTTGCCCTTTTGCAAGGCAGCAGCGCTCACAGACTAAGGAGCTTTTTTTTTTTATTTTAAAGCCCTTTTTTATCTTGTCAAATGCACAAAGGAGTTTTTCTCCTTCACCCTAAAACCCATCTAAATTTAGAGGAGTCTTTCATTACAATGGACTAGCAAGGGAAGTATGTGAAGAATTTTTCCCGATTGACTTAAGGTCACTAGCCCAGAAAGGGTGTCTCCTGCTTCCATTTAAGATATTGTTTTGATCCACTAGGCCTGGAAGGGAAGGTCAAGCTATATTTTATAGATAACCTTAATCTCATAAGGGCTCCCTTTCTTACAGTCATCAAGCCTCCTCTATTACAACAAACATAATTATTACTTAGTAAAAAAATACAATTATTTATGCATTGATTATTTATGCATTGCTGTGATTTATGCATATGCAACCAACAAACAATGTATATCACATTCCCGTGGGGAAGTAGCTGGGAGTTTTTATCCACACTTGGGAAGCTGGACCACCCCTCTGACCATTATATGTGACAAAACAATAATGCTTCCTCTCATCAGAAAGGAACCAGCTACTGCCTAACCAAAGTCACACTGAAATCTGTTCTTCAAGCAGGGATGACATCTCTAAACAACTGTGCCCAACAAGTCTGTCACATAAAGTCACCAATAGTTTATGATTATTTTTGGATGAATTATTTGTGCATCTCAGTTCTTTGAGAATGCATTTGCTACCAGCTGGAAATGAGAAGCTTGCCATAATATTTTTTTAAGTGCCACGTCCCTGACGGGTCACACAAGACTTGCTGTTGCCCGTCCCCCAGCAGCAGAGCTCACTGGTCACGTTTTACCCTCCTCCCCTCACCCTGGCTGCCAGCGTGACTCACCGACCTGCTATTCCTTCCCTGGCACTCCCAGGCTAAACCAGCCCGGAATATTGCTCGCTGACAACAGTGATACTATTGCACAAAAGCCTCAGCTAAGGAGCACCGTCAGTTGCCCACGTGCATTCCTGGCAATTAAAATTTCAAAACAGAGAACTACCGTTCAGCTGCCACACCAACCTCACCCGGCTCCTCAACCCACGTGCGCTGCTGCTTCCCGACCAGCACAAATAATACCCCTGCAGACTGAAATAGCACTAGCCTGAGGGTTTCCTCACAGCCGCCGTTGAATGTACAGCCTGAAATTTAGTGGTGTGACTCCTGTAGTACTCCTGCAGTGGCACAGCCAAGGCAGGATGCACATCGCTTGAAGGGCGGGCGATGGGAATCGCTGTAGGTAAGCGGAGCTAGAGGCACGACGGGTGCGGGGCATCCTTACCAGAACAGTGTGCATCCCCGTGTAGAGCCTGCTCAGACACACCAACATCGAAAACACAAACGCTGCTGCCAGGCCTAGTTCGAATGGATACTGTGAAAAGGAGAAAAAAAAATAAAAATACATGGAGTTATCCACATCAGTATATATCTGAAATAAAACATCCAAGCAGCAGACTGACATAAGGATCTTGCGTTGGGAAGCAGCTCCTGAGCTGTACCTTCCCAAAGAGATTAACGTGTCCCAGACAAGCCCTCCCATCGGCCAACGTGCCATCCTGCTGCAAGGGCAGTTCCCTATCTGTGGTGCCCACTTTGGCGAAGTCTTAGCATGGAGAAACCTGGGAAACAGATGGTATTTGCAGAGTTTTTCCCAACATCCACCTGCAAAATCCATGTTAGTGCTAAAGACCTTAAGGAAAAAAGGCACAGTGTGTTGTAGGAGCGATGCCCAAGATGGAACTGCAGCTTCAGACCACCCGAGGGGAGCGTGGGAGCCGCAGAGCCCGACCAGGGCGTGATCAATAGTCCTCGACCAGCAGCGGGGAGGGGAAAATCAATGGCTGGGCTGAAACCGCAGCCCAGCTATTACAGCAGTCAGGACCGCTCTTCCCTGTGACGCTTAAGGTTTAATCATCTGCTTATGAAGCTAGTTTCGCTTAATTCCCTCTCTGAGTTGCCTACAAACAGGGACAGAAGTGTTGAAATAAGTCAACTTTTAAAAAGGAAAAAAACACCACACATTTGGTGAAGAATAAGCTTAACTTATTAGCCCTTAATCCACTCATTCAAATCCTGAAACCAAGTGAGCTGGTGGGCTCCTCTCAGTTCCATAAAGGATATTTTTTCTGAAAAAAAATAACCCTATCCAAAATATAAATAAATGAAATTAATTCACCCGATTTGACACAACGTCTCCATCTACTGCCGCGAGGCTGACGGCTGGCCAGGGTGGCCATAGGTCAGCGCAAAAATGCTGCTGTGGAAATTTTAAGCATAACTCGCTTCTGACCCCTTCCCCCAGCATACTCCAGCCCCCAAAACAAAGAACTCAGACTCAGCTGCAGATGTCACTCCCAGTTCATAAAACGCTATTTCTCCCTCCCTTCCCTGAGCCATCGGAGAATTTACGCCCACTTTATTCCCCCCTCTGCAGGCAGCCTGGGAGCTAGTCCAGATCAGTAATTGATGACTCGGGCAGCTTTAGAAGACAGCAGCATAATGTACTGGTAGATATTTCCTTCTTAATAGAGGCAATTAAATCATTTAATTATTTTATAGCAGCTTTATTGTTTCATGGCAGTTTCCAAGAAGTACAAGACAGCCCCTGAAGAGCTGCGTGTCCCACTGGCAGCTTATCGATCGAGGAGGAGAAAGTGCAGCTGACCACAACGTTTTGGCAGATCTGATGCATGGGACGGGTCTGGCCTTCCAGGGCTGACAAACATCCCAACTTATGGCTCCTCCTCCCCGTCCCCATCCCACTGCCAAGCGCTCCGACCAGTTACCGTACAATTACCAGGGAGCAGGAGGCTGGTGGCGCAGCTTTGGGCACCACTGACCTGCTCACCCATCCCTGGGCAGGAGCAAAGCCCACTGCTTCACAGCTGGGACCGGATCACTCTGGAAGTTAAATTAATTCAGAGATCTCAGTGTAATTCAGAGATCTAGATGATCTTTCGAGGTCCCTTCCAATCCCTAACATTCTGTGAATCTTTGTTTCTATGAGCCCCAGGACACAGCACCGTCCATCAAACAGGTGATAAAGGGACCTTTTGTCCCTGCTCACATGCTGGCACCATGGGGAGGACACCCAGGGACACTCTGACAGCGAGACCCCCCTGGCCATAATGCCAGCCTTCTTGGTTACATGGGTTTATCTTCAATATACACTTGAGAAGGCTGAGAAACACACTTAAATACAATACAGCCAGGAAGTTACTATTGCTAGAGTACAGGAAACACATGTTTGGATTCATAAAATGAAACTAAAATAATCATCGTGGAGAAACGAGTTTCCAGGAAATAAATCTTTTAGAAAGATAAAAGGCTGAAGGTTTGGTGAAAATAACTACGAGATGTCCCCAAGCAGCCTACAGCTCCAGTGCAGTGAAACTGCTGTTACTTCTCTGACAAACAGGCTCCCGAGTCGTGTTGTACGCTGTTAGTCTAACACAGGGCAGAGCCGGGGCATTTCCAAGGATGCTTTTCCTGCATCATACAAAAACCAGGCGACACAGAGCGCCTTTGGCTTCCCTGGGAGCCGGCGCTTCCCAACGTGCAGCGTTGGCTTGGCAGGTAAGGGGCGGGCACGGGGCGAGCACCGGGCATCTTCCGCAGCAGCACCGCGGCTCCCTCCGGTCACCCCGCGTGCGAAAGCACAGCGAGCCCACCCCACCCCGGCAGGGCAGCACAGCCCGCCCGCGGCTCCGAGCCGGGGTCGGGCTAAAGGAAGGAGATTTC
Organism: Nyctibius grandis; assembly: GCF_013368605.1. Lineage (NCBI taxonomy): Eukaryota > Metazoa > Chordata > Aves > Nyctibiiformes > Nyctibiidae > Nyctibius > Nyctibius grandis. The sequence goes on from NC_090665.1 coordinate 19,905,940, forward strand.
TGCTAAACTTCTTGTGTCTATTATCAGCCAGCTACGGGTAACATCAGGGAAAAACACACGCCTGTGAAAAGAAATACAGAGCTCCTCCGGAAGGGGCAACAGTTTAGGATTTGCTAGTTGTCTGTAGCTTGCTGGAAGCAGACACATGCTTTTCTTTTGGGTTTTTTTTTTGTTTTTTTTTGTTTGTTTGTTTTGTTTTCTTTTTGTACCCCTTACCTTGTACTGGTTCACTGTTGCAATGAGAAAGGAGAAGGAGATGGCGGTAGCTGCCATGGCGTGGGTGGAAGGCATCCCGTACTCGGCATCCGTCCTCATTTCCAGCTTGACGACAGGTGGTGAGAGGGGCCGAGGCCACTTCAGGATGTCCTTGGAGACCTGGCCTATGTACATCACGATCTGGGGAGAGGAGAGGCCACAGGGCTGTCAGTCACCACGGGCAACCCCCACTCAGCCCACTCGAGAACCACCTCTATTTCTGTGTTTTTTCCTGCAAAATCCACCACCCCAAGCACAGGATTTATCCCCTGAATTATTAAAGGGGTTTCCATTATCCCCATCGGCAAAGGAAGCAGCGGTTTTGCTGCACCGTGTTGTAACCTGATCACAAGTGGGACCAAAAGGAGGGTTTGCTGAGGAGATGCAGCAATACGGGATGGTGCGAGATGGACAGCTGCCTCCCACCCCACGCTAGAGAAGTTTAAGTTTCCTTCCTACCCCTCACAACCCCTCTGCTGCAAAGCAAACAGGTATAAGAGAAATTTTTCTACCACCACCTTCCAATCACCGCCTTGCCCAGCCGCGTCCCTCCCGGCGCCAGGCAGCTCTCCGAGAGCAGCACCAGCTCCCCTGTTCCCAGCAGCTCCCGCTCCACCCACCACACGAGGTGCTGCAGGAGCCCACCACCATCACAGTTACCAAATAACAACCTTGGCATCCCTGGGGAGCCAGCAGAGAGAAAACTGGACAAGCAACGTGAAGTACCAGTTCTCCTGCCTAACTCCGCCACAACAAAGGGCTTTTGTGCCCTGCTTGGGGCACCTGAGGTTTAAGCAAGGGCTCCATTAATTAGCTACCTGAGCACTGCGATGCAATGATTTTTGGGGGAAGATGTTGTATTCCCAGGTCACTGCAAGCGTAGCACTGGGAAGCAGAGGCAAGAGGCAGAGCTGGCCAGCATCCCTGAGAGGTGCAGCCCATCCAGCAGCGCTCAGGACACCTACCGTGCTGACATCCTCTGCTCCCCAGCACCCCCTTCCCAAAGGCAAGGGGCTCTCAGCATCCACAGTGAGAAGGACGTGAACAAAAGTCACCGAGGCTGTCCCTGGAGAATGTATTTGCTTTCTATTGCCCCTATCCTTCCTTTGGATAGTGCAGACAGACACACGCAAAACACGCTGTACAAACCAAACCTTTTTTTTTTTAAATACAAAAATCAGGTTAACTGACATCTGCCATGAAAGCTCAGCTGCTGTGTGTGACGGCTGGCTGTTCTGCTTCTCACACTTCCACTAGCAAAGGAGGGGTCTTAAAATAACATCCTCCCCGTGCTGGTGTGAGCCATATGCCAGAACAGCAACACGATCATCCGCTGCCACAGTTGCCACCAGCCCCATTGCACCCCTCTCTCTCCCACCAGCCATTTAAAAAATGGTTCACATTAAAAGACAGACGTCAGGATTCGGGATTCACAGATCAGAACCAGGAAAAAGCCAAAAACGTGTCGTTCCTTCATCCCCCTCACTACAGAAAAGGGCATGCCGTGGGGAGTGCTAGGCTTACAGCCAGCACCGGAGCCCGGAAAAGTGACTGCTGGTGCCTTTGCATCCTTCATCCCACGAATCACATCGCTGCCTTGTTATCAGCCCAACCTGCAGCACGCCTGGCTGCTCCTGCTTCACGCTGATATACAGGGCATAGGGCAGCCGGCAAGCACCCTGCCCTGACTGCTCACAGCAAACAAAGGCTCCAGGAACAAGCATCCTAAAGGAACTACTGCATGAGTTTATTTGGGTAATGCCACCAGTTTCCATATGGATGCAGGCACGTCTTTGGAAGTTAATTAAATTCCAGGTTTGAAAGCAAAACTACTCTCTCCAACAGAAGATAAAACATTGAGGCTACCATTTGTGATACCATCTGACAGGCAAGGTAGGATGAGCCAGTTTATCAGCAGTCCTCTATAATAATGACTTCCACTTGTAGCAGTATTATTAGCAGTAGTACGTAAGAGCATTGCAGAAAGGGAAATGAGTCACCTTTGAAATGAAGGCTATGCTGGGACTCCTCTGACAGTGAAAAACAGGCTGAATGCTGGAGGTGCTACGGGTAAGCAAAAATACCAGGCATCCTCACAACATCTTCCTTCCAGATTAAATTCTGACCCTTATATTTTTTAAAACCACATATTGTATAGACATGTACAGTAATGAGAAGTGAGACAACCTCCATAAAATATCTAGGGGAGCCCAGAACACGTTCAGACTAGGCACTGCCCTCTGAAGCACCAACCTTTGCCTTCAGCTTATCTGGGTGCTGTGCACGTGGTTTTATGGAGGGCAATACCCCTGCAAGTGTACCAGGCACAAACTGGTAAGGGTGATACCCCGGGGTTCACCCAGCTCCACTTGCTTCACAAGGGCTGGGAAGACATAGGGAGGAAGGAGGGGCTACGCTCAAACCATACTCACCTAAGACTTAAATAAAACTCATTCCCAAAGTCTTCACATGGTCATGGAGAGAAGAGGGGACAGGCCCTTGAACACTGAGAGAGCAGACACCATATGCTGGCTTGGAGGTATGGCAAAGAAGAGAAACCTTGAAGCAAGTAATTTCTTCTTACTTTATTGTTCTGTTTGCTTTTTTCCTATGTTGCTGACATTTTTTGCCTACCTAGAGTGCTCTGTTATGGCTCTTGATGCTGCTGTTCTGCATTTGTCCCAACATCTGCGGTAGTTCCCTCTGGGGTGAGGGGCTGCTCCCCTCCCTGTGGGCATCAGAGTCCCATAAAGTGATTTGGCTCCTTGACACTTGCATAACTCCAGTATTGCTTCAGTAATTTAAGGAGTGGTTTTGCTCACGTGCATGTGTGGCCTAGCACTTCCAATGGCTTCCCCCCACTACTCTTGCTGTCTCTGTAGGCAGCTCTTCTGTTGCAGGAAGCAAGAGAGCTCCACATGGATTTACCACCACGGTGCAGACACATACGAAGGCACACAGACAAACACAGCCGAGCCAGCTCTCTGTGCAGAGGCACAGGACTGGTGCCTCAAGGTGCCGTTTCCCCTCTGGAACATTTCCCCAGCAGCTGCCCAGACCCTGAGTCTGGCAGGTTTTAGGAAGCAGGACCAGTGCTGCAGGTGTGCTGCATGTGGCACATCCTCCATCATCCCTCCTCTGCCACAACCTCTGCACAGGGATGGACACACTCAACCGTCCCACGGGCATGTGAAGGTCAGGAGGAGCAATTCTTTTTGCACTATGTAATATTTCAGCTAACAAAGGTGAACCAGAACATATTTATTTTCAGCTTCTGATTTTGCAGCGCTCGTATCTGCGCTATTGATCTACTAAAAGGACAAGATGAAATTCTAGAGAAGACATGGGGTCAAATAGCACTGTCAACTTCTTCCCTGAGACACACAGTGTGGCAGCCTGACTTTGAATCTGCTGTTTTGGCTCCAAAATAGAAATTCTATAACCTGGCTCTAGAAATCCTGGACTGCAATAGTATTTGTCATCTTCCCAGAAAGGAAATTTACAGTTTGAAAATTATGTTGCTTTTTTTTTTATCATAACCACTGGGACAGAGTGACAGGGCACATCGGGAACACTGGAAAGAGGGGAAAAAATAAGGATGCACTATTAATAAACTGGCATTTGCAGGAGATTAGTCAAGCAGAAGCAAAGACTATTCATGGTTGTCAAGGCAGACGTGACTTTGATTCACCAAACAGAATTTAAACCAAGCATCCAGTCTGCCCTGTCCACAGCTTCTGCTCTCAGCATCCCCTGACTAAGGCTTATGTGAGCAGATAAACACTGCAGCAGATAACAGCTGCGACTGTGCCCCTCGAGCATCACTTGGCTCACAGAGAAAGAGGAGCAGGGCGAGGAAGAGTATGTTCTCCTGGAGATACGCCTGCTGCCCCCAAGTCGATGACAAGAACTAAGGTTTGGCTTCAGGAAAACATACCACGAAAGCTGCTGAGCAGCACTGCTGGCCTTCTGCCCCAGCAGAAGCCCAGGTGGAGGAAGCCCCGCCAAGCAGAGGAGCCCCAGGCACCCCCAGCCCGGGGGCCCTAAGCCACTCCCTGACTGCATCCTGCTCCCCATCGCCTCCCCGAGCCACCTGGAAGCCAACAGGGACCACGAGGCTGGGCACCCCCCCTGGGGCACCCACACCTCACGAGAGGGGGTGGCTGGCTAGGAAAGCCCGAGGACCTGCCATCTCCAGAGTGGTTTTTGTTCTCCAGAAAACACATCAATCTTGTGTTAGCTGTGCAGGAACTTTACACAGTATTTGTCGAGGATTCGGTCAGGTGCAATGGGATGTTCAAGGTTGCACTGAGCTGGCGGGATGCTCAAACACTTATTTGAGTTGTCCCACCCATGACGTGAGCAGCACATCCACGAGGCCAGGCTCCAGCCCAGCACGAGCAGTGCCACGCTGAGGGGCGAGTGGCAGCACAGCATGCATGTCATGGCAAGGTGCAGCAGGGAACAGGAGGGAGGGGACAGCATAGACAGCTTCTTAAAAAAAAAAAATATATATATAGGAGGGAGGACTTTGGCTGTCTCAAGCCAGACTTCAGAAAAACAAAACCAGAACAAGACCAAGAGAGCCTCATGCCTCCAGAAGTATAACTGACCAACATCCTAGGACCTCCACTCTGTCTTTAAAAGAAGCCTTCAGCCAAAACTCTAAGATGTGGTGGGTTTAAATAAGATAAATTTGCAGGCACAGTCTCCTGGTAGCAGGAAAAACTACTGTCACATTGATCTGGTTTATCATCTAACACCTAAAACTGGGAAGCTGTTACCACTTGTAGTTGTAGTGAAATACAAAATGCTTCCGATTCAAACTTCACCTTAAATTATTCTGACTGAAATTCAGCAGTCTTGAACTGACATCAGATACACAGGGTTTACCTTAATTCAGTGTCTCAGTTATGAGAGCTTCACTGGCACTTTTTCTTCAAGGGTAGAGTGCAGCTACCAGCACGTACAAAATCCTCTTTCGATAAACACTTTATCATCTTACACATGGAATTTTCTTTTATGGACCATTTCTTTTTGTATTCTGGCATCTTGTAGTTACTTACACGCCTGAATATAGTCTTCCACGTTCTTACGCAGAGTAATACATTGTGCTTCAGAGTTTGACTTTTGAGTGACTGTGTTTGTCAGCTGTTCCAAGTTTGTTTTGATGAAATGTTGCAAAAGCACAAAAATGTTTTGGTGAATTGTTGCAAATGCACAAAAATGTTTGGGTGAAATGTTGCAAACGCACAAAACCTAACAAACAGAAGAATCACTAAACCCAAAGCTCGCTGCAAAGCGAGTTTTCAAAGCAGCATCCAGGGATGCAATCACAGCACAGCAATGGCATCGTGACTGCAGGTAAATTCCTGTGGGTTATTAAACTCCTGGTTACCCGACAGCCAGAGCTCAATTCCCAAGTAACCAACTGCCGACAGCCCTGGGAAGGCTGTTCCTCTGAAAAGCAAGGTGGGAAACTAAATTGCCACGGAGTCAGACCCAAGGACCTTCTCAGCCTGGCCGAGGATGCCGGTGCCCAGCACCGCTCGGGGGGCCTGGGGGACACCCGCAGCCTGCCTGACGCCTGCCCGGCACCACCAGTCACCCCAACTCTGCCTTCCTTCGGGGATGCTGCCGTCACTTGAGTCAGCAGCTTATCGCTCTCACACACCGGCAGCTTCCACACCTGCCCCGACGAAGTCCACGCTGGCCAGCTCTTATTTATATTGCACAAATTAAAGTTTTACAGGCTTAAAAGAGATGTGGGTACATTTTACATCCACGCACCCTGAAAAAAATAACAAAAAGTTTCCAAGCGTGCTGAATGGCAAGCAAAAACTGTTAACTATTTTTTTCCAGGCTGAAATTCCACACCAAAATAAAGCTTTCAACCCCGAAGGGATGCAGAGATTAAAAAAAACAAACTGAACTTTCACTTCTCGAGCCAAGATGTGCAGTAAATTTAAAGTACACTTGGGGGCTGGGTCATGTGAAGTTATTTTTCATCTCTGCACTTCCTGGTTGAAGTAGCAAGTCACAGGCATCAAAGCCTCGTCTGTGCAGAATCAAGAGCGTTTACTTCAAAGAGCTGAAGAAGGGACGCAAAGACACCGGGGTACCTTCAGCACTGACCCAGCATCTTGCTCGGTTTCAGGCAGTTATTTCCCTCGTCTATCTGTAAACGGAAAGGCAAAGCCTACATCAATACTGTGAATCTTTGAAGGAAAGGCACCATGGAAGAACAATGTGCTGTTTTAAGCTCCCAAAGCATCTGGATGTGGCTACAGCCAGGGTTTCCCAGAGCCATACAGCTAAACAGAAAAACATGAGCAGCCGGTTTTGGGGACCGAGGACTGGAGAAGACATCCCAGGGCACCAAGACCACTCCTCTGCTGCTGCTGAAATAAACTCTCTTCATAATTTTTCTTCCTGCCCTTCTCCCTCTCTAAAGCTATTTCACAACCTTTGGCTTCAACTTAGCTTATTTAAGACTGTCTTATGCACATTTCTTCTCATGACTATACTTTTATTTTAAGCAGCTCCTTCCTTCCCCTGGTGTTTACAGCCAGCTCCATTCTCTCCAGCTTCATTTTGTCAGGGACTTATCTAAGCTTTCAGACTCTGCTCAGAAAATAGCATGTTCCCTGATCATCCCTGGCCCTGCTCCAGTTCGAATGTATCTTTCTCAAATGTGGGTGACTGGCTCTGCGTAAGCTGTTACAGATAAGATGGCAGGAAGGCCTTGTAAACAGCATTAATACTGCTTTAATTTTTAAGGGAGGAAGCTGCCCTGATTCATCCTGGGACACCAACTCTGTCATTTCCAACTTGCAGCAGAAACTCACGGGTTTAAGTACCCAATAGCACAAAACAAAGCACCACACTTCTGTTTCTCCACTGCCCAAGGGCAAGCCCACTCCTCCCATACTGACCCCCTCATCACAACCATCCCTGCTGCCCATGTTCCACCAGCGTGTGTTCCCAGCATACCCATGTGCTTTGCACCAGGCTCAAAAAAGGCCAATGCTGGTCCACTGACTCTCTCCCTGCTGAACAGCTTCACTACAAGCTCTCCTCATCCCAAACGATGTTACAAGGGAACTACCACTTCCTTCTCCTTAGGACTTTCCATTCGATACCAACTCCCTTCCCCCCAGCTGGATAACAGCCTTCTGCAGACCGTGCCTGGGTGCTGTGCTTGCCCCTTAGTGCTCTTCCCAGCCTTCTACTGGCAGCTGTTGTCCGAGACTCTCGGGCTACCTGGAATTTTACTTTTATCTAACACGGCTGTTCTCAGCCCCACATCGTCACCCATGCAGAAGCATTTCTTTAAACTCTGAATGGCAGGTAGCCCGCAGATCAGCACTGCTGCTCCCCACCACATCACCAGACGGGCATCCGTCCTTCCAGTGCTACCACCAAAAACCTTCCCGTAAGTTAAAAGCACCGCTTTGTCCCATTGAGCACCTTGGCATCTCCCACGCAGCCAAGCCGATTCTGCTGTTGTGTACATGACCGAGGTGTCTAGGACAGACCGACACCCCTTATAGCACCATGAACGCCGATCCCTGTTCACAGCCCGCTTGCAGCCCATGAGCCACCCAGCTGAGCGCCGTGACAGTAACACATAGCCTGCACAGACATTTTTAGCCATTTCACAATTACATGTAATTAAAATGTTTTTAAAACTACAGATTGTCACAAGTCTCTGTATTTAAAACAGCATCTCCTTTTCCCCTTTTCCATATAAAATGCAACTCCACAACTCCCTCAGTAACTGGAAAAAAGATAATAATCATAATATCACATGCTTGAATACTCTAATTAAGTCAGCCTGGATCTGGCCAGTACTCAGATAGACTCCGTGCAAGACAAAGGCAAGGCAAGTCTGCAGAAAAGCATCTGAGGAGCTCTAAAGAGTCATTTTTTGAGAAATATGCAAAACCAGAAGGCAGTGACTACCAATTAGCATCTTCTGTGGCACATTTCCAGAAGCAGTAGGTGTACTCCTGGCCAAAACCCAGCTCTAATTATACAGTTCCCACCCACTTCTAAAGTTCATCTGCAAGTTATTTTTCATGTTCTCTTTATAAAATGTATTGACTGGGGTTACTGGCACAGAACAACCGATGCCTTCTGCCCAAGACCGGGTGCATTTGAAGGGTATAACCCAATTCAAATTGTTGTTATTATTTCTCATCATATTATTTGGATGAAAGACAGAATATTATTAACCAGAATTGACTAAGTCAAGGAGAAGCTTCACTGTAAAGAAACAAAGCTAGATATCACACCCAAGTTTTTACCAAGCTTCAATTTCTTAAATCAATGTAGATTGACAGCTAAAGCCCCAGGGCCTGTCATCTGCCAGAGATGCTTCCTGCCTCCCTCCTTTGTTCTACAATGGTCTTATTTGGGCAGCAAAGATCTGATCGATACCAAGATGAGCAATGGCAGCTGCAAAACAACCCAGGTTAAAGTGCATGGTTATCTACTGGCTTTCAGTGCCAGAATGGAAATATATAATTTTGTGAAGGCTGAAGTGATGCTGAAGACTGTTAATTTGAGAATGCTGTGGTATTAACAAAAATCAATGCTTTTAAGTCGTAACCTTCAACAGAGAATCTGATTTTTTTTTTCCCTTCAAGTGACTGCAGAAGCACCCTGTTTATTCAACTGACACCTGCGCATCCCCTTCCTATTTGATTTATACTGATTTCACCTGAGCCAGAACTACATGAACAGGTTATGCAGAAGAAATTGAGGTGAGAGAAAGATTTACTGAAGTAGAAAAATGATCCTTAAAATACCATGACACATCAGGAAGGAAGTGTGTTCCCAACCGTTCTGTGCAAACCCTATCAGGAGCTCAATCAGTTATTGAGCTGAAAAAAGTAAGTCAGTGCAAGACGTAACGGAGATGAACAGACACCCTGCGTCAGCTAATGCCTCTCACCTCCTCTCTCAAACATCGCAATGCCTCTGCTTCCTCAACACGTGAGTTACACACATAAATAACGTTGGCTTTTTTTTTGTTTGAAGGTATTTTGTTTGTTTGAAGGGTTATTCTTACTCTTAAATACTCATTTGCTACCATTACAGAATTAACAAGTGCAGGTTTAAATAAGTCACAGAAATACTTACAGACCAAATAATTACCATCCTTCTAGACACAGAGTGATCTATGTTCCAGTAGGTAAACGGAAGGAAAGTGATATAAAAAATCTCTTCTCCCAAAGCAGCTGAAAACTTGAACAAGTAGTAGTAGAAGTAGTTCTTCACAATATACTTCTGTGTGCAACCCTGAAAATGAAAGGATTTTAGAAAGTTTTAGTGAATTAGCAAATTATATAAAACACTTAAGACGTTTTAACTGTTACAGTTAAACAGCTGGGGTCCCAGCCCTTAAACCAAATAATTTGTTGGAACAAGCGTCAAGTAATGAAGTTCAATTTTTATATTAAAATGAAGACTATAGTGATAGCTACATTTCCTGCAGATCTATTCAAACTAATTAAGGGTAGCAGTCACATTGACAAAGATTTTCAAGAGATCGGATCAGTCTTTCCTCCAGAGAAATCAAGTATATTTAATAAAAGGGTACCGATGCGTTAATTTTGAAGTTTCTACATCTGTAGATAAAAAGAGCCACCATTGCTTTCACTGGAAACGTGTTTTGAGATAAAAAAAGTAAACTGCAATTACCGAACCATTTCATTTAAAACTTGCCTCATTACAGCAGGCAAAGTTTACCCTGCTAGTCCCTGCTGCTGCTGGCAGCAGCATCCCCTGCACCGCCCTCACTCCGGGCTCTTCCCACAGCAGGATGCTCATGGCACTGCACCACCATGAGTGCCGTGCCACTCGGACAGGGACAGCTCTTCTCTCTGCCCACTCGCAGCCTCGTTTCCCCCGGATCAGCTCATGCAGCTCTGAGAGCGGAGCCAGATCGCATGCACTGATCTGGGGGAAACGAGGCCGCGAGCGGGCAGAGAGAAGAGCTGTCCGTGTCACCACCAAATACTCGCTCCAGTATCTTCTAGGTAACAACCACCAGGTTGTCTCCTTGAATGTTACCAGCAGATATATTGCAAACAGTACCAGGTGACACTGCTTAGACCTTTATTTATTAATTTTATTAAGCTACAGACTTCACTGTTCTCTGGATTTGGCAGCTAGATGATTTGATTAGATGCACTCCACCTAATCTACTCTGCCCTGGTGAGGCCGCATCTGGAATACTGTGTCCAGTTCTGGGCCCCTCAGTTCAAGAAGGACAGGGAACTGCTAGAGAGAGTCCAGCGCAGAGCCACGAAGATGATTAAGGGCGTGGAACATCTCCCTTATGCGGAGAGGCTGAGGGAGCTGGGTCTCTTTAGCTTAGAGGAGACTGGGGGGTGACCTCATTAATGTTTATAAATATGTAAAGGGCAAGTGTCAAGAGGATGGAGCCAGGCTCTTCTCAGTGACATCCCTTGACAGGACAAGGGGCAATGGGTGCAAGCTGGAACACAGGAGGTTCCACATAAATATGAGGAAAAACTTCTTTACAGTGAGGGTAACTGAACACTGGAACAGGCTGCCCAGAGAGGTTGTGGAGTCTCCTTCTCTGGAGACATTCAAAACCCGCCTGGGCGTGTTCCTGTGTGATATGGTCTAGGTAATCCTGCTCCGGCAGGGGGATTGGACTAGATGATCTTTCGAGGTCCCTTCCAATCCCTAACATTCTGTGATTCTGTAATACATTTGTTTTCTCTCTTCTAAAAGGCTGCACCACAGCTGGGAAGCCACACAACAGCGTATATTGTTATGTCCATGACTTCGGTCACCTGTGGCAAGGTTTGCTGTTGCTGGCATTTGGGACTAGTACACCAGTATGAAGCCTCCCACCCTGTTACCAGCAGCAACATGCAACTGAAGCACGTTTTATACAAATACCCGTACACTTCAGAAAAAAGGAGATATACATGAAGAGGATTTTTGATTTGAGGGCAGGAGCAAGGGAGCCTATCTAGTCTCTCTCCACCTCCCCAAAAAGAAAAAAATATGGAAGTTGGCCGTGTAATATGAGATGAAAGAAATTCCTAAAGATGAGAGCTGAGAAGGGATCATGAAGGTTTCAGCACAGACACACTAAGATATAGGTTCAATATAAGCTCCTAAAACTCTTCTGAGAGGAAAACTATTATGCTTGAACTTGACTGTGTAACTAATCCAGAGACAAATTCTCATCCTATGTGCTAGTGAGAAAGTGTAAAAATCTTCTAAAGAGTCTCAACATGCAACTGTGACTCATTGTAAAAGCCATTAGAAGTTCCAGTCCCTTAATCTGCTTCCAGTATGGAGATGAGGCAAACTGCATGAAGACAACAAAAGCAAGATGGAAAGAAGCTGCAGCCATTCACCTATCACAGAAAAAAACCCCAACAACTTATTTAAATTGATTTTTGCATCAATAATCAGAAAAGATGAGTCAACGCTTTTGAAACACTGGGGTCACAGGAGCATTCCCCCATGTATTAGTAACAGAGGTCACAGATCAGTTACTGGCATCCCTCTAAGGTAATCCAGCAGTGCCGTGGCTGGCCGAAGGACAGAGCAATCAGGCTAAGTGTCTCGAGTCTCACACGCCACTTAGAAAACACCCCCAAAGCCATTAGCAACTCTGATGCTTCTGGCTGAGATCCTGAAACCCTATTTGGTCACACTTGCGTGGCCCCAAAGAAAGCTCTCTTCTGGCATCGCTAATTCCTCAATTAAGCAACAATCTCCAGTGTATTAGGAATTATGTGCTCATGCACCTTAGATCAAAAATGATCAGACATATCCCTAAGGTAAGTCTTTTATAATTGGAACCTTGTGGGATGCGGGTTAAAACTCCCTAATTCCAGTAATCTATTTTGTAAGGAAAAAAAATAATTTTTCAAGTTCTAAAAAAAATCTGGACTCAAAAAATATTTCCAGGCAGAAGGCAGGGCCAAGTCCTTTCATGAGATTTCTGAAGTCTTTTTCTTGCTTTCCTTTTTTATCAGAAATCACTCCCTACTTGTTTGTTTTTTTTGGTTGGTTGGTTTTCTAAACTTTTTTTTTTTAAACATTACACCAGCAGTTGTGGACAGCCCAACGTGTGAGGCAGGGGGCAAGCAGGTCACGCCTGTGACACACGATGGTAACAGCCACACGTTAGGCATGCCAGATATCACAGAATCGCTCCACCTGATTTTAGGCAGCGTATGGTAATAAAAAAGGCAATGTTTTCCATCACTGTGATCTTCAAGCATTGTAAGTACAGAAAGTCCACTCCGTGCACCTTCGCACCCTGGCCCGTGAGCGGTCCACATTCGGTTCCAGCAGTGCCCGTGCCCAGGAATTAGCTCACCTTTACTATTTAGATCCATTATTTCTGCAGAAAGCAAAGACTAGTGTGCTTTGTCAAGTGCCTTCCCTTCTCATTCTCATTCTAACCCCCGTGCAGGAAAAAGCCATTTCAATTATTTGCTTGAATATTTAGTGTCTCCTAACACTCTCAGAAGTTTATCCATTCTCTACTTTTAAGTAACTCTGATCTTTCGACTTGTTTATATTTAATGTACTGAAGTGACCTGATGCCTTCCACAACCTCTGAAGCACTTTCAGTGAGTCATCCCCTCCATCCCTCTCCATTCGCTCTCGATCAGAGAGGTTTCAATGGGCAGTAATTAAGGCTGCAGAGAAAGTCAGAATTTTAACAACATTTCAGAAGGAAGGTGTAATAAACCACGACATTCGCAGACACAGAAGACGGGTAATTTCACACAAAGGACTCTTACCATCAACTATAAAATATCTACTTTGAAAAAACTTAACTGCTCAAATTACAAGAGACTCACACATCCCATAAATTAACTACTTGCCTGAAGTACTGGCACAGAAAATGGCTATTGTAGGTCATCCTCATTCCGCAGTCTCCGCACACGGGTCATGGGTGGGTCGCCCACCCCAGGCGCCCACACCAGGGTCCGAGCGCAGCCCCCACAGCGCCCACCCAGCCTCCCCCGGCATGTGGGAGCACCCCCAAAGCCTCCCCACGGAGCAGCACAGCCCACAACACAGAGCACATCAAACCACCACTGTGGTGACTCCTGGGAGACACTCACACAATGACACAGCACACCAGGAATCCATACTCTTAGAAAGTACATACACAAAGAATGTTTAGCCTTTATAGCTGAAATAAAGGAACAGCAGCTGAGCCATTAATGTAATGGATTTAAAATGTATTTTTAGGCAGAGCTATACCCCCCCAAGACAAAAAAAAACCTGTGTAAAAAGATACCGCCCATTCCAGTTCCTGTAGGATCTCTCTCTTGTCAGAGCACTAAATAGGCACCAGCTTTTCCTGCCCTGTCTCTAGAGACAAGCTTTGCAGCATCAGACTTCTAAGTCTCAGAGCCCGACCCAGAGATACCATTAACTCACATTTTGTTCTCAGCTCTCAATTACTTTGGATCTTTTAGAAGACGTGCATGTTTAATTAACGTTTTTGAAGTCCCTTGCTTCCCTTGCAACAGAATTGCCTTGCAAAAGATCAGGAATTTCCCTCCCAAAGTCCCTACTCAATGCAGTGCAATACTTATCACTTAGGGATTTTTAATGCTGAAAAAAGGCACAAAATTTAGAGAAGCCACCAAAGACCAGGCACAAGAAAAAAAGCCAAAAATTCCCATCTATATGCTGCTGTACACAGAGACAATGGAAATCAGACAATTCAGTCTCATAGGTCAATACTGTGTGGAGCATAACCAGTGGGGAAAAAACCTTCTGTACTGCAGTGTTCTGCATAAGCAGTCAGTTTTAATGTCACCTTCTATATTTATTAACTGTACCCAGTTAATAAAAGAACCTATCAAGACACAACAAAAAAATCAGATGTTGGTGATCAGGTTTTGGAAAATAAGAAAAAGGAAAAACCACGATATCAAAGGCTTCAGCTCTCCCATCCATCTGCACAGCTAAATGTCAAACAACTTCAGAGTTTTCTGAAGCTCCAACATGCAGCTGAGAGCAGTAACATCTCCAGCACCTACGCATTCACCTTCCCTGGGAGCACCGACACTAGAAACTCACCACTCCAAGATGAAAGAAGAGGGTGGCCAGGAAAAGGGGGCTATGCCCCACTGGGAGATCCCGGTGTGGCCGCAAGCCCCTCGCAGGGAGGCATTGGAGGCACAGGACTGGTGTTAAGGTGATGGAGGTGGTGGCAAAGGAGGGATACAGACATAAGGAAGAAATGGCAGAGAGGTCAGAAAGACAGCAGAGAGGAGGGCAGTAGCACACAGCCCACACAACATGCACACAAGGAGCCTCAAGGCATGAAAAACTCACCTAACCAAACCCACATATATGTGCAGCTTCCTGCTCTGCTCAGGTGCTTTTAACCAAGTAAATCTTTTTTACCCTCTCCGGAATGTGACGCAGCCAGTTAACAAGAGTTGTCCAGCTTTACGTAGTGACCTTGTTGTTGGAGAGGCACCCAGAGCTAACTGAAACCTGAGAGATGTGGGGATGGAGACAGAGCTCACGAGAAAACCCTCCTTAAATGCTACAAGGTTCTGGCCAGCTCTGCTATTAGCAGGAAGGGCTTGTCGACTACGACACAAACAGGCAACGTCCAACTCGCAGCTGCTGTGCACGTGTTTACAGTGGTGTGCACTAATGGCATGAGGAGTAGGGACATGGCCTTGAATTGATGCAGAAGCAAGACAGTCTGTGCATGAGAAGTGACAACATGCGAGCTTCAAGCCAGACAATCGTAATGCTTTCAACAGCCAAAGAACAAGCAGGGAGTCTAAAAGTCAGGCAGGCTTCTGGCAGCATTTCAGTAGTTTCTTAATTCATTCAAAGCACAAAAAAGGCCATGATGTAAAGCTCTCAGCAAGGTACTTCAACAGAGCAGTGCTGCATGGCCAGCGGCACCGGGGATGCCTGGAAGCTGTCAGGCTGAAATGGGCCAGGCTTTGCAGGACCGAAGGCTGAGGCCAGTCAAGTGGGAAACAGTAAACGTGTCCAGTACTCCCACCAGCACTGCCATGCTGGGCACAGTCCTCGCCCAGTCAGTATCTCGCACCATTCGTCACATCTTACATCAGTACATCTTCATCCAAAGCTTCCTCTTCAGACTGGAAAGGATGGTCAGCTGAGACAGGCACTCACACCTGCACCATCAACATGGGCTCAGTGTGCCCAGCACACCACAGCCAGGAGGCGTCTAGGACACAGTTAAGACACCCCAGTTAATTCCTGAAGATTTCAATTTTTTTTAATCTTCAGACTATTTTCCCTTCCACTCTGATTAGTACTCAGAAGGCAGACTGAATTATAGGTTATATTTCTGTATATTGCTCTTGAAATAACATAATTAGGCCTCCTTCCTTCTGTTGAAAGAACACAGGTAGATGTAACAGAATCTGCCAAGTCATTTAAATACAAAATGGAATAAAACTAGAGTTGACAGAGCACTTGTTTAGGCAATTAATAGGAAGAATCAATGAATGAAAAAATTGATTATGTAATCTTCCTGAAAGAAAGCCTTCTTAATTATAAAAAGAGAAAAGAAAAGCCTGTAAGACTCCCAGAGACACAGGGGAACAGCTGCTAACAAGACTGAGATTGCTTGTGAAGGACTATGCCTGCAGTCAGCTGGAAGGACAGCCTCGTGTTTCCTGAAAGACAGCCTAACCGAAATCTAGCCCAGCTTGTCCACCAAGGACGGACCGTTTACACTCCCATCACTCTGACAGAAGTTTGAGTAACCTGTCCTTACCAGTGCTGGTGATGAAGGCTCCACTGCTTGCTCCAGGCAATCTTCAAGTGCTTTGCTCTCCTGCCACCTAGCCTGAAACTTTCATACTGGAATTTAAACCTATGACTATTTTCTTACCTACTGCGGGAAAGGAACAAATTGTTTCCTTCCTCTGAAGACTGACAGAGGCGAAGCTTGTTACAAGGGTTCAAGAAGGACATAACTGTCCTGTCTTCCACTGCTTAATCATCTGGTATTTCTTACAGAAGATATTTAGCGTTTTCCAGACACAGCACTTAACATGCCTGTCCTGAATTACAGTGCCCAAAGATCAGACACGACATAGTAATGCTGAAGGAATGGTCCTGCACAATTTCATTCATTTTGCAAGCTCTTCTCAGAATAGCATGCCACCATTGAACGATGCTCAACCTGTGATCTCCTCTAACCACTTTTTCCCCTCCATGAAAGCACTACCAAGTCTATTGTTTGCCATTCTGCAGTTGAGTATTTATTAGACCTGCTGTTCAATAGGTATCTGCACCCATTGAACAGAAGTCAATTTTAAACCGTATCCTCAGCTTGACAAGACTATTTGATTTCTGTTCTTGTCCTCCAGCCTACCTGCAGCTCCTCTTAAATTCATCTCACAGGCTGCATGCCTCACACCTAAATTTCCAGCTAGTTACTTCCACACGACTATGAAACCTATTCTGAAGGGCCTCTGTACTCATCACTTTCCATCAAAAGGTGCTCCTCACAGCACTCAAACTCATAGGCCATTCAACTTCATATATTCCTTTCTTAGCAGATGCCTGGAGAGCTGACATCCGTGATTCCTACCAGCTCATATGCTTTGCAGCTTGTGCTAATTGCTAACAAAAAGGCAAGATCATCTGATCTTCTCCACACAGTGGTCTCATGGTATCAGAATGATGTTTCAGCCCTTTTCTTCCAATATCACTCAGATAAATACAAAGAGGTCTACTTTCCACCACGGTTTTCAGACTTGTGAGCAAACACCTATATACACATCCCTGACACAGAGTGTAATGCCTTTGTCTTTATTTCCTTGCACACTCTTGATGGAAAGTTGTTCCTCTCATGGCCATTCCAGTTGCCCCAGTAACTCCTCAGACATCCAGTTCTTACGCTTTTGTTTTTAATCACTGATGAGTGTTAACAGCAGCCTCCTGCCAAGAAAGCTGCACAACACCAGCGTAAGTAGGGCTGCGTGCATCTGCTTCTTGATGAACACAATGAAGGTGTGCTTCAGCATCCTCCTACGTTCCAGGAAGAACTTGCTGATTTGTGCAACAGGGCAAGAGAGAGGCAGGAGAGGGAAGGGCAGAAGGAAAAGGCTCCCTTCCTCCCTGTTTTACAGTGGAAGAACAGGTTTGTTTAATTGCATTTTAATTTGCAAGAATTAGATTGCAATTTTGTGATGTGCACCATGGAGAGCCTATGCCTGAAAGTGTCTGAGGAAGTCACTTCAAGAGTTAGGTAGCTACAATGTCTGTGGACAGAGGGAGGAAAAAAACATAAGTTAAGAACAAGAGAAAGCAAATTACAGACAGTTCAGAAGGACAGGGACTCCAGCTTTGAAACACAGAACAAAAATTCCTCTGAAACTCAACTGTACTTCATATCTCCAAAGGTTGAGTGTTCCTAAAAGCGTTTTTGGATAGAAGGAGGATGCATCACACAACAACAGTTTTCAAACTGTGCAGCACTAGATGGCCAGCCTGCCCACACGTTAGCTCCCTGCAAGAATCACCACCTCTTATTTTTGACTTCCTGCCAAAACACGAGTCAGAGCGTTACTAGGACCTGCGTGGCTGCTAGATACCCAAGCTGCTCTCCAGAGATCCAGAGAAGGAGGAGTGGGAAGCCCCTCAATTCACTTCTCCCCCAGCACACCAAGTTTGAGGAGCTCCCAGCTGATGGGAGCTCCTCAACAGAAGCATGCGGGAATGGCCAAATGACCACAGAGAACCAGGACTTCACTGTTATGTTTATTTTCAGAGCAAAAAAGCTTGTTCTCTTCTTAAGACTTGGTTTTAGAAATGAACTACAGCCTGCAAATTTGACACAATAGATTAGTCGTGTATTTCCACCCAGCAGCATCATGAATCCAGTCAGCTTGCTTTTGCACACAGATCGGTTCCACTGCAGAGGTCTATTTTGAGAGGCACAGAGCAGAAAGGCTTCTGGAAGATAAATGGGCAGAGTAATACCACACCATTTTCAGACAACTAAATTATTATCTTTTTTAGTCTGTTATAATCAGGCACCATCACAGGGAGACGTGAGTGTTTCCCCAGCAGATAGTTCCAGGATCCAAGTCAAAGAACAGTTTTCTAAGGTAGCATTGAATAAGGCTTCAGGTTAAGTATCATTGCAAATATGCCAGTCCCAGGCAGATGTGCTCCTGGAAGGCAGAGACCATGGTAAACGCGAAGGGACACGGTGTTCAAATTGCAGCCGTGACTGCAGAGGCATGCTGGAGGGCACCTCAGCAGCCAGCCAGCCCCTGGGGATGAGCGCCATAGGTAAGGTGTTCTCAGCTCACTTGGTGCCTCGTTATTAGTCACAATTAGTGCAGGCTATGCCAATGTCAGCTCCGTTTGTGATGGGGAAGCACACAAGAAGAGCAACATGTAACCTGACGTTGCCAACAAGCACTGCTTCAAGGGTCTCTTCTGCTGCTTCAAGGCCAGGACCTCCTACACCGCTGAACAAGTGACTCTGTGGATGAAGCCCCCTGGCACCCCAGCACTGCTCGGCACAGCACGGCTGGCATGGCTCGGCGGGTGCTTGCAAGGTTTAACACCTCGGTCTGTGCCAGTTCACTGCTCACCCTGGCACCTCACAGCTACGGGTGACACTGGCACCACAGCTGCCCTGCCGTACATGCCCCCTTCTCCTCCCTAGACCCCTCTTACAGCGTTTTGCTTATTCTGTCCTCTGCTTTGTGCCATACATCCTGGTCCACGGGCCTTATATTTGTCAGGGAACAGGTTCCTCACTGCTAATGCCTATGAGCCCTTTCCTGTACAAACACTCTGTCTCGGCTCTCTTGTGGCACGACTGAGGTGTCTGACGTTGTCTTCTCCTGGAAAATGCAGTATCTCAACACTCTCCCTTTGCACAGAGAAACGTCAATAGGGAACACTGAAGGCAATACACCTAATTAAACTGCTTAGCATAAGCAGAGGTTATAGTTGCGTCAAGTCGAGCTAGCTGCAAAGGGGATAACAACAACCAGGTCTGCTGTTACAGAACAGCTACACAGCTTCACGCGTACCAGAACCAGAAGTTCAGGGAACTCATTAGCAGTAGTTTGCAACAGCAAGTTGTCTTCAAAAGGAAGGATTAACATAGGTGTTTTTTTATATCTAGTAATAAATATTCACAAATATAGCAACACAATAAAATAGTAATAAATTACAAAGTAACACCATGTTAAAGCATTCACGTACCTCTAAATCTAGACCAATAGTGGTTTACCTTGGAAAAATAAGTTACAGGTGCTAACTATACTGAACCAATAAGAAGCCCTATAAAGCAGGAACATGAGTGGCCATTTTAAATAAAAATCTCATGGTTTAGACAACACTACCTGTGCATTCTAGTCCTTGGATTTACTTGCCATAGCAGTCAACAGTCACCTGCCATTGCCCAGATGACCTATAAATATTCCCTGTAGAGCACAGACATGAGGTAGAATAAAAGAACTGGCTGTCCAAAGGAATTTTCCAGGGAGAATAGATTTTTCCTGGCTCCTTGCTCATTAAACCTATCCCTGTACTCCAGAGACCCAAAGGAGAAAAACAATAGCAGAGGAGCTTTTATTTTTCTGGCTGATATCTGAACTAATGGCTTAAGACATTCAGCAGAGTTATAAAACAGTGAGTGGCTCACCTCCAAGGACTGGCATTAATCCTCAGATCCTGACAGCTCATCACAAGGTCCAGCAGCCTCCAGAAGGATGACCCAGGCTGTGAGCTGGGAAGTGCTGAGTCACAAAGCACCTCACCATCAGTGTGAGGGCTGGGGCTCCTGGCACAGGCCCTCGCAGACCCCCTGCACACCACCCACCTCGCTTCAAAAGGACCATCACTCATAGGGCTGGCCAAAACTATCTGATGAAACTATCTCATTCACACAGGCTAACAAGTCCCTTATCAGCTGCTTTCCATGGGAACCTTGAAACAAAAATTGGACACGTGCAAGACAGGCAAGCTCCCTCGGCCGCCACACCAGGTAGGGGAGAGCTGAACACGAAGTACCAGAGCAGCGGGCACAACGCTGAGGAACATGAGCCTCGCCCTCAGCCCATCGAAATAAGAAACTGGATCTTACATTTCTCCAGCTGCAGCTCCAAACAGAGGAAAGTCCAAAAGTTCAGCTATATTCTACAGGAGAACAAAGCATTGGTACTCGAGACAGAAACACCTTGCTGCCAGCTCTCCTAACTGTGCTCGTGGGCTTTTCTCACAAAGGTTTGTCTCATCTGCTGAACCCACCTCAGCTACTGTCAACTTTCTGCTGCATAGTAAAGGGAAATAATGTGAAACTGAGTAAGCCAGTAATATGATTAAGAAAGGAAAAGCAAGGCGCTGAAGCTGATGCAAAAGTCTGATGCGAGGGAACACTACAGAAGAGAGACCTTGACTCAAGCTTTAGGGCAAGTCTGCTTCAAATTACCAGATATCCCATCATAGCAAAAGCAGTGATGGGATATCTGGCAACGGTTTCATCCATGTGTTGCCAATAATTAACTACATTTTTGGGGACTGCAATACATCTGAGACGGATGTGCAGTTTTTACCTACCTTCTCCATTTCTGTTACCACCACCTTGCTGTTATCCTGGTTATTAGCCTCCTCACCTAAGGCAGAAGCAAGAACTATACAATCACTAAACGTGATCAGGCAGTTTGTAAACATTACACCAGTCCGGAGCAGTTCTGACAGTTAAGGTATAACTAAAGAGTAAATACGAACTGTACTCTTTCAAAGTCAGGAAGACAGATCTCAAGAGGTGATAAAGCACCTGGGAAGAGTGGAGAAAAAATAAACAAATCTCTACAGACAACTTTGAATAAGAGATTTTTTTTTTTTCTTTGTGACCTTTAATTCTGGCTATCAATTTCAGGAGCAAAAGTCCATCAGGAGGTTACAGATAAGCAGAGCTCCACTTCTTAAATATACACAACATTTATTTGGCCGCTCACTAAAACACTGGACAAGTCTTCAGAAAGTTAGATAGTATTTTTAAGTGTGCAACATGAGGACTTTACACAGAGCATCAGGAAAAGTTATCTTCCAAGCAGTTTCAGAAATAAATTCCCTGCAAAACAAACTAATACTAGAGAGGAGTGTAGAAAACAAAGAAGTATCAGCTAGAGACAGGATAATTATACGAAGTTACTGTCTTGTCTTCCATAGTAATAAAACCCAAAAGTTCCCTCACCAAAAGCCCATGGGTTCAATATTAACTCCAAGCCAGGGCATAAATCCAGCCAGTGTGTTGGACTAGCACCATTTTGTATTATCCTCAGACACCTGAGTTTTCACTTGAAGTATTAAGAAGTGTTTCTAACTGATCTGGTAACCAAGGGAACATCACGAACATGGGCTAGGCAACTGATTCAGTATTTAAGAAACACACCCAGCCCTCGCTGTCACATCTAAGCTTTTCATTCCTTGTCTCGTCATCTCAGGGCAGCTCATGTGGGGCAGACGGGACTGAATTACAAAGGGTCAGCAATACAGCCAGTCATTGTGCTGCTGACCACTGTAATGAGGCCTTGCTGACTTCTTTTTTTAAACACATAAAATCTGTGGATTATACATAAAAGACAGCACTGATACATAGCAAGCAGCACTGCTTGCAACAAATGCATGCAGATAATTAAAAGCCTCCTTCTCCCAGATGAAGAGCTGTTCTGTCTCGTTACCCTCCTGAGGGATCCCCCCTTCTCTCCCTGAAGTATGACACCCATCCCTACCAGGTGTGTCCATCCTCACCCAAACCACCACCAGCTGGTATCCCTCAGCTCCCCTTCCCCAGAGTCCCTCCAGCTGGGCTACCTCAGCACACTATCCAGCCCACATCAGACACAGAGGCCTGAGAGCTGGCACCGAAGAAAGGTAGAATGTCCTGGAGAGGTGGAGCTGTGGCAGCCTCAGCATCTGGCCAACTGTTCACATCTTCTTCGCTCAAGCATGCAATTATATACTCCGTTTTCACAGGTAAAACCTACTGATTGTCCAAGAACTTATGCAGGAGATCCGGAAAACCTCTAAGACTACCGCATTGTTGCAGTAAAGACAAAGTAACATGAAAGTTACTACCTCACAGAAACCTGTCCTGATAATAGGGACTTTGAAACTCATAGGCTTCAGGAAGGGATGCTCAAGGCACAGAGCCATCCAAGGTCACCAGGTGTGAGATGCAAGTGCAGTGCTTAAGCACCTTTCTGCAAACACCTGGAGCTAAGAGCAAGAAAATACCACTGTCCATAGAGAGTTTATGGCTGAGGACTTTGCTATGTGTATTAGACTCCTAAACCCACTAGGCTCCTAAATCCACTTTACAGATACACCAGGGCAACCCCAGTTCATTTAGCAACAGAGCAGTATGGGTTTTGGCATAAGGAAGATCCAAATTCAAATTCACTTCCTGCATCTCCTGGCAGGCTGCAGAAGACTCTCTTTGTAAAAATGGATTTTCACAGGAGCAGAGAGAATCTTTGGATTTGAACCCAACTTTCACATGTTTCAGAAGTGAGTGTCCAAGTTATGTGGAAACAAACCCTTCTGCTTTTATCTCCAAGTCTCATGGAGTCTCACCCTGGACACAGTCACCCTGCAGTAAAGGCAGTTGTGTCTTTGTCAAACCCGAAACAATTGCTCCAGCTGAAGTGAACAGCTCTATTCGTGGAGCATGAACTTCGATAGGATTTTAGTATGAGCACTGTTACATTAACCATATCACTGTTCAAAAGCAAGTAGTGAAAACAAAACTTTTCGTTCATTATCTGCATAATTTTCTTAAAATAGTTTACTGCTGTTCGTTCAGAAGTGAACACACTGAAGGGCTACCCCAGTTTTCCTCATCTTCTAATTGAGAGTCAGGCTGATGAAGAATTTTGGATGCTTGAAGCAGCAACCCAAGCTCTAGATGTAGAACAGGGAAGAGTGAAACAGTACGAGAGGGGAGGAGCGGCAGAGCTGTGGCGTTCACGCCTGGCCCGTGTTTATTTTGCGGGTAGAGTTCGGAAGCCCATTCCCACATCTCCTCTCAGAAGGCACCACAAAGTGATCTGCTAATGAATTCAAGTCATTGCGGGAACAGAAAAAGCAGGTCATCCAACCCGTCCGCGTGGGTTGCGCCATGCCCTCCCCGCTCCCTGCACACACACCAGCCCGCGCACGGGGCGCCGGGCCCGGCCTGCCCGCGGGGGCGCGGGGAGCGCAGCCCGGCGCCGGCTGCGGGAGGCTGAGCGGAACCCGCGCAGGCCCGGCGGCACAGCCACGGGCAGAGCCCCCCGCCCCTGGGACAGCAGCGAGAAGCCGCGGGTCCGCGAGGCAGCCCCCCACGGGCACCCCCGCAGGGAGGGAGACCCGCGGCCAGCAGAACTGCCTCCGCAGCCGCGGGGAGACCTGCGCCCCGCGGGGCGGCAGCGCTGCTGCACAGCTTCCCCAGGCACCGCGACAGGCAGAGCCCCGTCACACCCGTTACCTCATTTCGGGGGCGCCAGCGATGGCGGGGGGAAGCGGAGAACCCCAGAAACCCCTCCCCGGCGGGGCCGGGATGACGCCGAGCCGCGGCCCCGCGCATCGTCCCCGGCCCCGGCGCTCCCGCGCAGCCCGGACCCTCCATCCCTCCTCCCGCTCCCCCGCCCGGGCAGGCGGCGGGATGCGGGGAGACCCCCCCCGGGGAGCCCCGGCGCACACGGCCGCGGGGGGAGGCTCTGCTGAGTCACAGCCGGGCCCGGCCGCCCCCCGCGGCACTCACCTGCGGGCCGTGGCCGCTCCGCACCCCGTTGGGGGGGCCGCAGCCTACGGCTGCCGGGCAGTGCAGCGCACCCGCACCATTGCAGGCGCCGCGGTCCCAGGCCCCCTCCGCGGGGTCGCCGCCGCCCTCCTCACCGGCAGGGAAGAGCCCGCAGCAGCGCTGGAAGCGCGCCACGGGCTGGGAGCTGCGCAGGGTGCCTAGCAGGCGGGCCATGCTGCCGGCAGCCTCCGCGCCGCGCAGCCCCGAACCCGCGCAGGGGCCGCGGGGCCGCGGGCAGGTGCGTCCCGCCCCGCCCCGCCCCGGCTGGTGCTCCCGCCCCGCCCGCACAGGTGCGGTACCCCGCCCGCACAGGTGCGGTGCCCCGTCCGGGAGCGCCCCCTGCCGGCCGGGCCGCGCGCGCCCCCCCCCCGGTGCTCCTCCCGCCCGGCTGCGGGAGCCCCCAGCCCCTCGGGGCCGGGCCGGGCCGGGCCGGGCCGGGGCCGGGGCCGGGGCGCGGCGGTGCCCCTCCCGACGGCAGGGGGGAACTCAGCAACTTCCTCTTTTTTGTCATTTTTCCTCCCATGCCTACCCCGGTAAAGAAAAGAATATCATCCACCTTGGGGTAAACGCAGCCCGCTTGCTTAACCTGAAGATAAAACGCCCCGAATCTCACCAGGAGCTTCGGGATTTCCTTGGAAAACCCTTAAACATGGATGCCATGGAAAGGCAGTCGAGGAGGATGGCAGGCGAGAGCCTCTGCCCTTCCCTGGGCAAGCCCTCACACCACCGCTCCTCTGCGTGGAAGGGCTGCGTGGGCTCGTCTCCCACCAGTTCCCCTCTTGCATGTAACGCACACTCTGGGCTGGCCCTGCTTTTGTTTTGTCCCATCTTGGAGCCAGCATTTATTTTTTCTCCTGAATATTTACACAGATATATTGTATACATACACATGTACACATACACATATAAGCACCTGGCTCCAAGTATTTTCTCCCCTAAATACAGGTATGGAGTTTCCCATAGAAAGAACTTATCACAAGCCCTGGGGCTGCAAAACTTGCTGTGGATGGTACTTGCTGATTTCTGCTCTTGAAACATTAAGGACCTTAATTTTGTTGGTGCATTTGGATTTTTAGAACAGCCCATTTCTATCCCCAGAAATACATTTTGTACAAAGACTGCAAAATCATCGTTCACTCAATGCAAGCTCATTGCAAATTTGTTACTTTTTTTTTTCCCCTCTCAAATACCCCAAATTATCCAGGATTGCATCAAGGCTTTTTCTTCCCAAGGCCCTTGAAAACCAAAGCCATGCTCCTTTGCTTTTTAGAAAGTCGGTTTATCCCTGTGCCATTGCTTGTGCTGGCTGTGGGAGACGCTCACCCAGCCTCTGCGAGTGCCAGCGCTCTCAAGGTGGCAGGGTCCCCTCCTCACCCAGCCCCAGCTCGGGCCAGGCCAGCTCCACAACCACGGGCAGCGTGGCCTCCGTGCGGAACTACGGGGACGGGTCTCCTTCGCTCCCATCCAGACTCTGGAGCAGACTCCATAGGTCCCATCTAATTGTTTCATGTGATTCGTTTTCTTTTACCTTCTCAAAATGTAATCTTCCATCATCCGAGGTTTGCCCAACCACAGCTCCGGGTGACATCATGTTTCCAGTGCTTTCCTCATGGCTGTGGCCACGATGCCAGGGTTGCATCTCGCTTGTTGGCAGAACCAGTTCACGCGGGCTGAGGAGGGAGGCTGCCCGTTCCAGCTTGGTTATATGTTTATATTGTTTACTTGCAGGAATTATTCATTGTTTGCTTCTGGTTTTGTTTTTTAATGGCTGTAGAATACATTAGGTGCACTCATAAGTATCTGGGAAGCTTTTCTGTTCTTTTTCCTGTTTCTTAGATATGCAAAACATCCCCAAGTGTGGAATTTCAATTAAAAATTGTATTTTTATTGCTTAATTCCTTCTACACAGACTGACTTCAGTAAAGCTGGATGAGAGATGAGTTCGGTCCATAGTTCCTTCACGGTTATTTTCATTGTCTTATAGAAAGAGTCTTCAAACCGATTTCATTCTTGTTTGATCAACCTGTATGACAATGCGTACGAGAGTTTTTAACATGGTAGTTTATAGAGTAAAATTACAGCCCTGCCGGTGCGGCCAGGAGTTTTGCTGCTGATGCCAGTAGATAGGATCTAATCCAGAGACACGGCATAAAGCAGGAACGAAAGTGCATGGCTGGGGCCAGCACTCCACAGGTATTTTAAAACATCTCTTCATTAACCACAAGTCAATATTTATCTGATCTGCCTACATACTTGTGTCTCCCCATTTCATACTTCCCAAGTATTGAAATAGAACTAACAATTTGTAGCTGGCTTCTACCTAATTCTTCTTCAAGGAAACACGGGTTAGTGGGAGTGTACCTCAGTGAGGAGGTCAGGATCCAGCTGGTAAGAATTCAGGATGACTGAGATTTCTTTTCCAAACTTACTTTAAACCTAACAGAGCCAAAAAAAAAAAAAAAAGGGGGGGGGGGGGGGCATGTGGATTTCTACCTATTGTTAATTTTAATTTGCCTTGTCCATGTCTTTGAGCGCTCCAGCTCTTGGTTTGTTGTTATTCACTAAGGCTTCCGAGAAAGCCAAAGAGGGTGTGGGAGGAATCTGCTCTTAAGGATTTACCATTTTCTTGGCATTAGCTTAATACAGCTGTGACTTTAGATTGGGTTAGCAGCTTATTTTAGCAGCGGGCATTCTCACAGAACAACTGCATGCACTTTTACCCCCATATTTCCTTACGCTGGCTTGAGTAGCAAAGCATTAGACAAAAGCAGGCCTAAGAGATGTTCCTGCTGCTACAAGGAGTGGGGAACACCAGCCTAAGCAAGCCCTCTCACCTTACAGGGGAATCGGCATGTAGAAACGAACCACTGGGGAACGGGAGAAAAGGCAAGGCCAGAATTGCAGTGTCATTGAAAAAAAAGCAAACCAGGTTTGAAGCGTGCCAGGTCTGAAGGAATTTTAAACATCCCTTCCGTCGAGACTGCCATGACCCTTTGTCTCCGCAAAACAAGGCTGCGTGTGGAAAGGATGCTGCCTGTCATTTCTAGCTTAGAAATGAGCTGACCCTAATGAGACTGGAGGTGCGGGGGCATTTGACAAAGGTGCATGGGGGCCCAGGGGTGCAAATGTCCAGCAAAAGGGATTTGTGGGAACCCCTGGAGAGGCAAGATGCCCAACACTCATTGACCCAGCACGAGCGATTCTAAGTGGTACATAAACTGATGATGGAAGTCTGTGACCCCTTTTTTGCGAAGGAAAGTGAAGGGAGTTGTGGAAGTTATGCTCCTAATACAGACTGATTTCTGGAATGAAAGAAACGTTTCAGGTTCAGTTTAGGACACAAAGACAACTCATTGATGGATTTGGGACATTTGCTTAGGAAGATAATGATCAATCTGATCAGTCTGCCTCTGCACCTCCCCTCAACCAATTTTTGAACCATCTGGCAAATTTAAACAACGTTCATCATGGGAGCAGAGGTTTCCTCAGACTTGCACTCCTGTGGTTTTAGGGAGAAACAGCAGTGGAATAGCAGACAGAGGCACAATTTGGGCTGCCCAATGGCCCCGCTCAGGACACGCTTATTTCCAGGCGTGCTGCTGGCAATTCCACCTCTTGCCTACCTGGTACCTGACAGATATGGGCACGGCTGCAGGATACAGCAGCGTGCGTTTGGGGGACCGGGAAGAGGGAAATAGAGGCACTTCCAGGATGGAACAGAGGATCGCAGGAAGGCCCGTCGCACATCAGCGGGAGGCGTTTGGGCCACAAAGAGGATGGAGGATTTGAGGAGAGAACCGAGGGCAGAAGACTGACTATTGCAGTGGAAAGTGCCTAGTAACGTGGAATAAAAATCTATAGGAAGCTAGTTTTATCATTCGCACTGCTCATGGAACAACTTGTTTATTCTTGCTCAAAGCAAGAGTATGAATCATTCCTCTTCTATTCCTCTTATAGAACAATGTTCTAACTGCCTTTTCCTGAGACCTACCTCACATTACCTCTGATGGCTAAGAAAAATACTCAGGATTTGGCTCCTTCAAACATTTGCTTTAGAAAAAAAAAAAAAAACACAAAACAAAATGAAACAAATAAAAAATTCAAGAACTGTCCCACGCTTTGTGTGGCCCATACAGATTTTCTGATATTTAGAAAGGCAGTTTTCTGTAAAACCAGTGGAAGCAACATCACTGCAAAGGACTAGATGAGTAGCATTCTGAGAGGGTTTAAAAGAAGCTATTTATAAGCTATCCAGCTGCAAAGAACATTTTTAAAGCTTTAACTGATAAAACTACCTCATCTAGGGCCAAAATATCGCACTAATTGCTGGTCAACATTCAGCTACATTTTCACAAGGGAAGAAAATCACCTCTGGGCTGAGGATAAGCATGAAAGATGAGAATGCAAAGGATAACTTTTGAGAAAGCTGAAAATAGTGCCTGGCGCTGAAAGCATTTCCTTAACAACAACGGGTGTCACTGTCATGACAGTGGATAATTTTGCCTCCAGCATCAACAACGCAAGAGTGAAGTACAAATTCCACGACTGGGGGTGGATAATGATGCTAGGAGAACACAGCTCAGTTTTTGGATGCCAGTGTGAGTTTGCAACCCTGACAGCCAGGCAAGTCTTGTTTTGACTCATAAGCCAAGAGAAGGGGTCTGAAGGGGCAAATACGAGCATAACTTTTACAGTCGCTCTACAGACAACAACTATGTTTCACTGCAGAGGATTGTACTTAGTGTTACTTCAGCTGATAGCCCTTTCAGGTGGCGGTGCATTATTATACACACAAATGTCAGAACTGCAATTTTCCAAACAAAAAAACGCTGAGATGACGTGAACATGGACAAACTGAAGCCTCCGCTGAAACTGCTGTAGAGTAGGCACAGAGCCACTGCATTGTGAGTCATCTCTGGTACCAGGGGAAAAGGACTTACTAATACCTTTAATACTTGGAGGGGTGATCAAGATTTAACAAAGTAGAGCTGTAAACACCAGCACGCTGTGACCAGGGACCCACAGAGCGTGACGGTGGGATGTGGGCTGTGCCAGAGGGAGGGGTGGGACTCAACTTACTGTTTTGCCATGATCCCTCTTCTTCACCATTTGAAGACACTTAGGGCTAGACACAGAAATCCTCTGGCCATGTAGTGAAGACAGAAATCCCACCAACTCATTGGTATCATGGCACATTCTATTTAAACAGGCTTTGCACAAATTTTCTTTCCCAGCTTCATCCCACATGTTTTTTTAATATCCTCAGTCATTTTCTCAAAGTACTTAAGAGCCCAACTCTTACCTTCATCTTCCTTCACCATTTTTTGGAAATTTGCATTTTTCACTGTTTATATTGCAAAAGAAACTATTAAAATTTGTATGTTTTTAATACCAGAAGTTCTGAGTACTCTTTTTATAAGATTCTTGCATTGTCATTTCATTTAGTTGACACATTACTAAACACATTATTTTGGATCTGAGACTTTTGTACTGAATGTCAGATTCAACCACCCGCTAACCTCACAGGGAACAAAAAGGAGCTTTCTCAGCTTAGCTGGAAGAACTGAAGGTTTTGAAGTAAGGTAAAGAGATGGCAAAGTTCTGTAGAAGGTGCCCTTTGAAACCAACGCATGAGAGACTATGGTTTTCACAGCACCCGAATCTTTTGCTTCTGATTTAATGCATGTCAAAGTTCAAATAAAATCCATGCTGAAGAAATTTTCTTAGGAAAAAATCTTTTGCGACATAGATCAATAAAGAAAGAATCACACTTTCACCAGGCTTTGCTCTGCAACAGTAGGAATGGTCTTGTATCTGCAATGTAAAGCCATGGATAGGTACAATTCTCACTGAATCTCTCCCAGATTTGATGTCCGTTTGAGACCAAACAACATAAACCAGCTTGAATTTGCACAACAGGAGTCCACACAGCTGTAATGGGTCTCAAGCCTGCATGTTTTGTATGCCTTGTCTATGAGAAAATGTTTTCTAGGCAAATATCTTCTTTAGTTTAACTGAGCAGTATAGCAAGGTTGGAACATATTTCTGTAATAACTCAGCAGCCTTCAATGCACTGAACACACAGCCGATTGTCTTTGCACAGATGGTTTTAGAAATGTGAAGCTCCAGCACACAGCATGTGCTAAATATATCAATCCTTTAAGGTCCTAACTGCTCATCAACTCCCATAGCTTTAGGCAAGGAAAAAATGGAATTGTAGACCCATGTTTTTATAATTCTCACATAATTTTATTATAAAATCCTTATTTTATATATATGGTCATATTTTCAGTTTTAGAGAATGTAAATATGAAAGCAAAATGAATTTTAGAACTTGGAAAGATGAAAGCATCTCCAAAAACTGTGAGAAAGAGAATGTGCTGAAGCTGCAGCTGCTGTCTTATGTAGGAATAATTAACTTTTCTGTTTGCAGTGTAAGTAACCAGATAATGCTATGTAATTGCTTATGATTTGCATTGCTTGAAATGGGATTGCTAATTTCCAGTGATGATTAGCATATCATTTAAACAATTATTCTGCACCGTATCATTTGGACACTTCAATTGCATGCACATCTACTGTGAAATTCTTAGAGGTGTTCTCAACATTTTGAGTTATTTGTAGGCTATACCATACCTTGGCTGTTTTGGTGTTTTGGGAAATAACAGCAGAAGAGAAATTAATAATGCTGTGTTTAAATATCAAACTTAACCCCTAAGAATTTTTAAAAGCTTGACTATCCTAAGAGTTGACCTGTCTGATTTTATTTACGATACCACATACTAGCCCTCTGGAAAAAAATTCTGATTGCCTCAAAGCAGTCTAGGCTTAAAATGGTGAAAACTTCTCTTTCCCTGGGTTGACTTTTGCCTTGATGTACTTGAAACCGTGGAAAGGGTTTCTAGCATTTTCTTTACGGCAGCTCCCATGCTGCTGTCTGGTGCATCTCTGCTTATAGCAGTCAGTGCCTGGACCGAAGGGATGGCACAAAGACAAGGGAATTCAGCAGCCGCTGTAAATCACCCCTGTAAAAGCATCTGGGAGGGTCTTTGCTAGTGGTGACCAGCCCCTAGATTGTTATAACCAGCTCCCCTGGAAATGGTCACTGATCACACACCTTTGCCACAGAGACGCGGTCGCTGCTGGAAGGGCTCAGCTGAACAAACAACCTTTCTCTTTGCTTGTTTTATTCTGAGACATCTCCTGGCATGCTCTCTTGAATAAATCCTCATTCAGCATCTGAAAAAATGGTGACAACGTGACAGTTCTCAAGTAATTATTATCACATACAGTGTAACACCCTACTTTTAAAATGTCCTTGTCTTTCAAGCAAGCTATTATTCTAGAAAGGTCGGTTTTGCTCTGAGCCCACGTGCGCAGAAGGAAGCCTGAACATGGTGTGTTGTCTTTGAGCAGCCAGCTGCTAATGGGCAGCTCACACCCAGCATGTACAAAACGGAGCAAAAACTGTTGGAAAGGAGCTGCTGATTTTAATCACATACCTTTTCTGGAGGAAAACTAATTGATACTCACTAGTGCTGGGGAGCAGCAGTTTATCTTGCCCTGGCAGAGACCACTTCCAAATGCCCTCTGTGCACTGTGTGTTTTTCCATGGTTTTTCATCCTGTTCAGAGCAGAGGATGGATTTGAAAGCTGGGAACCATCCTGCCCCTTGATAGCTTCTCCTTAATGGCACCTTACCTATAAGAAATTTCCTGCTATCACTTTTGAAGCTGCAGCATTATGTTTTCTAAATGGTTATTGCTGTGGCATGAGTCACTGCTGTCCAACACTTCTTAGGAACACAACAGATGGAGGGTATTTTTCTTTCCTCTAAACTCTGTTTATTTGTGGTATGGAGCTGGGCATTGCCAGTGCAGGTTAACCTGGCAATCAGAAATGGTTCAGTCCCTGCAGAGACTCAGCCAACGCAAAGCATCCTGACAAGGGCAACAGTGGCTTTTGCTGGGAGCTGCTAGCTTGTTAAAATTAATTTTTTTCAGGTCATTTATGAGTTTCAACCAAAAGCCTGTTTGGGAGTTAATAGTCCAGAGAAGGAAGAAGGGTAGAAGTGGAAAATGAGCAATGAAATGCATTCAGGCTAGTCCAGCCAGTTCATAGATTTACTTTAGCTTATAGATTTGTTTGTATGCATGAACTTTGGGTAACTAACTCTTTTTAAAACACTAAAAAATACATGCTCAGTCAATTCATTCAACTATGAAAAACCTTGAAATTCTCTACTTTTCATTCTACTGCCACCCACATTACAGATGTCATCCTAAAACCATAAATAGCTCTTGTTTTTTTTGCTTTATTTCTACTATTTACATGACAAACCTTAATGTCATTGATCCTATTTTAAAGACAGCAAAAAATCCCACACCCATATGTCAACGTTTTAACATTGATTGACTGGCAGTAAACCAAGAAGGATACATATGTACTTTTTTTATGGTATAGTAGATAGAAACAATCATTAAGAGGTCTGACAGCATTCGCCTTGATTCATCAGAAGTAATGTAAGTCATCCACTTCAAACACTGGAAGCCTTGAGATTAACTGTGCAGGGCAATAAGAAAAACACCTTTTATATTCTGGGTATTTGCCCTGATTCTAGCAATTAATACTCAGGTACTGATGAAGCAAGGGTACTGCCATTCTTATGTATGTGTAAGGGGAGTTGAGATTACCGTTTGTTCCAGGTATGACCAGTGTCTTTCCAGATCCCCAGGCTGCCCTGGCCTTCTGAAACAGTTTGCAACCCTTTAAAAATGTGACCATCTTCAGACTGGGATAAGGAAGGAAGGAAAAGGGAGCCATAAGGAAGACTGAAATATAGGGCTACCCTGCACTTACAGACCTGTTTGTGGAGGTATCACTGAATTCAGACGCAGGCAGACTGAGGAGACGGCTTGCCTGGGCAGCTCCCTCTTCCCTCTTCAGAATGGAGTCATCATTGATCCTTCACCTCTAATAACTCATAGTAGGAGTGATTTTCTACTATGCCTCACTGTCAGAGCAAACATTTTGCTGTTGAAAAGTATTTAAATATCACCCAATAGCTGGCATTTTCAATATTTTTTTGCAGGAGAGAAACATGGCCATACCTGTCATCTCCCTTTAATACAAACTCTATCAACTGTCTGTATGGCTATTTTAATAATCCTTATTTTAAACTATTTTATCAAAAATACTTCCTCTGCATCAAATTGTTGAATAGCAGATGTCATCCGAGAGGTGACGGATCACACCTGACAGGAGCTGCTGCACCTTCTGACTGAGAGGGTGCATGTTACCGCACATTTACAGTGCTACAGCCTGAACTGTGGCCCTTGCACGGACACTGTGCAAGTCAACAAAACTTGAGACATCCATTGATAGTTTCAGAGAAGACATCCATGCCCACTCTTATCTCTATTTATTTGTGTTTATTTGGGGAATATGCATTCTTTTGAAAGACAATGGCAGCACCTACAGAGCTTTTAACTAGGATTGTTCACCACCCACCAAGGATCATCCATCTGGTTGGCAGCTTTCCTGGCTATGGCTGAAGAGAAAATCTTGTTTTAACTCCCTTCCTTAGCAGTTACAAGGTCTCTAGCAGCGCAAGAGTTGAGAGAAGATGCATTCCTTGGGTGCTTTCTTGCATTAGAGTCTACAAATCCGAACCACAGCTATAACTCAATGTCCATGCTTCTCGCAGAATTAATATAGAAACTTTGGATGAGCTTCCGAAATCTTATTTGAAGCCTCAGTCAAAGAGACAAGACTATAGAAATAAATGAAGCAAAAATATTGATCTAAATACATTGGGTAAAAATATTTCTCTGAGATTATAGGATGAGGTTTTTGACAGCAGAAGTGCTTCCAGAGACCTGAAGTGGCCCTAAGAAATTTTCTCCCAAATGTGGTATTTTTCTCTCTACACAAAAAACAGTCAGTATAGATCACATCCCCCAAAATGAGATATATGATGATTTCTAGCATGAAGAATTAATTGCCTCTTCTGCTGTTGATAAAATCATCCAGAGGTCTCTTTTAAAGTAACTGCCAAACCAAGCTTGTTTTTCACTGATTTTATGATCTGCATATGAAAGACTTGATCTGGAATGGGACCTCAGCCTAACTCCCAATTATATTCCCTCAGGTCTAAAAGTGGAAAAATTATGCATACGGGGCCCGATTCTGTACTCGCTCAGGAAGGTGCAAGTAGGGCAACTGCAATGAATCAGGTGGAATTCTTCCAAATTGGCATTCACCAGTGGGAGTACAAATTTAGTCCACATTTTTGTGGGGAAAACAATTGTGAACAAAAAAGATGGAAACTGAATCCATTTTCAATTATTCCTACTCATACAACTCAGGAACCATATACTCTTCAATTAAAGTAATTTAGATTTCAAATTAGGATGAAGGAATCTCTCTCTTGACTCAGCGAGAACCACATTTTTAGCTAATTGGAGAGTTTTCTCTCCAAATGTAACATCCGGAGTTCTCACACCCATCAGAAAGACATCCCAGTTGTTAGTTGGTTTTGTTCCAAAATATTTAATATCTAATCAACCCATTAGAAACAAGCTTCTCATCTTCCTTTCCAATATTATGAAAATTAGTGGGCCAGCAGAACAGACTATACAGCAGGAGTATGCCAAGTAACAAATCAGATATCCCTTTCCTTCTAGAGTTACAGTCACCCTTGGCAGGGCGAGTTTAGAAGTTGGCAGCATCCCTTCTGGCAGTCTCCATCCCCTTGTAATGCTGGAGATCCGCTCACTGTGTCTGAGTCACTCGGCTTGTTCGGCAGAGTCAATTACACCATTATTGTATCCCCTCTCAGCCGCCTCTCCCGGAGGTTGCAGAGTCCTGGTCTGTTGGGTTTCCTTCTTAAGGAAGCTCTTCCCAATCCCTGGAACTTCTTGCTCTTCCCCGAACACCTTCCTTCCTAGTTTGGCTTCCTAGAGAAGAGGCACCAGAAGCACATACAGTGCTCAGGACATGTTGGATTCAGCAGCAAAACAATGTTTTAATTGTTCCTAGTTTACCCCTAACACTTGGTTTGCTTTTCTGACTGATATCCCTCGTAAAAGCAGAGGCTGGGCTCCTCCAGGGTTGCAGAGATCCAGGTAGGGAATGCAGAGGCTTCCAAGAGGTGGGGAGAGCAGGGGGTGGCAAGGGTGGCACGCAGCCCTGCCACTCAGGAGACAACCCAGTTTCTATGATGTCCCCTTACAGCTACCTTAGCTCAGGTGAAGCTTATGAAGTTTCTTCTCCCCTACATAGGCATTTCTTGAGCACAAAGCTGAAATACATTCACAATAGAAAATAATACTATTTGAAACTAACCTTGAGCCCAGAGAAACTGACAGAAACGGTCCCTTAGGGTTTCAGCTACCTATAGATCAGGTTTTAAGTTCACGGCAAGTGATTTTTGTTATTTGTTATTTCTTGTGAGATGTTAAAGTTTGTCTAAAAAACCAAGAAACTCCCATGTGCTGACTTCAGCTCAAAACAAAAAAATTACCATTTTAATAGCTGAATATACGCAATAGTATGAATGGAAGACTCCCCAAACCCTTCATCTGTTTCTCATTCTGAATAAAATTGATTTAAGCACATATACATAATACTGTGGTCTGAGCAATAGCAGTTGTTTCCAAGCTGTCTTAAAAAAAATATATCCCTGTCATTATCAAGGATAAAAACTTGTCCCCTTTGAAGCTGATGAAAAAATTCTTACCAGGTTCACTGAATCAGGATTTTACTTCAGAGATAACCAGCCCTATTTTAACTCAATGTTACCAAGGATATGCTGTAATAAAAGCAGTAACTTAAATGTGTACTGTGTATTTTAAACAGAGCTCCCAAAGCACTAAATAATCTTTTAAAGTGATTCCATATAGAAACAGCTTTTCTTTCTCAGTACAACACAAGGACAATTTGGGTAGCAGAAAGTAGCTACCCAAGAGCAAACAGCCATGCTGGTATTCACCAATTACTGTAATCACCATTATTAGTAATTATTAATTTTGGCTATGTTTTCCCACAAAGCTGCTTTAATGTGGCCAGCACAGGCGTAATGCTTAGCTAATTTTAAGCCCCAAGGTGCCACGCAAGTCACAGCGGTCCCACATCCCGAAATGCCCTGCTCTGCAGAGATCTGTCTCCTTGCCGAGGCTGCTGAGGCAGCATGCAGCACCAAGCAAGCCCAAACAGGCTCTGCCAGCCCCACACTGCCACCTAAATCAGCATCCAGTGTCAAATTCAATTTTCACTATTACTGTGACATACAGAAAACACAGTGCTGGCCAAAACAAAGAACTTCTCTGAGGTTTTCTCTCTTTTTCTCTTTTTACCTTGGTCCTTTTTGAAAAAACAACAGTTAAATCAGTGCAATTCCTGGATTCTTTATCAATTATATCATCAGCAAAGGGTTTGAAGAAGTGAAGTTGCTTGGTAGAAGGTAAATTTTATAAAAATATATTTGTTCCTAAAGCTGCAACCAACCTGGAAGACTGCACCAATTTAAATACTGTTTCCTATGAGATTAATTATATCCCTGCAAACACCCAGGGCAGATCTGCCCTAACACAGAAACACAGTTCCTGCTTCAGGGAGCCGTACACGCCATAAAGCGCCATACAGGAGAGAGATGCGGGCTCCTTTGGCTGCGCCTCGCTGTGCCGCACAGCCCGAGGGACCCAAGGGGCACAGGGCTCTGGAGCCCCAGCTATTGATCTTGATACTCCTGTTAGCTAGATTAAACATCGGTCTGCATGGGTAATACTGCAGTCACCTCTGCCTGAACTGCAGAGTTAGCCCACGTCTGCCATCAGCTTAAATAACATTTCTGAGATGGGTTTGCTCTGGAGAGAAAGGCTGTGGTGATGCCCCTTGTTGCTGTTAAAACTTGGCTATTTGAGAAGGATATATTGCACGAAGAGACATAACCTCATAATTTTAAATGGTTCCTCATCTTTTCTTAACCAAAGCTCATAATGCAGTTATGTGCTGAAAACACAGGATTATGGAAAATGAACGGATGGGAATAATCAGAAATTATTCCCATCAGAGATGATGTAGTCATCTCAGGCTTTAAGCCCACATCCCTCACCCTCACCAATAAACTCACAGGTTTATTGCCAATAAACCTGTTGCACAATTTGGCATGAGACTGGTGCCAACGAGGGTGTGTCTGTGCTCGGGGCTTCAGGACAACACTGGGCGAGGAAAAGAAGCTTAAAGCTTAACCTAGAAG
The DNA here is from genome assembly GCF_013368605.1 of Nyctibius grandis. Classification (NCBI taxonomy): domain Eukaryota; kingdom Metazoa; phylum Chordata; class Aves; order Nyctibiiformes; family Nyctibiidae; genus Nyctibius; species Nyctibius grandis. The sequence continues at coordinate 19,943,304 of NC_090665.1, forward strand.
AAAAGAGACAGCAGAGAGGAGGACCATATTTAGCAGCTACAACACAATAAAGTGTATTTTTGGGGGAGAGGGGTGTCAAATACGGTACTTCTGCATCTTTACCTCTGCATCTTTCCTATTACATGCATTAAGAGAACAACACATTTCATATATGGCCGTGACTGACCTGGAATTGCACATAATTGTAATCCGCCTTCTCTCCTTTTTCATCTCCCTGAAATGGCTTGCAAGTAGTACTGAAAATTAACATTCCTTTCTGTACTGAACGCAATAGATCGTGCATGCAATAGCTTTTACGGTAGTTCCAAGACAGAAAAGGTTGAAAAGCACTTTAATTATAAATTATTCAGAAATACATTATATGAAATAAAATGTTAACATGAAGAAAGCAGATGATGTAGCAGCACCCTACAATACAATGATAGGGCATAAAAATAATGCACAGCTTTTGCTACCCCTCAAAAGTGAGTGGAAATGGGGCTGGAGGAGGAAACTTGTGTAAATTAATTTGAGTGGAAGGATGAAAAGCAAGAGAGTTCTCTTTTTCTAAATATTTACCAAATGAGCTCTAGACTTAGTTACTTAATGCACTCTAGAAAGTCAGACAATAAGTAGACTTTTATAAAAGTAAAAAACTCCTGATATTAAAGTATTGTCTAAAAGCCTCTGATGTCAACAATAATAGTATATTAAACCACAAGGACTTATCTGAAGAGCTGTCTGACTTCAATTACCTTTGCATCAGTCCTAAAGAAGCTATTTAATCATTGAAATATTTAGAAAACATAAGCATAAAAAAGGGGGTCTTAACTTTTTTACCGTGAATGGGCTGGCATCCTATCCATTCCTGTCCTGCGCATCCACCAGAGAGAACTTTCTTCCTACCTGTAAATAAAACCCAAGACGTCAAATCTCATTAAACAAACCTATTGTTCCGCAACACAGAAATTCTGCATAATTAAACCAGCTAAACAAGACGTTATTGCTGCAGGGATGTATGGCAGCGAGTCCCTTGTGAAAAACGGGAGGATTCTTCTACGAGGTTTTGGGCTGGGCTCATCAGTGAGTTCATTTTACACTGGTACAGCTCGTCTTAGATTGAGTCTTACACCAGCATAAAACTGGCACGCTGCACTGGGTAAATCAGGCCCAGTATTTAAAATGCTAAAAATCAATTCCTACCAGCTGCAGGATGATTATTTAAGTGGAAAAATGTGTATTTCGTAAGGGTGGTTTGCCACTTTTGCTCAGAATTCATAACACAACTTCTGCTGAATAACATCCAAAGTTTCAGATAGTGGTTCAGCCAAAAGTCAGCCCTCAGAATCGGCTCAGTTGCATTTCAGGGTTCTTTTTACAATAACTAATATGTCTTTCCCACTAAAGAACAGTCCCTATAAGCTGACAATCCAAAGAACAAATGCTCATTGTAATTAAAGTGACTAAAAGATCTAGATCTTCACAAGTACGGTAACTCTTCCAAAATCTGACGAAATTTCTCTTCTCTTCAATCCCAGCCTAGGAAGCCTTTAAATGCCACATGAAGATGTTTTCCAGCACTCATGGTCCAACTCCTCCGCTTGTGTAGAATCACAGATTCAGTTGCCAGAGGAATCCAGCCAAGAAGCCACCTTCAACTCCAGGCCAGGCGCTTGGCTGGTCCGAGTGACCAAGGAGCCAGGGTAGCACCACATCGCAGGGAGCAGAAGAGTGTGTTCCACAGATGCACACCCTGCCTGGTGAATCTGCAAACCCCCAGAGAGCTACAGCTGGGCACTGTCCTACAGCCCTACCCCCAGATAAGGCTGCCAGGGGGTACAAGAACACAGCTTATTCTTTGGGCTGTCAAAGCAGGCTTTCGAGCTTTGCTCTGGACTTTAATATCCCATCAGACATATGACACGATGCTGGACTAAGACAGAAGGGCTGAAATCATTAGTGGCTTTGTTCCATAGTAAGGTAAGTGTACATAAATCACCGTCGCTGTGGTCCCAGCCTCATTTCCTCTCCTGACCACATTTTTCCTTGCACTGGCTCTGGACCTCATGCACCCAGGAAGCGACCTGTTTCGCTGAGCTGTTCCAGCAGAAAAACTAATTAAAAAGTAAACAGCGTTCAGTTGGATCGTCTCTGTGAGCTGGCTTGCTGCATAATCACAGGAGTTCCTGTGCTAGCAAAAGGGTCAGAGCCCACAAATGCCACCAGATACAGAAAGAGGTAAACAGGAGTTCCACCCTTCCATAGAAAAAAGCAGCACCTCACCAGGCATGGGGACAACATGGCTTACATGTTCTATTAAATAATGGTCTCCAGGGACTGCACGGCACAAGAGAACCTTGCTTGTGCAGGATCTATACAGAATTGGGTTCACAGGGGCAATTATGAGCAAAAAAGTTTCTGTGACTATACACTATTTTTTCTAATTCTCAATTTTATCAAAAAATGTGAATTTCATCCTAGTTTTACATTTAGCATTATTATTATTATTATTATTATTCAGTTATGCTCAACTTTACCATCTGTGTTGTTTTCATGCCAGAATTACAGGAAGATTTCCTAATGCTGACTTTCACATACTTACTAGGCAGAGTTTCAGTTGTCCTCAGGGCAGATACATGTCAGATAAGAAAACTCAGAACACAAAAGACAGGGGCAAAGCAGTTTGAACCAGAAATGCAGCTGATGTATCTGGACCTTATTAAAGCATTTGATACAGTGCCTCAATAAATTTTACTTGAAAAATTAATTCAGATTTGCTTCGATCTAAGAACTTCCATGTGTGTTGAAAATTAATTGGAATTCGTAGAGTTATGCAAGTGGCAATAATATTAAGTGGAAGGGTGGTGCCTGGGACAATTTGACATTCGTCTTTTAACAATGAACTAATTAAATGGGAAGATGACGCTAAACTGGGAAACAGTAGCAAGAAAAAAACAACAAAAAAAGGCAAAACAAAACAAACACCAGAAACATACTTTTAAGAATTTAAAAAGACCTGTGTAAATAAGATGAGATTTAGTGTAAAAAATGGAAGATACAAGAGTTAGATGAAAACAGTCCAAATTCATCAGGGATGATACGCAGCACCAGGAAAACAGTAACACTGAAAAAGTCCTCCAAGTGACGGGGTAGATTAGCTCTGAGGTTGCAAACCAGTGTGGGCTTTTAAAAAGGGGTGATTTTTGACTCCACACGCCGAAGTAGCTGTGCATTATGGACAGTGACAGCAAAAGTAATTTTCTTTCTTCTTTTCAGAGACTGAACCTAGATTTTTAACTGACTTTAAATCATCTGCTAGGATAAATTACAAAAAGGATCTGGCTCCCTGTACAGAAAATGCTAAGCTGAAAAACTTTAAGGAAGTTCCCTCTTTTGCTAGCTTTATTGTTCAAGGACTCATGGACAATCTTCAGATCTGTCACTACAACTTAGCATTATGTGTCTTTGCATCTCTCCAACAAGTCAGTCTTTCTAAACAACTGTTTCCCCATTTTGTTTGTCTCTTCAAGAATGCTCAGGGCTCAAGGACAAAGTGTGTCCTAGCACAGACAGCTAGAAGAGTCCAATACTGAGGAAGCGAAGGAGCTTCCCCTAGCATTTGCAGCGAAGCACGCCTGACACAGCATGTCACACGGCAGAGGAGAGGGGAAGATGTCTGAGCTGAGAGAGCTCTCAGTCCAGAGCTGACTTTCCCAAGCTGCAGCTTCAGCAACACGGCGGGGCAATGCGGTGTGCCTGAAACACGGGCCTTACTTGCCTAGAGCTATCCCTGCCTGTAAGCGCATTTTCAGAACTACAAAGAGAAATAATTACTCTTATGGCCTGTGCTACACCTGAAGATAACGGAGTTACTCCAGACTTGCCTGATGTGACAGAGCAGAATTTGATTTAGTGAAACCTATCAAGCTGTTTAACAGTATGACATTGGAGGCTATGAATGCTTTATCGTTTGGATTGTTTTTAATTAAAAAGGTCAAAAGCTCTCAATCTTATAACTCAGTGTCACGATGTAAAGTAGCTCCTTCCGCCTCTGGTTTCCAGAATAAAATAGCTTTCATTTTCACTACGCATCATGAAGGAAATCATAGTGCACAAAAGGTTCTTCCCAAAGAGAAGCAAAATGTATGTTAGCCTGCAAGAGGCAATATATTGAACAGATGTGAACCTGCCACTGTACGGGCCTTCCCGTATTAACCCTTGATGAGCGGTGTTCGCTGCCTAACGAACGTTAATCGTAACTGCTGGTCCTAATACATGATCACACTGGGGAATCCTCATAAACTGTTAAAATCAATAGAACTAACAAAAAAAAAAATGCAATTCAGGGCTAAAAAGCTACCAGCATTTTCCACCTATGAGCGTTTCCCAGAGCCAGCGCAGCAGCTGGGGCGGCGGTGGGCTGCGGGGGAACACCCGGCCCCGACAGCCCGCCCGGCCCTCGCAGAGGCGGGCCCGCCGCCGGGGCGCAGCCAGACCCGAGGCCCTGCGGACCCGGACCCCGGCTGCGCCGCCCGCCTCTCCAGCGGCCTCGGGGCGCGGGGGCCGGCCCGAGCCCGCACCGCTCCGTGCCGCACGCCAGGCGGGCCGGGAGAAGGGCCCCGCTGCCGCCCCGGCCGGGCCACGCTCGCCCTGTCTCGCACCGGCGGACGCTCCCGGGGGCGGGCGGCGCCGATCCCGCCCCTCGCCCGCGGCAGCCGTCAGCAGCCCCCAGCAGCCTCCTGCGCGGCGGGCGGGCGGCGCAGGCAGGCAGCCGCCGGCCCTCCCTCCCTGCCGGGCCCCGCCGCAGCCCGCGGGCGCGGCCAGGAGGCGGCGGGGCCGCGGCTCCCCGGCCGCCTCCCAGGCGCGGCGCGGCCCGGGACTCTCCGCCTTTCCGCGGCTCTCCGTCCCCCCTCCGGCGAGATGTTATGGCCGAGCCGGCGCAGGAGGGCGGCATAGGGCAGGGCGGGCGGCGGGAGGATGAGGTGGCGGCGGCCGCCGCCCCCAGCTACGAGGACTACGAGTGCAAGATCTGCTACAACTACTTCGACCTGGAGCGGCGGGCGCCCAAGCTGCTGGAGTGCCTGCACACCTTCTGCCAGGAGTGCCTGAGCCAGCTGCACCTGCGGGCCGCCCAGCAGCCCTCCGCCGCCGAGCCGGGGCCCGGCCGCCCGGCCGGCGGCTCCCTGGCCTGCCCGCTCTGCCGCCACCGCACGGCGCTGCCCGACCACCGCGTCCACGGCCTCCCCGTCAACACCAAGCTGGCCGCCGCCTGCCCGCCGCAGCTGCGGGCCCGCGACCCGCTGCCCCAGGACAGCCTGCCGCCGCTGCCGCCCCGCCGCCCGCCCCGCGCCCGGGAGGCGGCGGCCGCCCTCGCCCCGCCGCCCGCCGCCCCCGCCGGCCGGGTCGGGCCGCGCTCCTCGGGCGGCGGCTACGAGAGCTGCCAGAGCTGCAAGCGGGCGGCGCTGAGCGCCGGCTGCGTGTGCGTCGTCGTCTCCTTCCTCTCCATGGTGGTGCTGCTCTTCACCGGCCTCATCTTCGTCAACCAGTACAGCGGCGACGCGGGGCCCGGCGCCTCGGCCTCGCCGTCTCCGGTGGGGCCCATCTGCCTCTCGGTGGCCAGCATCCTCGCCCTCTTCTCCGTCGTCGTCACATGGCTCATCTGCTGGCTCAAGTACCGGCCCGAGGCGGCGACCGGCGGGGCTACCGCCAACGGCACCCCGCGGGGCAGGGCGGCGGCCGCCCGCAGGAGCGACACGTAGCGCCGGGGGAGCGGAGCGGGGCCGGGCGCTGAGAGGCTGAGCCGGGCTGGGCAGGGCGGGAGGCGCGGAGCGGGCTGCGAGGGGACCCGGCCGCCGCGCCCGCGCGCGCCGCTGTGAGGGGAGAGCGCGGCCGCGGCCCCGGCTCGCAGGTACCGCTCCTTTGGGGGGTGTTATCCCCGACCCGGCCGAGAGGAGGGTGAGCAGCGGCGGGGGGAGGACACGGGCGAGGCCGTGGCTCTCCTGGGTGTAACGGGCCCGCCGGCTCTGGGTCTGGGGCCTGCCGTGGTGGCGAGGGGGCGGCAGGGCCCAGGCCCGCCATGGTGACAGGGCCCAGGCCCAGGCGTCGGCCCTGGCACGGTGGGCCCAGTAGCCAGGCCGGCCCCGCGGCCCTGGCACGGTCCGAGGCGGCGGGGATGGTCTGCGGGGTGACCAGGCGAGGGGGCGCGGGGGGTCCGGCCGCTCTGGAGGGAGGGCAGGACGCGTCTCTCTGGCAAAGATGGCTCGAAGGGCCTCCCTGGGGAGCTGGGGCTCTGGGCTCGGGGTACGCCTCTGTCGGGAGCGTGCCCTGGGTTCTGTGCTCCCTAATGCGGGAGGACACCATCTCGATTAAGGAAAACTGGCTTACTGTTGCCCCCACCTGGAAGATAATCGGAGAGATTCACTGTGGTTGGGAGCAGAACAGGATCACGATGTTAAATGCGTTTTGTGTTTTCCCTTTTATGAAGTTAACAAGTACATATAGAAGAAGCTTGAACAGAAATGTATTATCTTAAAGAGACTGAGCCAAAGTTTCCCTGCAATGTATTGAGTACGGTTTTGTTATAATTTTATTAGAAGGCCATTGGGCCCTCTGTTGGTTGCTTAAAATAAGCTTTATTATTTAATTCTTTGAAATTCTCATTTAATGTGGGAGACTGAAACACTACATTGCGCACTTAAAACAATTTATGAAAGATGATTTAATTAATGGAGCTCTAAGATAGAGCTAAGAGACTCCTGTGGTAAAGGGTAATATTTCACTTTTTACGCAGTGAGAGAAGCCCACATTAAAATACGGACTTTCAGCATCACTGTAAAAGTGGAATGCAGTAGCATAATTTGTGTATTGAACATTTACCTTCAGTCGAGGTAGCTATAAGAGGATGGTGGTTTTCCCTCTTGCTAAGTTTCTCTTCTGTGTTATGAGTTTCTGTAAAGGCCAGTAGAAAATGTTTTTGTTCTGTGAGGTTGGAACATCAAAGATGTCTTTGAAATGTGATGAGATGCTCAGAATAGGAAATGGGAAAACATTGCCATACAGCTGGTTTTGTAGTATATTAAGGAGAGCACTCTATATAGATACTGTTCTGTGTTGCAGGATAATTCATTTGGTGCCTGAATTTTTTTAACTTAATTAGTTGTTATAATCTATTCTATTGGGAATAAGATAATGCTGCTTATTCCGTGTTTCTACACAGTACTGTAATGGAATGAGGTAATTATTTTCGTGCTTAACAATTCAAGAAATTTAAAAGTGATCTTTTAGTATGTGTATTTTGCAAGCTGTCTGCATGATATTCTGACAAGTATCCTCTTAATAGACCTTTACTTGACCACTTCTATTTATCACAAGTGCAAACAAATTTACTATGTAGAAATGTAAAGACAGCAGGTGAAGATGTGTGATGTGTTTTATGACTGCACAAGCACTGTGTACTGTGTCTTGATTATCACAAATCTGTGAAAAACAACCCCCTGACACCCAAAAACCCCCATAAACCCAAGCAGTATTTATACAGACTCTGTTACGATGGACACAGTTTGTGGAAACAGTGTATGATTTTTGTGTCACTTAGGTCTATTCAAAAAGATCTGCACCAGCCTTTTAAAGTCGTATGTCATAATATCAAGGCCCTGAGGAGATAAATTACTGGGATCGACTGTGGCTCTGACTGTGGTTCGTGTATTTAGAGCAGTGTTTTCAAACCTGGAGTTGCTCATTAGCTGTGTAAAAGGTGTATGCCTCCTAAAATCAGGCCTGACCATTAGCCCCTGTTGACTTCAGCAGTAGTTGTGGATGTTATGCACCAAAGAAAATCACGAGACTTTTATTTAAGCATCTAAATGAGAATTTAGATGGTTGACTTCAGGTACAAACGTTTGAAAATTTTGGCCTTAACCTCTCTGTTCTTCAGTTAATGCATCTGTAAAGTTTGATAATAGCGTTGACTTACCTCACAGGCAAGATGTGAGGCTTTATTTATTACAGTTTTTAAGCAATTGGATATCCTTGAAGAGGAGGTGCTATAGAAGTGAAAGTATTATTATAAATGATACTGTAGTAAGAATAAATATATGTAAATTAATGGACATAAACAGCAGCAATGTTTTCTAAGAAAAATAAATATATAAAATATGTACATGTGTACATGATATGCACCAATATATGATTTACCTGTTTGTGCTTCTACTGCAAATGCAGCATGCCTGTCCGCATTTCTATTCAATCAGGTAAGCTCCAGTACCTTGCAGTTCAGATGAGCCCAGACAACAGTCACTACTATAACTCCACTTCGTGTAGACATGCCGAAGCTAGCGCTGAGTGCTCGTGAAGCTCGGCTGGAGCTCGCTGCGTAGTTCTTACTTTGCTCTGCTCCTGTGGGCTCTCTGGCTGCAGTGAGCCCCTTGGATATCGCAGATGCGCTGTGGCACTGCCTGGGCGAGCTGGTGAGCTCACACCAGCTTGGGCATGTTTACAGGAGCTGCAGTCATAACAGAAGCTGTCGCGTAGCTATGCCTTGAAATACTGATTACAGTAAGAAATACATGCTCCATCTTTTTCTTTTTTTTCCACATCGTAGTTTTATTCTTGCCTTTTCTCTGTAAACAGTATTTGCCATTTTGACTAAACCAATGGTTTAAACTGGGATCCATGGACTACTTCTAAAGGATCTGCGAAAGGTAAGTAAGAAAAGCAAATCGATCATCAGAAACTTAAATTTGTTATGTGAGGGTCAACTTAAAATGTTTAGAGATTGGCGCGTTACAAAAAGTTGAAGATCACAGGCCTAAACAGGATTTTCAGGCTTATTCACAATTGAATGATCATATTACAGATCAGGTTCCTACCCATATATTTAAAATATTTCAGAGCCAAATTAAAATGGACAGTCTGACCATATGCCAAGTCCTGCTATCTGCTTATGCAATTTTGGGAAACTCCACTGGTTTCAGGAGCGTTAGTCTGGATCCACATCACAGTACCAGTCAGAAAAAATCACGCATTGTATACATCTCTGGCTACTGTAGAATCCCAGTATTATATTTGTATTTTGGGTTCCTTTGAGTGTACAGACTGCTTGTCCAAAGCCAAACATTGCTCAAGTTTCACTAAAAAAAAAGTAAAATACAAAAAGAGAAAATCTGTGTGGCTGGTGGTGTCTTACTATTCTAACTATTTCAGTCAGAACACTTGTGTTTTCCAGTTGTTTAAAAATGCCCAGGGATGTGCAGCTGAAGGGGTATGCATCAGTTACACTATCCACACAACTTACAGAGAACAACGGTGCTCTGGGGCACTCTGTGGGAAAGCAGAGAAGGCGGTGTGTACCGCAGCACCACGGGGAAAATTGTCGGAAATACAAGCTGCTAGCTTTTTTTTTTTTCCCTTGTGCTCAGTTGGGTTTTTTTTGGTTGTTTTTTTTGCTGTGCAACACTTCTCTGTGTTATACAGTCTGGGGTACAAGCAGCTACAGACAAGAAATGGAAGCACCAGGAAAGTAAACAAAGGCCTAAAGCTTTGTCAGGAGTTTTTTAACCTCTGCGAGATCACAGGCTGCGTGAATAGTTTCCAGTCATGCCAAAAGATCTTAAATTCTGTGTAGCAGTAATCCCCTGTTCCTCTACGTGAGTGGATCATACAGGACTCCAGGCTGGAAGGTTAGATTGAGTGTTAAGTTCATGATTTGGAATCGACTGCCAGCCATCAGTGGTATTAGTCCAAGAGAGGGAGAAAAAGGCAGATAGGAGGGCAGAACCCAGATTACCAACCCAGAAGGTGGGTGGGTAGTCACGTACTGTAATCTGTCCTTTTTTCCATCTTGGCTGGGCCAGGTGACTACCATCTGTGCCTGAGGAAAGTTCTCCCTGGAGCTGACTGCAGCCACAGGACAAAGCTCCGTCTATGCTATAGGCAGGGAGCTTCTGCCATTTATGGTGTGTGGGGTTGCGTTAGGACAATCACTACTGCATTACAACTTCTTTCATGTTGCCCTTCTTAATAACTTGTGCTCAAGAATTCAATTTTTTAAAGCACCGTGATGTTTTTAACACATATCACGTACCTTCAGTGCCACACCGTAGAATTTTTTACTTTTGCTCTCTCCTTTGAAGGTGTTTCTGGTGCAGGGAAGAAATTATATTCCTTTCTGCATCGCTAGCCCACAAGTAGTAAATAATCGTACAGTGTTAATTTACATAACAGCAGGTATTGATCTTTTGAAAGGCAGGTTTGACAGAAAAACACCTGACTATTTCATAAATGCATGGAAGGAATAAAACCCTCAATTATCTACTTGGATCGGTTAAAAGGCCTGCATACAGAGATACTTTTGTATTCTCTTATCTTGCAAAAAGCAACATAGCCGTTACTTTCATATTCACAATCATTAGATATGTACCACAGAGCCAAATAATAAAAAAGTAGCTAACAGCAGTGGGCACTGTGTCGTACATCCCTGCAAGTTAGAGCAGTGACCTGAATTTCCTAAAGTGACTGGTAGTTTGTGTCCGATCTATTTTTGTCTGGGTTGAGACAGCATTTTGGAAGCACATTTTGAAAATCAGGCTTAATAATACTATTGTGGGCTGAGAACCCCAAAAGACCATCTTGCTCTGAAAAGTGAGTTTCTGTCTGCATTTGTACTTTAAAGAACAGAAAAGAATAAACGTCCATTATTTTTTCCTTGCACTGTAAAAATACATTATTAAAATATGGTGGTCACAGCTGCATATGGAAATACTGTTGCTTCTTACCTTAATGCTCTTCTTTTGTAGCTCCAATTACAGGGATTCAGGTTTGCTTTCAAGGCTTACGTCCCAAAGTAGCGTGTTGCGTATAACACTGTGTATAAAATGTCTCTTGCGAACGATGGAAGAGTGAGTTACCTTCAGGCAGGCAGTTACCACAGACTGAAGAATACAGGTGTAGTTACAGGGTTAATGTGGATTTTCAGTTGAAATCCTCCTTCAGTGAGCAATTTCACTGGAGCAGGCAAGCTGCTCCGACTGGCCAAGACTGCTGGTTGTGCAAACAGACAAAATTCCACTGTGTGGGAATTTTAGGGGTGTGTGAACTACAAGTTTCTCTGGAAAACGGTGTGCAATCGTGTATTCGGACCTGGTGCTGAAAACCTTTACTTAGGGGAATGGTTGTGAATCCCAAGGAGAAGCACTGTTGCAGCTCTCGCTCCTGTTCACGCCTGGCACAGTCCAGTCTCTTTCCCATGTGAGTGTGGTCTGTGTATCAGTGAAAATGTAACAGCTGCTGAAGACGACTATTTAAATTTGAATGTGTACATCATTCAGAAGAATGGTTGTTAATCATCTCCGACCTGCAGGCTCGAGCATAAACAGTGCATTCCATATTAATACGGTGCGAGACATGTTTATGGACACAACACCGAGTGCCTGGCGTTCATTGGAAAGAAAAGTGTAGGATAATTGTTTGCCTTTGTCAGAGCTCTCGGTGTGCACTTACATCCTCCTGAGCTCAGTGGTCCTTTTCCCTGTGTTACCGAAGCTTGTAGATAGAATGTCCCTGTCTGTTCTGCTGGTCTAGAGAATATGCTTTATCTCACTGGAAGTTAGTTTTGTTAGCATATTATGTTGCCAAACATTAATCTTTCTATTAGCCTCTGCTCATTTAAACCAGATCAGAGGCAGCTCCCTGTCAGTTGCCCATTGGTGCAAGATCTTCACACAAACATTAGAGATGTTCCCTTCATGTTACAGAGGGGTCAAGGAAGCAGGCTGTGCAGCAGGTCTCTCATGGCTACAATTTCTGGTGTTTCTGAAGGGCATTTAAAATTGGTGGCTCACTTCTATTAAAGCTAGAAAACCCTGCAACTTATCCTGCTTCTACATTTTATCTGGATGCATGTAGAAATGGAGATATTGAAAAGAAACTCCACAACTGTGTTAACAAAATGTGCTTTATGTCGTGGGGGCCTACATATATTCATACTAGACGTATTCAACTACATTGATCTTTGATCAATGCTAGAATACTTTTGCTTGTGTTACGGGGAAGAAGCAATACTGGCCCTCTGATTGGCATGTATCATCTCCTCTTACTAAAACCACCCAGGTCTGAAACTGGCCCCGCAGCTCTTACAGATAGCTTCAGTTGAGAAATATCTCAGCTATTTTAAGGAGATTTTTAAAGTAAACAAATATTGTGAGGTTGATTTGTCGCATTGGATCATGAAATTTGGGAGGAATAGCTTGAAAGTTTTTAACTTTTTAAAAAAATTATTAATATTATTATTATTTGTCCCCCAAACCTACTCCTGATTTGTCAAGGAAATCTAAATGTTAATACTTCAGCTCATTGCAGGTCCAGATGTAAGCAACATTTCGCCACCCTCTCTCTAGGTTGTTTAGCTATTTAGCAAAATCTAACAAATCCATTTCAGTTATTGTTTGTTGTCTTTTGATTAATAGCAAACAGCAATAAGAACGCTTGGTGGGAGGGGGGTAATGACTGAAACTTGAGAAATATGCTTGCGATATAAATCAAAATTTTCTTTCCTTTAAAATGGGAAGAATGAGACTTTTTATGACTTAGAAAATGTGGTGGTGAGCAATAATTCCAGTTTGACTTCCACGTTGTAAATAAGGTCTTGTTACTCAGCCAGGTAATATTAGGAGAGAGAAAAATATTATTCTGTCAAAAAAAACATAACTATTGCAGACTCTGAAGTAAATTAAATGAAACCATAAAAATAAAATAGAAACCACACTTTCTTCTGGTCAGGTAGTAAACGTTTCTCTCTGAGAATAAATTTAGATCTCTATTATTTATCAAAATCGTATGGAAAATACGTGGCATTCGAGTTGTTCTGGAAGTTACTTCTGCTTTCTTTCTGAAGGAGAGGGAAGAGTCTGTCTTCGGTTACGATCACTAAAAGTATTCTTCCAGATATTAATTGGGTCATGTTGCTCCCCCCCACCCCCCCAAAAAAACCAACAAAATAATTTCTTTATTTTCTGTGGGCAGTTGTTTTGCCTTTTGCCCAAGGCAAACCATGGGATCGGGGCACAAGCTCTCCTCACCCGGGGCCGTTGTGCTGCCGATGGTGCCCGCGGTGGGGGGGCAGGGGCCGGCCAGACCCGGGGGAGCTGGTTCCTCCCCCGGAACCACCTTACAGCTCGCCCCGAAGGGTACCCACGGGCCTGGGGTGAAAGGGCCAAAATTCCCCCAAATCCTGCGCTGTGTTTGTTCCCGTTCTGTTTCACTTAACGCAGCAGTGCCCTGGCGTTGGAAATGAGCGCCTGGCGCTGACAGCCGCGGGGCTCGGCGGCTGGGGAGCAGGATCCTTTCATTTTAGCGCGGATGGGACGGCGGGAAGGAGACGGCAGGAGAGCAGCGGCATCAGCCCGCTCCCGGCCCGCTCTGGGGGTGGGCGGCCCGGGGGTACCGGCTGCGGGGAAGCAGGGGACGGAGCTGGACCCTCCCGCCCGCCGCCGGCCCTCCTGTGCTGCCCCTGGCCCGGGGCTTCGCCCGCTGGAGCAGGGGAGGGCGATCCCCGCCCGGCCCCGCGGGCCCCGCTGCGACACTGCCAGCCCCAGCCGGAGGAGCCCCCGGCCCGGCCCGGGCATCGCAGCGGCCGGAGCCGCCCCCGGCAGCAGCCTCGCCGGGCAGGCACCGAGCGGGGCGCCGGCCCTCCTCGGCCTGCGTTCCTCTCTTCCTTCTTGCCTCTTCCCCCCTCTTTTGTTTTCTTGTTTGATTTCTTTTGCTTTCTTGTTGTCCTTCCTTCCGTCCTTCTTGCTCTTTCTTTTTCTTTCTTTCTTTCTTTCTTTCTTTCTTTCTTTCTTTCTTTCTTTCTCGTGCTCTTTCTTTCGTTCTTTCTTTCTCTCTTTGTTTTTCTGTCTTTTTCTCCTCTCATTCTTTCTCTCTTTCGGTTTCTCTCTTCACAGATTTTAATCCAGTTCATCTTTAAAATAATAAGTGGTGAAATCATATAGCTGCGGGCGAAATACCGATCAATGAATTCAATGTCTGTGCTAGTATGGCCGCTTTCCCCTTACTATCGTTAATTCCTGGCTCTGTGTTGTTGGATGGAGGGCAGGGAGGGAGGGATGTCCCGGGTGACGCTTGGGGACCGAGGGCCAGCTGCTTGCCGGTGCCCCGATACCTGTTGGCAGCCCCGAGGTGCGTCGCGCAGGGCCCCACGCGTTCCTCGTCCCCCCGCGCTGCGGTGAAAACCCGGGGTCCGAAGGCGAATGTACGTGAGCGGTCCCAGCCCTGGGTCCGTAAAGCCCTCGCGGCCTCTTTGCTGCAGTAAAACTCCCGGTGGAAATCTACGGTGATACTGCTGGAATTAATCGTCACTGGTGTTTTTACAAGTAATTAACGAGGATTAGACGCTTCGTTTTGAAATGCGGCTGTTAACTACGGGGGAGGTGGGGAAGGGAGATGCGAATTTCCCCTCCCGTGGGTGAGACTTGCCGGTGGGCGCGGGGGAGCCGGCCCAGCCCTCCCCCTCGGGGGGAGCGCGGCGGGGTATTACCTCCCCTCTCCGAGATGAATCCGAAATTCGATTGAAACCTTTTAAATCACAAACAAATTTGTAACACACGCCTTTTCCCCCGTCTCTTTGCAGGAGAGGACCAGCCCGCTGGAAGGAGCCCCCCGGGCTCTGCCGAGCCGGGGGCCGGCGGCGGGGGCGGGGGGGGGCGCTCGGAGCGCACACGCCGCCGCTCCCCCCTGCCCCGAGACTGCGGATGCATCTCTGTCCTCGTCCCAGCAGGCGTGTGTTAGGATGGAGTGGCAGCTGTAGTATCGCTTACTGGAGGATCTGGTAGTAATCAGAAAGGTGAGGAGTTAGTGAAATACATGTTGTACTTATTGCCATTTTACAGGGAGAGTGAGGGCGGCCGGTGCCGCAAAGGGAGACATTTGTAGGGTTAAGTGTTTCAGCCTTGTCCCACGGGCGGCCTCGCCGGCCTACGGGGCACTGGGTTTCGCCCTTCCCGGGGACCACCTCCCAGCCCGGGGCACGGCCGGCCCCTGGGCCGCGGGCAGGTGCCCCCGAAGGCCAGACCCGTCGGGCAGCGGAGGGGGCTCCCCTGGGTGTTTGCTCCCTCTCACGGCTCCCTCGGGGCTCCGGTGGCGGGAGCTACCTCGGATCTATCCACCCACGGAAGTGCTTTGCCTTCACCCTCCAGATTTCCCTTTCCTCCGCAGTCCTGGCAAAGGCGATCCCCGCGGACCTACCCTCGGCAGAAAACTCCTCCTTACGAGGGGCAGCGGCAAAGCCCACTCCTTTGCCCTCGACCCGGACTGCGGGACTCCGGAGTGGTCCCCGGGCTCGCCTCAGGGGTGCCTGGGGTGCTTAGGGGCATCCGGGGTGTCCTGTCCCTGTCCTTACACAGAACCTCCTCCAGTACCGAGCCGCCCCGCACCGAGCCCTTCTCGGGCTGCCAGACGCGCTGTGGCTGTAAATTAATGAAAACGTAACAACTCCAACGGGGGAAAAAAAAAAATTAAGACGGTTCTGAGAAGTGCGGATGGGACATGAAAGCGATGGAAAAAGGTTCAAAGCTTTCGGTGATGACTTTTCAACCTTTATTTATGTGCCTATTAATGCAATATCCATCATGGAGATATGCATCTTTATCCTTTCAACTGATATGCTGGGAATCAATTGGATATGCAGATTACATTTCATAAGTTTCCAAATGTTAATCTTCCCGGCCCTTTGCTGGTAATTTCTTGTTTCGCCAAATAGTATTATGTTTCTGCCACCAAAAAAAAAAAAAAAAAAAAAAAAAGAATGAAAAAGCCCCTTAAAACAATTAATCTTAAGGCTACTTGTCTCGGAATACTTGCTAAGGCTCGGGCCCAGGAGCCGGGCGGAGGCTCCTGCCCGCTGGCTCCTGCCCGCTCCGCCGCCGGTCGGGGCCTTCCCTGGGCTCCGCCGGGGCGGAGGCGCCTGCGGGCCGGGCGCGGGGGCAGCCCCTGCGCCCCGCGGTGCGGAGCTTGGGGAAGCCGGCGGCGGTGTGTCCGAGCAGGTATTTTTCTCTCTAAACCTGGAGGTGGGACGGGGTCTGGCTTCCCCCCGGCGCTGGAGCACGACCTGCCCCGCGGCGGGGGGAGCGGCCCGGCCGGGAGCCGGGCGAGCCCCGCACGTCCCACGGCCGCGTCCCACCGCCGGGGCCGTGCTTCCCGGCCGGCTGCCCCGGGCCGCGGCGGCGGGGCTCCCTCACACCTCCCGGCTCGACAGGTAGTGTCCCGGGACACCTCTGGGACCGTAAACGGGAAGGGAGTGATATGCAAAAATACGTCCCGGAGAGGCTGTCCCTGGGATGGCTCCATTCGTGGAGCTTATTTCTAAGAGGGAAACGGGGCCGTACGGGGCTGTCTGTCGCTGTAACCGGTCACTTGTCTAGTGTCGCCGCCCGCGGGATGCCATCACGTACCGCCTCCCTCCCTGCCCCGCTCCGCCGCCCCGCCACCATCGCGTCCCCTGCTGAAAGCCGAGGATTTGCTAACCGTTCGTGTTACTCTAAACCCCAAATTACTAGAACAATGTTGAAGTTTCTCTTCTGTGGCATTTTACAACTCGCTGTCGCGCTCAGGTCACTCTCGTCCGAAAAAGCCGATACCGGTTTGATTTAGCACGCCTCCGCTCCGCGCCGGGCTCGCATCCCCCCACGTCTCGCTTGCGGCGGGGACGGACCCTCTTAACGCCGAGCACACGCTCGGGATGGGGCAGCGGTCGCTGGGACCCCCGGAGCCCCCGCACCGCAGCCCCCAGCTCGCCCTCCCGCCGGGCACACGCTCCTCCGCAGCACCCTCTGCCCCGCACCGCCGGGCAGCGGCTCTCGGCCTCTGCCCTGCCCCACCGGCCGTGCCCGGGCGGTGCGGGATCCTCGGCGCAGAAACCCGCTCGCTCTCTAGGAGAGGGAGAAGGAGGGAAACCGTGTAAAGAGAGATAACTTGGGCAGCGGGTGAAACGGAACCGGCCAGCCCCGAGGCAGCCCGCGTCCAGGGACCCCAGGCCAGAGGTGTTGGGAGGTGTTCGTGGCAAGGGCAGCGTGGGGCACGAACCAGAAGTCATAGGCGCCCACACACGCTGGTTATGCCAGTCTGTCTTTTTCTTTCTTTTTCTTTCTTCTTTCTTTCTCTCTTTCTCTCTTTCTCTCTTTCTTCCTTCTCTCATTTTCTCTTTCTCTTTCTCTTTCTCTTTCTCTTTCTCTTTCTCTTTCTCTTTCTCTTTCTCTTTCTCTTTCTCTTTCTTTTTCTTTCCTTCTCTTTCTCTGTCTTTCAATCTTTCTCGCTCTCTTTCTTAATTCTTTCTCTTTCTTTCTTTCTTTCTTTCTTCTCTCATTCTCTCTTTCTCTCCCCCCTCTTTCCTTTTCCTCTTTCTTTCTTTCTTTCTTTCTTTCTTTCTTTCTCCTTTTCCTTTCTCGTTCTTTCTTTCATTCTCTCATTCTTTCTCTCTCTTCCCCTTCTTTCTTTTTCCTTTATCTTTCTTTTTCCTTTTTCTCTCCCCTCCTCTCCTCTCAAGTACACGTTTCTATTTACGAAGCTGTACTCTCCTCTCCCCCTCACCTCCCCTGGAAATCGCTAGGCGGAGAATTCCCTCCGAAATCCTTATGAGAAATTAATGTATGCGCGCAAACCCGGAAACAGTATAATTGATTTATTTCTAATAGAGGAGAAACCAGCAATGTTATCGTTCAGAAATGATTGCCTGCGTTCTTAATAGCTCTAATTTTCACTGTCCATTTGATGTGCTGCAGGTTTAATATAGAGCACTTACTAATCCAATTAAAAGTGCACCTGGCCTGGAAGAGCTCTGTAATTAGCAGGAGCGTTTTTAGCTATTTCCACTGGAAAACCGTGAAATCATCTCTGCTGGCCTGAAGGACTGTAATATGGGGGTGGGGGCGAGGAGGGGAGGGAGGAGCGGGACCTGGAATTCGTGCCTAATCTTTTTCCCTTGAATTTTTAACAGTTCCCGTGCGGGAGAACGCGGCCGGTTCACCTCGGCGCACTCGGTGTCTGGTAGCGCAGGACGAGACGAGGTGGGTTTCACACCGCTTTCCCCTCCCGCCCCCACGAGCGCGGCCCAGGAGCCTGTCCCGGGGAGCGGGGCGCCAGATTTGGGGCTCCGGCTGGGGGGGGGACGCTGGGGAGGCGGGGTCCCCTGCGAGCCCCACGGGCGGGGAGCGGAGCAGGGAACCGGGAGATGCTGCGGGAACCGCGGCAGCAGAGCGGAGCCGCCGGCCCGGGGGCGAGGGGCTCCGCTCCCCCTCCTGCGCGGAAGAGGGGTCGAGGCAGTCCTCGTTCGCGGCCCCTCCTCACGGGGCCGTGGGTTACGGCCCGAGGCTCGCCACGGCACCCCCCGCCGCGGGTGTGAAGGGTTTCTCTCCCACGCTGGGGCCGCGGCGGGACCGGCGGGGGCGGGGGGGCAGGGGGATGCTGTTCGCGCCGTGTGCGCGCCCCTGCTCCCCGCCGCGGGTTTCCCCAGCATGAACTAAATCTTAAATAGCTCCGTCCTTTTTCAAAATAACACTTCCCCCGTCGAGTAAAGTATGCGTGGCAAACAGCGCGGTACCTTCGGGACGTTTCCGCGGGCGGTGTGAGCCGACAGAGCTGCGGCTGGCCGAGCCCGCCGGGGCGGCCGTCCCCCGCGCTCCCCGGCCCGGCTCTGCCCGGGGTTTCACGGGGCTGGGGCTCACGGAGCTCGCTAGCCGTTTTCTCAAAGCTTCCGTCAGCGGGGTGCGTTGTAAAACACAAACGCTGTGTAAAATATACACGGGCTTTTACTGTCGTGCGAACTTTTCTTGCCAACCTGTTTCTCGGGTGCGTGGAAAGGTTTCCTGGGCAGAGCCGGCGGCTGCCGCGCACTCAGCGTTTTGGGTTTATTTGTGTGCATTTAAAAAGTGATGGAAACCGCTCGGTTCGGTGGCCGGGGCGCGGGGGCTGGGGAGAGCAGGACCAGGGGCCAGAGCCGCCCGGGCTGCGGGCACACGCCGCGGCCGGTGCCGCAGGGGGAGCGGGTAGGCCGGCTCCGTCTGCGGGCTCCTCCGCCCTCGGCACCACGGTGCGGGGCCCGCCGGCAAGCTCCGCGTTTTCCCGAGCCCCACTGCCTGCGCCGGGCCGTGCCACCGCCGCCTTTGCCTCGGCGGGCGGATTCGTTTATTATTCCGGCTCCAGATTTCTGCCTAAATAACGTGAATCCCCGCCCTCCCGGGGCTGGTACCGGCCCCCGAACGATCGCCCGGCCCGTAAAGGAGAAGCGGACTGAGAGCCCGGAAAACATTGTTTCCCTCATTTCAAAGGGGGAAACCTGAACGATTCTCATCCTTTTGATTGATTAAGGTCTTGAATAACTTGAAGCTCGGGAGTGACAGTTACTGAATAGACTATTGCAAATAAAGAGCACTGTGGAAAGCTGGGCTGGCACTTCAGAGTGTAAAGGAGGCGAGTTTGCTGGCACTTACTAAGTTATAAATAAAAGGCCATGCACAATAGTACCTTCTTTAAGGACAGACAGTCTTTACAACACTCCTGGCGTCATATCCTGCTGTGGTCACTTCAGCTCCTAGGCAGACTTTACCTCTTTTATTTTTTCCAGTAGTTTAGTTTGAATACTACAATAAATTCCTGTGAACAAACGCTTGTTAGTAAGACTTTAACACGCACCGCCTCGCACCCCCACACACTCACGCACACGCGTGTAATGCAGGAACACTCTCGTCCCATCGACTTTTCAAAGCAGAAATCCCCACGGAGATCTCACTGGCGGCTCTCGCTTTCAAAACCGTTAGCACCGTTTGGTCCAGAGATGTTTCTTCTGGACGGGGAGAGATTTCGGTGCAAAATAAATAAATAGAAGGAAGGAAGAAGCTTTTTTTTTTTTTTGGTAAAAGAAATTGCAAGGGAGGTTGTTCCTCCCCTACCCCCCGCCACTCGCGCTCGAGGGAGCAGAGCCAGGAGACAAAGCACTTCATGGGCAGCGAGGCAGGGGCTGCCGCTTCGTGCCTGGCGGGGCAGGGCTGCGGAGCGCCGGAGGGACACGGGTCCCCACGGGTGCGAGGTCCGCACCGCCTCCGGCTGATGCTCCCATCCGCGGAGCGGGGCGGCCGTCGGGGCACCGAGCAGTTCCCCGCCGCCGGCCGCTCTGTGCCCGCGCGGACAGCGCAGAGCCGTGCCGTGCCATACTGTGCCACACCGTGCCGTGCCGTGCCAAACCGTGCCACACCGTGCCGTGCCGGGCCCGCCGCGCCGGCCGGGGCGATGCGGAGAGCCGCCTCGCTCGCCCAATCAGCGGGGGCGGCGCGGCCGGGCCGGGCGGCGGTGGCCAATCGCGGCGGCGGCGCCGCGGAGCTGCGCCGGGGACGGAGCCGATAAATGCTCCCGGTCCCGCGGCTGCCGCTCCCCGCCGCACCGGGGACAGCGCCGCAGCCCCCTCCTCCAGCCCCTCTTCCCCCCCGCGCCCAGCCTCGCCGCCCGGCGGGACTCTGGCCCCGGCCTCTGCCCTCCCGGTGCGGGGCAGCGCGGGTCACTGACAAAGGGGCAGCGGCGGAGCTGCCTCCTCCCCGCCCCCCGGCGGCATCCCCCACCCCCTCCCGGGACCGCTCCTGATTCGGTGGGACCCGCTGACAGCGCGGATCTCCCCTAGATCGGCCCTCACCTGGATATAACCCTGCCGGGCCGCCGCCGCCGCGATGACAACTCTGGCCGGAGCTGTCCCCAGGATGATGCGACCCGGGGCCGGGCAGAACTACCCCCGCAGCGGGTTCCCGCTGGAAGGTAAGGCCGCGCCCGGGCCGCTCCCTCTCGGAAAAGTGAGAATTGCTCCGTGCCGGAAGGCCGGGACGAAGCAGCCCCCCCGGCCCCCCGAGAGCCGGCGCACGGAGGGATCCCCGGACAACACGGCTCACACCCCCGCGCTGCCAGAGCCGCCGTCCCGCGGCGGGGATGGAGCGGGGCCCTGTCCCGGGACGGGCATGGCTGTGGCCGGCTCGGCTGCGGGCCGGCGGCTCTGGCCTCGCACTCCGGGAGCGGTCTCTCCCCTCCGGCCGGCGGGAGCGGGGGGAAGCGACCGGGAGGTCGGCGGCGCAGCGGGCCCGGAATCCGCGCTTTAGCAGAGTGAAGGGCGGTGATGTGGGGAACCCAAAGTTAGAAAAAAGTGGGGGGAAAAAAAGTTAGAAAAAAAATTAAAATCAGATACAAGCGAGGCAAACGAAATCGAAAGAGACTTTAGAAAGGAGGGCTCGTCCCGGGCGGGCCGGGCCGCTGCAAGTGGCGGTTCTTCCCCCAGGCAGCGGCGGTGCGAGAGCCCCGCAGCGCCGGGGAGCCCCGCAGGCCCCTGCCCCGGGAGAGGGCGGGGGTCTGCGGCGGCGCCCAACGCTGCACCCGGGGACGCTGAGCCGCGGGCCGGCCCCGTCGCCGCCCGGGGGGACCGCGGGCTTCCCGCACCGGTTCCCCCCTTCTCCGCTGGGATCGGGCAAGCCCCGAAACCGGGCTCCGGTGCAACAGGTGGAGCCTCCCCGCTGCCTTCCCCTGCCTGCCGGGGCAGCAGCGCGGGGCTCCGAGGGGGCCGGCGGGCCCCGGCAGCGCTGCGGGGCCGCTGGGCGGGCGAGGGTGGGTGGCGGCGAGTGGCTTTACAGAAAAGCAACGACAAAAAAACAGTAACAACAACAACAACAAAAGACCCAGCAGGATCCGAAGGAGACGTTAACGCCATTTCCCCCTCCTGCCTCCCCTCCCCTCCTTTTCTAGTCTCTACCCCTCTAGGCCAGGGCAGAGTCAATCAGCTCGGAGGAGTGTTTATCAATGGCAGGCCTTTACCCAACCATATCCGACACAAGATAGTGGAGATGGCCCACCATGGCATAAGGCCCTGTGTCATCTCTCGCCAGCTGCGAGTGTCCCACGGCTGCGTCTCCAAAATTCTCTGCAGGTACCAGGAGACGGGCTCCATCCGGCCGGGGGCCATCGGCGGCAGCAAGCCCAAGGTGAGCCCCTCCGTGCCCACCCGGAGCCGGGCGAACCCCGGCCGCGGCGGCGGGGAGCGAGGCCCAACCGCGACTCAGCCCAGGGTGGTCGGCCCCGGGGTGGGCAGGCGGGGAGGCATCACCCCGGGAGGGCCGGGGAGACTGTGCGGGGGCCGCGGGTGGGCGCAGACATGTACCGGTCACGGCACTGCCTGCCACGTCCCCGCCTGTTGCTCTGAAACTTTCCGCGGCTTTTAAAAAACATTGCTGGAGTTTGTGGCAATTATTTTTTTCAATTAAGAAAATGTTATTTTAAAAAATAACTTCTCAAACGAAACTAGGGAGAAAGGGGCCGTTTTGTGCGCGCTTGGCTGCCCGAAGCCCCGAGCGCCGCACGCTCAGCCCCGCGGGAGCCGCGGGTGGGCTCGGCGCTGCCGGGACGGACCGGGGAAGCGATCGGTCAGATGTCGGGGCTTGCACAGCGCGGAGGGATCGGGCCCTCGCGTTGTTCGTTGCAAAGCGCAAAAAAAATTACTTGTATTTCTGTCTGTCTGTTTGCCTACTGCTCCTTCTTCTGCTCTGTTTTCCTGTCCGCTCCAAAGCTGCGTATATTTATAGCTACCCCGCTAAAAACTTTGCACTCACAGTAATGCAGACAAATATGGATCCTTGTCTCAAGATTAGCCGCCTCCTCCTCCTATAGCTTTTCATTCCCACAAAAGTGAAGTAAAGGCTTGAGTTTCTGTTGAAAGTTGCTGCTAGATTTTTTTTCCTCTTTGTTGCTTCTCAAGTAGCAATGCCTGAACCGTCTCTTTCGGTGTAAGGACTAGAGATATTTTTTTATAAGGATGTTACACGAATGAAAGGCTGTTCCCAGCCGGGAGACCTTTGTTTTGTTTGAATTCGGCTTTATTTTGGAATCTCGAGGCCATCGAATAAGGCTCTTGGTACTCGGACCTCTCCGCGTTTTTATTACGCGACTTTTTGTTTGACGCTGCGAACTTTGTTCAGGCGAAACTTCACTGACTTGGAGCTTTGCTTACACGGAGTCCTCCTCTAACCCCGACCCAGAATTTCCCTGGGATTTTCTCCCGGCCGCCGGTGCTGCCTGACTCGGGGTTTTCCTTGCCGAGGGCTCGCTCCCACCCTCCCCTGTAACCCAGGAGGGTTTCCTGGGAAGTTTCGTTTTACCCGGGGGGTGCTTATGTTATGCGGGCCCGTTGTTACCTATTGTGCCCCCTCTGATTTTACCCTGCCCGTCGTCGGGGTGTTTTGTAACGGGGTTTCTAAGCGGGGCCGGTGTCGGCTCTGGCCGGCGGCCGTGCGGGTCGGCGCGGCGGCGGCGGGGAGGCTCCGGGGGTCCCGGCGGCGGCAGCCCGAGCTCCCGCGGCCGCGCCCGGCCCTGCAGACTGTGCCCGCTCGCCTTGTCTTTACTGAAGCAGGTGACGACGCCGGACGTCGAGAAGAAAATCGAGGAATACAAGCGGGAAAACGCGGGCATGTTCAGCTGGGAGATCCGGGACAAGCTGCTCAAGGACGGCGTGTGTGACCGCAACACGGTGCCGTCAGGTACGGGGCATTGGGGCGCTCGGACACGTCCCGGAGGGCCGGGGCCGGTACGGGGAGGGCAGCGCGGTACTCGGGGCCAGCTCCGTACCCGGCGGGAGCAGAGGCCCGGGCCGGGCTGGTGCCCGTGAGGCGGTGGGCGTTAGCACGGTGGTACCGGCGGACGCGTCCCGGGAGGATTCCTGCGCTCGGCCGGGGTGTTTTCAATTAAATCGCAACTGCACCCCCCCTCCCCTCCTCCTCCCACCGTCCCCGCCGGGCTGCTGCCGCAGGAGGGCTCGGGGCTTGCCGGAGCTCCGGAGCTGGGAAGCAGGAGACGGGGAGCAGCTCCCTGTGCCCGTGGGATGTTTGCGGGGGGCACACGGAGCCGGGGCGGTATTTGTGCGGGTGTCTGTGGGCTTTTCTCATCACCCACTGCCTGGGCTCGGGAAAAAAACTACGGGGCCGCTGTGCCGGCGCTGGAGTGCGGTGCGGGACGGTGTCCGGGAAAACCCCCACGGCGAGGGGAGCGGGCAGCCGCCCCCCGCGAGAGCCCCGACTGGCAGGGGCCGGGGGGGACGCGGGCAGCGGCACTGATGAAGGGCTCGGCTACCCGGCCCGGCCGCCGCGGGGGGCTGCTGGGGACAAGCCTGGTCACAGCTCTGCGCTCCCCCCGAAGTGAGCTCCATCAGCCGCATCCTGCGGAGCAAGTTTGGGAAAGGCGAGGAAGAGGAGGCCGAGCTGGAAAGGAAGGAGGTGGAGGAAGGCGACAAGAAGGCCAAGCACAGCATTGACGGCATCCTCAGCGAAAGAGGTAAAGTCCCGTTTCCCCCTGCTGTCTGTGGAGCTGTGGGACCGGCCCGTGCCAGCTCAGGGTGCTGGTGGGTATCACTCCCCTTCTCCCTGCGGTCATCCTGGGGCCAGTGCAGCGGGAGGTGTAGGGTGAGGAGCTGGCCCCGATGGGGCAGCTGCCGCACCCCATCCCGTCCCCTTCCCCCACTGGTATGACCCTGCAGTGTGCGGGAATGGCGCGGGAGTGAGGGCAAAGATGAAAGTCACCACTGGTTTGGCTTTCAACAGCAGGGATTGGGACTAGGGAGCAGGGAGGGCTGGAGCCAGCAGCAGAGACCCCGGCACAGCCATGCAGGGGCTGCTTTCCGAACAAACGGTCACAGCCGCTCAGAAGGGGCGGCTGGAGCCAAAAGCTGTGGAGCCCTAGCCCTCTGCAGTCGTGGGCAGGACAGGGAGCCTTGCGTTTCGTTACTTCTCCTCTTTGAACTGCTGGGAAAAGCTTGTGTTGGTGGCTGGTCAGGGGCTGCAAGGAGGTTGCAACCTGAACAAGAGGGAGGTGAAGGGCTGCTCCGGGGGGCAGCCGCTGCCCCTGCTGCGGTTGTGCCCAGGTCCCTGTCTGGGCCGGAGCGGAGGGGCAGGCGAGGGCCCGGCTGAGCGGCCTGTGCGTGGAAGTGGCTGCCCAGCACATGCACAGGCACTGGTGAAGGCGAGACAAAAGTACCAAATGAGCTGGTCAAACATTTGTACAACTTTTCCAGCTTTTACAAAGAAGGCCTTCTGTACACAATCTACACTTGGAGATGAACTTGGAAAACAAAGAGGGGGGAGTCCATTGAAACTCACACTTTGGCTTTGCACAGACAAAGCTTCAGCTAGCAGCAGCTTGATGTGAACAAAAGAAGGCAACCTTTTTATAATTCAAGGAGAAAAGAAGAGAAAACAGCCCCACAAAAGGCTGAGAAAAGACATTATGGGCTTGCAATGAGGGATGAATTATTCAATGAGCCCCTAATAGCTGATGCTCCACGCAGTTTTATGGACTCTCCACCGTGGAAAAAGTAGCTGTTTTTACCTAGAAAAAGTTTCTAGTGTTTCTAGACATTTAGAGATGCTGAGTGCCGTTTGAGAAGGACAACTGAAACACGTTCTTTAAAAGCAGGATATCTCCTTGTTGTATAGGAACAAACGCTAAACACTCACAAAACTTTAACTGTTACTAAAGCTTTCAGGGAAGCCTCATCTTCTGTGTGTCTGTGTTTGCGTGGAATCATGTAATACAAACACACAGAAGATGCAAATGAAGTAATAGATTAAGGCGAGAAGGCACAGTTTGATCGCCCATTCCAGCTGCCCCTGTGTGATGGGTCACAGAGTTTCCCGCAGAACCTCCAGCAACAGAGAATTGTTCTGAGAGGGATGAGCACCAAGGGAAAAATAGCTAAACTCAGTGCCCTCGTTGTTTTAAAATATCTAGCTTTTCTGCCTTCCTGAATTTCTCAACAGAGATTAAAAACAGAAGATAGGAAGCCTTGATAATATTCCTGCTTTATGGAACAAAAAGTAATTAATAGAGACAGCAAGAGAAAAAACATTATTATCAATATAACCCACCCCTCTCCTTCTCTTGGAAATACTCTTCCTGTTCTTTGACTCTCTGCTCTTTAAAGTGGGGCTCCTGATCTACCCTAAATCAGTGGCTGGGTGTGTGGATGCTGCAGGAAAGTAGCAGGACACTTGCAGGAAAATCACTGGGGCTGGTGGTGCCTCGCTGCAAAGGGGGGCTCACTCGTGCCCCCCCAGAACGGTTGTACGAGGAGGCTGCGTTCTGCCCTCCGACGTACCCTCTCCTTCACTTTCTGTGGACGTGAGTGTCCTTCGAGTTCAGTCAGTGGCAAACTTCCCTGTGACTAAGTGGGGTAGTGCAGCCCTATCCTGTCCTCGCACACACAGGATTTTGCCGGATGAACGTGGCTGGGCAGCTCTGTGCAAACGGCAGCTTGATAATCCTGTCTGCTCTGTGACAGTGCCTGGGACAGTTTGGCGGTTGGAGGGAGAGCAGCTCTTCCCCGCAGCAAAGCCTGCTCCCCCTCCCTGGTGAGCAAGCTGTTGCTTAATCTGATCCCTGGAGTGGCCGGGATGCTGCAGTGCGAGAGAGCTGCTGCTCAAGAAAAGATTTGTTACCATACACATGCCTTGTGTATAGTGCGATACTACAGGGACAACACACCAGAGAGCTCACTTCAAGAAAAAACAGCCATAAAATAAGTCCACCACTACTTTCCGTACCCAGCCAACAAAAAGTTCTGCTTCAACTCCCGTTGCCAGCAGAGGAGCTTCCATTTCATCCCGTCTATAAAAATCATCAGGTCAGATCCTGCTCTCTCACTGAAATAACTGGCAGCGCTCCTGGGGGTTTTGATGCTGCAGGATCGTGTTTGCCATCTCCCACCGGCCTGCGCGCGAGGCCTGCTGTGGCAGAGGGTGCCCGCTGACACGGCCTCTTGGATGCCCTCTCCGACGCTTGGGTTGCTTGTGGTATGTCCGAAGGTGATCCCGGCGGTGCGCAGCAAGCCCTTCGTGCGGTAGCTCACCGCTGAGTGCTCTATGAGAGCGCTCTGCGCTACTGAGTGGGGAAAGTGCAGTATTTTGGAGTCTTTTGTAGTTGGAGTAATTTTTATAGCTCTGGTCTCAGAGGCTCAAGGTATCCCGGTAGCAGGAGCGTGGATGCAGGGGGATGCAAGGGAAGGCTCTTGGGTAAGTCAGAAAGCAAGTCCTGGGGCTGAGCGTGGAGTGGGGAATCACTGTCCTGCTCGGGAGCACGCATCTAGTGCTGGACATTTGCTGATTTGCCTGAAATCCCCTCCTCACCGTGGGCGTTTGTGTGGCTCCGGGAGAGGCATTTTTTTCCGAGGGAAAGGATAACAATTGTTGTAATTTTAATGGCAGCTAATTCAACATTTGGGATTTGGGGAGTACTTACAGCAGAGTGGGATTAGGGAAAAGAGAAACATGATATTTTTGAAAAATGTGCAATAGAAACAGTACATCATGTGGCTTGGGATTTCTCCCGTCACATAAATAAGTGTAGGTAAACTTTCATATGCCTGCTATAATTCTGTTTCAGCCTCTGTTCACGGACACTTAAATCTCTCGCTGGTGTTTACAGAAGCCACATGTGCAGCCAGCTCTGCTGTATTACGGCATTTCTGCCAGTGTCACCCTCTACCCTGATTTGGATATATATTTAAAGAAAACCTTGATTGTCACAGTGTGTATCGGGAAGCTTATAATTCTATAATAGCATGTCTGTATTGCTGCATGTGTGATATATTTTTCTTAAAGGCATAAGCCATAAATAAAGCACATGAAAGAGAAACTTTTGTGCCTTTATATGGCACATCAGGGCGTATTTTTAGCACAACTGCTGCAGAAGAGGGAGTCGCTTGTACCTTCAGCGGGCGTTCTGGGCAGCACGGTTTGCTGACTAATCTGATAACTCCCCCCTTCATAAGATAGCTGTTGTTTTCTGGCAGAAACCGGTGGCTTTCGGCGCTCAAGCGATGGGGCGTAGAGCTGGTGGTCGGGCCCGCTGCGAGCGGGCGGTGCTGGCTGGGGCTGGGGCTGGGGCCGGGACCCCCCTGCCCAGCCTCAAAGGGGGCCTCTGTTCCCGGCCGGTGGAATTGGCCCCCGGGCCCTGTCCCAGCGGATCCTCCCCCAGTCATGCGCACCCGTCCAAAAAGGGCCCTACTCATCCCAAGCCTCTACCCTTGGCTGTACTGAGAGCAATTCAGGCTGCAGCAGACTAAATTGCCTCCTTTATTTCCTTCTTACTTTCATCTTGGACCAAACCCTTCCCCCCCTCTCCCTCCCTTGCCTCTTTTCTTTTTTGCTGTGTGCCTGAGGCTCACATTAATACAATTTCGGCACCACCCCTATTTTTGTGTGTGTATGGGGGGAGTTTGAAGGGGAAAAAAAAAAAGGACCTTAGCACAAAAGCCCTGCTCAGCAGCTAGAAAGTTCAAGCTGCTGCTGCTTCTCTGGCTGTGTGATGCTTTTCCTGTTTGTGAGTTTTGGGAAACATTTTTGCTTTGTACTGTAATGGAATTAAGAGGACAGATGCTGACTGTAAATGGGACACGCGACTACCAGCCCCTAGCTTAAATATTTAGATGCAATGTTACAATTACTGACTTGATGCACAGGCTTTGAAGTGGTGGCACATGATCTAAAGGGTAGCTCGGGCTAGATGGGCTTGCAGATGTTTTGATTAGGGTTGGTCAGTATCATGCAGCCAGTTATTTTTAGTTTGTTAAACTAATAAAGGCAGTTTCTTTAACATGCAGGCACCAGATATCAATTTGAGTAATCCCATTCATTTCTGCATCGTAGACTGTCGGGTTAGCGGCTGGAGCATGGGATGAGGCAGATGCTGAGTTAGATTTTGGTTGTGGTTTACTGATGAAGGGCTTGTCGCGATTTTGCTCCAGCGTCCTGTCCCAGGGCACAGTGGTGCGGGGACTTACTTGCCGTGTGAAATACTGTTGTGCCTTACGGCTGAGAAGCACAATGTGTTCCCTCGCTCCGTGTTCCTGGTACAGGTTCACTTATTGAATGAAATATGATGACTGTGGCTGCAGGCAATTATCTTCTTGAGTCTGGAATTTCGTACAGTACTTTACATATTTGGTCACTAGCAGGTCTCAGAAATCAGCTCGTGTATCAGAATTTCGTTTCTGAGGCTCTCAGAGCTGACAAGAAAATAGTGCTTAATTAAGAAAAACTCCCCAATGACTCCAGGATTTGGCTCAAGGCAGATAGTGCTAACAGTATTTTCTGTCTGTCTTTTTCCTTTCTTTTCTCATATCTCCATAGTGTGTGAGAGTCCAGCCCTGGACAGAACAGCCAGGTGCTGCACAAGTGCAAATCGATGTAGGTGATGCCACACAGACCCAATACAGCTTTGTTTCTTCTGCCTGACCCATTGTCACTGTGGGACTCTGGGCCAGGCTCCCGCTTCCAAATCATTATTCTGAGCTAATAATAATAACTGATGACCTCAACGATGAATAATGACCTCACCGTCAAGCGAGAATGCAATGTTCCAGCATGCTGAGCATTTTCAGAAAGGTGCTAAATGTTTGTGTTTTGAGTGACTCCAGAGCGGAGTTTGCTGCTCCAGAGATGCCGGGAGCAGCCCATGCCCTCCTGACTCGAGGGTGAGCTGGGGGACTTGGAGGAGAGTGCTGGTTGTCAGACTGACTGCAGCTAATTGCCTTACGTAAGCACTGGTAATACTTCCAGCTGTGGGAAGAAAGGGTGTTACTCAGCCTAGCAGCGGCTTTCTGAAGTAATGTATAGGTACATCATATCCCTTTCTTGAAATCATGATTTCATTAATGAGTTTGCATGTTTTGCCATCTTAGGGACACTTTCTTCAACTTAAGAAGTGCTTATTCAAACAGAACCGCTGAGGGCATCCTTTCCTTTTTTTTCTCATTGCATATATCTAGGACAAAGGCAAATGATATTTTAGCAAGTATCAGGATTGCTTCAAACACAGCAGTTGATTTACTTGAATTTGTACCCAAGTTCGCATCTTTTTTCATTGCTCTAAAAATCTTAATAATCTGTTAGACTTACACAGTATCATTCTAGAAAGGGTGAGGCAAGAAACGTGGTCAGTCGACTTTGGTGGGGCTAGGACTTACTCCGAAAATGTGATTTTTATCTTTGGCTTTCTGGATTCTCCTATGACTGCAAAATCCTTGACGTCAGTAGGAATTTACCATGGTAAAGACCAGGCTCTTCTTGAAATCAGCTCTGTAATGTGCTGAGCAACTGCAGCTCTGTGGGGAAATGCGCAGGTTTAGGATGGGACATGGGTTTACTGGATCGGGTATCAGACCTCCAGTTCTGCAAAGGCGATCATATGCGGGTAACGGCGAGGAGTCCCACTCAAAGGGCCTGTTCATGTGTGTAAAGTTACTCATGTGGGTTGGGGCAGGCAGGAATGGGGCCCAAATTTGTTCTATTCTGTTAATAGAAACTACCCACTAAACAAGAGCGTGACTCTAATCCCGAGTGAAAGTCTCTGCCAAAACTCTCATCAAGGGCAAGGATCTCTATATGTGTTTACACAGGGGTAGCAACGGTATCAGCAGACAGACAGAGACTTTAGTTAGATAAAAACAAAACTAGAAATTAATGCTGAAAGTAAAAGTTGATGCTGATGAAATCCTTAAAACAGATTATTTTCTGGGTCTGATTTTGAATAGTAATTCTCTGTTGTATCAGTCAAAGGCAACACTTTTTTCTAACACTTACTTAGGAAAGGTTTAGTTTGGTATTAGGTTTACTTATTGATCAGGGTTGGAACAGGGTTTAGAAGAGAGAAGCCAATAAAGTTGATAGTGATAAATTATCACGAATCCCCAGGGCTGTGTAATAAAAGTGCATTGGGAAATGAAGCAGAACTACAAAGTGCTCTCTGGTTAATTTAAGAAGAAATTGAGTGAAACGCAAAGCAATAAATCAGAGCAAGCCAGTCAATGTGAATTTCTCCATGTAAATGTCACTTTAAATCCTACGTAACAAACACATGTGGCTAGAGAAAGAACAAAATATATAAATAAAAATGCAGGATACTTCCAAGCGTCCCCCAAAGGCTGAGCTCTCTGGCTAATAAAAATGATGCACAGTAACATAATTCACTGCAAGACCTTGTTTAGCGTAGTGTGAGCTCGGCATTTTACTTTCCTTGCCCTGGAGTACTCCTGCCCCATGCTGTTAAACTAATTCAGTTTAAATCACTCTGCCTAGAAAAAAAAGTGAAGCGTAATGAAATTAAAACTCACTGAGGACACATTAGAGTTAAAGTGTGTCATGCGCCGAGATTATTTAGTTAGTGGAGTTCGATGTAATTGTCGACAGGTCATTTATTCATCCTAGTAAATAAAGATTCACGAACTATTAAGAATGTGCATATATAACTAGTGAGACAGTAAAAGGCAATTAAGCAGTCAGTTTAATGTCTTATCTTGCTGGTTGCCCTACAGTTGTTTTACAACTAGGAATTAAAATTTGAAAAGGAAGTTTTCAGTGTCCCTGGCCAAATATTGATTAAGTAGTTGTTTGCTGATGCCATTGTGGCACATAAAAAGGCTAGTAGTTCTGCCCCTTGTTGTTCATCTTCCATTGTCACTGATTCTTAACCTCGGAGATCAAAGGAGGATCATTTCAGTTTATCTGTCTTGGAAAATCCTTCTTTGCTCCTAAACCCGTATGGATTAATGGCCAAATTGTCTTTAATGAGATGTGAAATTTGAATGGAATCCCTATTTTGCATGGTCTGTTGGATGTATGCACTGTACGCTCTTACAGTTTTGTGGAGGATTTTTGTTTAGCATTATTGCATTTATTTTTATTTTGTTTGAATTGTTTTATTTATAATGCACTGTAATTTTACTATTACAACAGGTAAATTATGTGGTATTCCACTGAATTTTGAAGAAACTAATTTTATTGCATGCAGTCGTTTTGGTGAGTGGAGTCTAAAGAAAAAAAAAGTTGTTTTTTATACCAAATAACATAGGAGACAAATGGTCCAGGACTGCCCCTAAAAGAAAGGGAGTTTGAGAAGCCAGTCAGTTCTTCAGAATGGGCTCTCAGTATAAAGGGGACACAAACGAGCTTGCAGCACTTCTTGGTGCATTTTCTTCAGTTTTGATTTTATAGACCTCGCTTGCATCGGTGAGGGTAGTTGTACTGTCCCTCCTCAAAAAAGGGGGGGAACGTCAGATTGGCCAGGCTGTGCTGAAAAGCAGGCAAGAGTCCTCAAGAATAATCGGTTCCTTGTTGCATTACAGAAAGCTATACTTATTTCAGAGATAGTAAAATATATTCTACCACATCCTCAACAGAAGAGGCTGTGCAGTCTGGATGTGTTATGTTGGCTTGTAGTTATGCTATGGAGTTTCAGCTGAATTGTAGGGTATGTGAGCATTAGATCCAGGTCCCGCTGCTTCCACTGGCATCTCTGGACACAGAAATTTGGCTTCACAAATGGTAGTAAGAAGTCTGGTGAAGCCGGAGAGCCTCTCCTGGTGTTGGTTGATTTACGTGGGTGAGTCTCCTCTGCTGTAGTGACAAACAGCAGAATAAAGGGCTAAACCAGATTTTTTTTAATCATCATTTTCTCATTCCCTTTCTTAAATACACCCTGTTTTCATTTTGTCTGGTTATCTCTGAATAAAATATCAGTCTGTCCATACTTTACATGTACCCAGCTACTTTAGGAGACATTTTGCCCCAGAGTAACAGCTACAATTCTTTGAAAGCATTTTAGGTACAAATTTCCTTACCGTCCATGAACTCAAATTGTTCGTTTCCGTGGAGAGCTGCGGTGAGGACAGTGCTATACATTCTACCTTTTGATCTTTTTTTTAATGGATATTTGCCTGGATGTAGACTTTCTGCCAAACGTGACCACTGTTTATATCGTGCACAAGTCCATATATGGACCTGTCTTAAGGATTTTTGTATTTATGATATGCCTCATGTTGGATGTCTGATCCAAAAATGACTATGTAGTAATTTCTTTATCAGATATAGTGTCACATAGATCACTGAGGAATAAACTGTCTGCAAGCTGACATTTCTGCAAGCAGACAGCTTATTCAGCCCCTGTCAGATCTTATTCACCTTATTTAAATGAGTAGGACTGTTCATGCCAATATAATCAAGATCTGTTCCATACACCAGCCCAGAAATCAGTAACAACTACAGTTCTTCTGGCAAAATTACTCTACTCTTCTTTGTTAAAAATGTAACCAATATCTAATCCATATACCTCCTGCGAGGCAGTAGCACCAATATACTCAGTGTAACCAAATCAGACTTAAAACTACTTTCCATCTCTACATCTTTAACTGGCTCAGAGAAAGGTGGAGAGGAATATAGACAGCTTTTATAGAAACCAGGCTAACGGGGCAGGGGGGAACGCTTCCACAGAAAATCACTTATTACTGAAGATGGTGTGGCAGGACTTCCTTTTCATTTCGACCTAAGGGCTGGTTGTTTGATCTGCTGTGAAGTGCTGAAGGGTTGGAGCGTGAGCTGTGGGGTTATCAGTGTCCGAGTGATGACTCTGACACCTACCCAGCCCCTCCAGTTAGGCTGAGTGGCGAGAAAAAACCTGCACAGAAGTAGCTGGAAGTCAGGTTTCCACTGGTTTCACGAAGAGCAAAATAAGTTGTTTTCATAAAGGAGAGAAATGCGAAAATGGGAGGTGAAATACACTATTTACCCATTTTCACAACAAAATCCTGTGCAGTATGTTTTGCCAAAATTAAAAAAAAAAAAACCACCTCAGGAATACTATTTACCATGTATAAATCAAGATTAACTTCACTGCAGCTGGTGGACTGACGCTGGTGTGTGAGCAAATGCTGAATTTGATCATCAGTATTGACATGTAAGAAGGGATAATTTCAAATATCTACCATCCTGCAGGTTGAACTCACCCAAGTGCTACCCCTGCCAATAGTTTCACCCAAGCCAGAAAAGTTATCTGACTAAGGACTGTTCACACAAGAAGTGATGTTTCAAGCGAGCGGTCATCCAACCTTTATGGTGCAGTATTTTGGAGGGAGGGAGGTCTGCAAAATTTTCTGTACATTTTTCTTTAACTTTTTAATACATGCGGTGCAGAGAAAGGCACAGCATGCTCTAACCTCTCTTGCTGCCTATAGTATGTGTATGGTCTATAGCTTAACTAGGTTCTTTGCCACCATCTGTGGAACTGGAGAATAATAGAAGGAAACATTTAGGAATCTATTTAGAAGATCATACAATAGATGTTGCAGTTAGGAAAAAGCCCTGTGGCTTCATCCCTGGTTTAGCACAGTTGATTGGACCTGCTCCCTTTTAAATCAATGGGATCAAGCAAAAATGCTCAAATATTTGGTAGCTATACAGAAAACCACACAAATGCCTGTTGCTTTAGCACCCACAATTTGTTTTCTAACAAATACAGTGTTACCTTTTGAAAACCCCTTAAAACTAACTGCTTGTCCACCTCTTCTGAACAGCATTGAGACTGGCATAAGCTGCGTGTCGTGTGTGCCATGGCAGGTGACTCGGGCCAGCCTGCGCTGAGCTCGTGCCCAGCGGGGACTCGAGCAGTGCAAACGATTGCAGGCTCTGGGGATGCTCACTTCTCCTGGCGAACATGCAACATGGCTGCATACAGCAGACATTTTGTTTATCTTTTTCTTATTTCCTTCTCCTTCTGTTTAAAAAGTTTCTTGAGACCAAATTGCACCGTCATTTACGTCTGAACAATCCCCTGCTCTCATCAAGGGCTATGCAGGTTACTTAGGGTTGAATTTGGCCCTGATATGAAAATTTAATTACATTTCAGATTTGAGGGAACTCATACTCTTTCTCAGGCTTAGCAAGACTTTATAGCACTAAACATCTATTTTCGCTGATAAATGAGAGATCTGACATGGCAAGTAAGCGTAGTTAAAATAAAATGTTACAAGCAGAGCAAATTAAAAGGAGATGTTTTAGAGAACTGCACTTAAAAATTTTCTAACGCATGATTTAGCGAAAAACGGCAAACAAAACCCCTGGCCCTCAGCTGCGGGAAGCTCTGTAACAAATCTGCTCCATCAGTCCCTCCCGGCAGGACGGGAGGCGAAGCACTGCTTGCTCAGTTTGATTTCTGGCTCCTCCCTGGCTGAAGGGTATCACAAGGGGAGGCGCGCTCTGTCTTCCTAAACTGCATTCCCCCCCCTGCAACCTCCGATCCTAATCAACACAGCAGATGAAATTTTGGGAAAGAAATATGGAGCTCTAATTGGAACCATTGTCAAACCCTACACTATGACAGGCATAACGAGGATTTTTCTCCAAACTCTTAGAGGACACTTGGCTGAGGAAGAACTTAAAAACAAGATGGGATTCAAAGTTACTGTACTTCTGCGTTGGCAGTTGAAAAGATGGAGTGATGATTGATGACATAAATATGTCTCTTAATCTGATATCAGGAACAGACTTGTCAGCCCTGGAAGAGCAAATCAGAAACAAAAATTTAGTGTGAGTATTAAAAGAATCCTAAATACCTCTAATATCTGAATCCAGATAATGGTAGTTGTAAATAAAAAATAAAACACCCCAGAAAAGTTCTATAAGGGGAAAAAAAAGATCCTTCAGGTGATCAAAGAGTAGAGTAGGGGCTCATCTGTTTCCTATCTTGGGCATTATCACACAGAAAAGTTACTCTTTTAAATGAATAGGCCACCTGGCACTTATTTTTTGGCCACTGGCTAGCACAGGGAGGGCATGCAGAAGGATGGGTTTCCCAGGACAGCAATGGGGGAACTCCTTTGGATGCACTTTGTTTTCTTGCTATTACTCTTTCCGTTTTAGCCTCAGGGGTTTTGAGGAGGGGTGTGCCCTTGGGGTGCCTTGGACCAGTTTTTCAGGGCCAGATCCTTTGGTTAAAGGACCCATTGTGCTTCTCTGAGTGTGAGTTCGAAGCAGTGAGGAGAGCCCTACAGGGATGTGGGGCTGGGAGCAGTACCTCTGAGTGCAGGGGTGGCTCCCAGCCCAGGCAGGAGCTGGTGCTACCCTGTTTCCAACCTGTGGAGTTCCTTGCTCTGCCTTTGCCCTTCTCTTCTGAGAGACTTGTAAGTGCTTTTCATTTTTCTTAATGTGAAGTTTAAAGCTTCCACAGGACTGTTGTGTTCTCTAGGTGGAGATGTTGTGGTCGCAGTTGTGCTTTGTAGGTGGCATTTTGCACTTGGTGACGTTCAGCTCTTTGAGCAGATGCCTTTGGTCCCAGTGATTTGGGCTAAATGGCTTCCCCACTTGCACAGCTGCTGCTGGTTTGCTGCTGAAGTTCCCACAGCTGTGGGAAAGTGGCTGCTAAAGGCATCTTTCCATGGGCATCTTTGGGGTGGGACAGGGGAGCTTTTTTTAATACCCTTTTTGAGTATGAAAGAGTGATCTTGGTGACTAATATGTGTATAAGTAAGTGATACCCCTAAATACAAACAAGAAAAAAAGTGGTCATAGCAAAATTAGTGCTAGAAGAGCTGGGTTTGGTTTGGAAGAGAACCGGTTTGAGCTGGTGTAATTTGCTCTGTGTTTCTCAGAGTGACTTTCTGCGTTGCCTGTGTCAGGAGCCAGCTGAGATGGGACTGCTCATGCCTTCTCTGTGGTTACTAGTCTCTGCTTGGTGCTGATGCCTCAGAGCAGGAAGAAGCTGTTCTTTCTTTCTTTCTCTCCTTTATTTTTATTTTTTTCCCTCCTGTTGCTGTGCATCCCGGCAGTGTGTGCAGTGGAGAAGGGGCTGGAGAGTAGGAGATCTGTCTGTGTCAGCTGCTCCTGTTTGGCTAAGTCTTGTCTTTGTATCTTTGTGTGTTTTTTTGTGGTGTTTTTTTTTTTTTTTTGTTTTGTTAGAAATGAGACCAATGATATTCTCCTCCCTCAATGGTATTCCCAAATGTCTGGGATCCAGAAATCAAAAGTGCTACATAGGTTCAGCTGCCATAGGTCATCAGTTGAAACTGCAAATCCAGATGAAATGATGTTTCAGAACGAATGCCTGGTGGCTAGAAAGGATTGTAACTTCCATTGTCTTTGGAAGAGCAGTGGGGCTTCCAGCCTTTGGGGGTGCTGAGCTGGAGAACACTGAGTTGTTTGTAGAGGGACCAGTGAGTGCTCTCTGGTCTAGTGGCCCGTGGCATGGAGCACTTCTTAACTGAGCAGGGCAATGCTGCAACCCCTGGCTCAGGGCAGCAGGTGAGTGTGTTTTGATGAAATGGATTGACACTCAGCATTTATTTCTAATATTTTTATTACTATTGTTTACAGCAAAAGCAGATCAGTGACTGATATGGTCTGGGATTAAGTTCCTGAATTCAGCGGTGTTGCCTCAATTTACATTGAGGCTCTGAGTCACAATGTGTTTACTGGAGTACAGCAATTAAAGATACATACTTTTTGCTGGCTTTGCTGGGTTTCCCATGAATAGTCTGCAATTTTCTCAAATATGTGGTGTGGAAAATCTATTCAATAATATATGCAAATAATCTTTGGTTCTAAGCAAATGTTCGATGCTTGAAATTTATGTGGTTGTGACTGAGCACGCAGGTCTCGCACTGTTTTCTCTTCTAAAACTGGGTGTTGCCATTGCATTCACTAAGAACGGATCATAACTTCTGGATAGCTGCTTAAAACATTTTATTTCTTTTGAAATTGGATTTTTTTTACTAATGTTCTTGTTAAAATAGAAATATGAACTGAGCGGAAAAAGGAGACAAACATCATGCTGTAAACATTCTTTTGTTGTATATTGCTAGTATTTATAGTTTAAAACTGTAGCTTTCAAAATCTATGCAACAGAATGCATTTCTCAGTGGTGGGGTTTTGTGTTGCACAGAATGATTAGAGATGAACTATTTTGGTTTGGTTTTAAACTTTTTAAAGTTAAATCTGTACTTTCTTTTATAAACATTTTTCCTGACAGAGAGAAATAGTCTAGTGACTTGGACATAAAGCCATGAGCCAAAACACTGAGGAGCCAGTTCCAGTTGATAGACTGGCTTGAACTTGTCAACAGGTCTTAGAAAAGTCTTTAGATGTGCAACTGCAGTACAACTTGCAGTAAGGTGAGATTTGATTTCCAGAATTGCTGATACAAATAGTTTTTACTGGTTTCTAGACCTTCAAGGAAAATGGCATTGTTACAGTCAGTTTTTTAAACAGTAAAATTGTGGGTTTTGTTTTGTGTTTGTTTTTCTTTAACGCCACTGATTCCTCTAATTAATAGTGTCAAGTATGTGAGATTTCTCATAAACCTCAAAAAAGCCTCTTGAATTTAATGGAAAGACTTGCATTGTCTTTAATGAAATTTGGTCAGACCCTAAACTAACAGGGTTTTTTTTTCCTGCCCCTCCCCTTTCCTGGAGGGGAAAAAAGTTTTGGGTTTTTTTTTTTGAGGAAACAGGGGAATTCTAGCATTCCTGGGCATGAGAGGAGAATACTGATTAGAATCAGGCAGAGAGCAAGCAGGTGCTGAGCATGTTCATTGCTTAACCCCCTGCCCTGCTCCTGCATCCCTGCCCTGACCCAGCGCACAGACCCTGCAAATAGCAGCAAGTTGCCAGATGTTGGAGATGTTTTCAGGGAGAGCAATTATTCTCCAGGTCTTGTCTAAAACCAGGGAGCTCCTACAATGGTTGTATTTCATGTTTAAAGCCGGTCTGCATAAGCCACTGGAGACTGTGCTGGGGAAAAATACTGTGTTTCTGAAGATGAGGACTGGCTGTTCTGTTGCAAAGTGCTGTGTGGCTGTGGTATCCGTTTGCAAAAAGTTACACAAAAAACTAACAAGCAGAGTAGATTGCCTGGGGGGAAAAGCTGTCTATTTTTTTTTTTTTTGAGAAAAAAGATTTTATGGCTTAGAAACAGTACACCCTAAAGAGAGGTGTGTTTAAAAGTTAGACTTGAAAGCTTTTGTCTGGAGAATAATACGCTTGGAGTGAAGAGCGGCACAATGGCTGTCTTTTCTTCTAGTTACATATGGGCAAGCATCAGTCAGCCAAGGAAGAACTTCAAAGGCCAAAGTAAAAACTTGCTCGGCTCTTTCTTTCCTGACAGGTTTTTCTTGAGGTAAGATGGGGAGAGCTGTTCATGCTGGGAACTGGCGCTCTCCTCCTGTAGCAGAGGCAGCAATAGATCTCATGCAAACCAACGTACACAGCCTGAACTCTGTCTTCGGCTGATGTGCCTTTTTGGAAGCTACTCCCATGTCATGAGTCTTTTATTGCTTATTCGTAAAGAGGTCTCAGAAATTCCACTTCTGCCTTGCTGGGAAGGCACCATGCCAGATGGAAGGGGAAGCTGTTTTCTAAACATGTTCCTAGGAAAGATCTACTTCTCTGCCTGGAGAAAATACTCATTATTCGTACACTGTAAATTGCCTTTAAGGTGGGGAAGATAGCCCCGATGTGGTTTAATGTAAGTAGTCCAACGATATAACTGTGGCGCATTAAATTAGTCTCTGAACTTCATGTCTGTCATGTAAATAACATCCAGAGAAAGGTCTGCAACGTGACCTTACATCATCATTTTGTTTTGTGAATTTTGAAAGCCTTTTTTTTTACCTGGAAATTTATTTAGATGATGTTAAATGCAGCAGTCATTTACCTAGGTTAAAAATGGATTTAAGCAGCAATTTAGTGTTACCTGCAAGGCTGTGATCTGGAGGCATGCAAAAAAAATGTACTGCTACTTTAGTGAACTGTGCATGTCACATCAGTCTTTGTTCAAGGCATGGGCACAACAGAGAAACCAGAGGATGTCTAAGGGAGAAAGCAGCTCTCCTGTGTTCCCAAGACCGCAAAGCAGAGCAGTCCATGCCACAAGCCTGAACCACACTGACTCTCCTGCTGATGCATGCAAGGCTGTTCACTTTCTGGGGAGTGGGGTAGGGGAAGACAGTCACCTTTTGGAACAAAAGAAATATTGCAGCATCTTAGCTCTAATACTCAAGAAATGCTTATACAGGCAAGAGAGCACCCCCTCTGCCAGCCCACGTCCGGGGCGGTACGTGAGCATCAGTGAGCGTGGCTTGTGCCACCACGGAGCCAGTCATTGAGCAAAGCTGTGGGAGGAGAGGGCCAGGTCGCCTTTCTCCTGAAGCATGTAGCAATTTATCTGAGCATCAGAGAAGGCTTGGGCAGGCTGTTCTCACAGCATGTTTGGACTTCAGTGCTGCAAGGGGAGACCAGTGGTGGCTGTTTGCTTGCTCTGTGTTCCTATGCTGATTGTCTAGCTGTGCCAGGCTTACCGTTTGAGTCCCTTTCCATGACAGCCGTCGTACAGTTAGCTGTGCATTCGGCGGGGAAGAACAACCAGTAATTGTGAATGAACTGGCAATAATGTGTTTCAGTAACTCTGTTTCATATTGTGTTTGAGTTGATGGCTTCAAGAATGGAAAACAAGACTTTGGGATGTTGTGGAAGATCTCTGTTCACATGCTCGGTGTTTTGGCTCAAGCCTGTCGTACATGCTTGGGCATCCTTGGCTTTAGTCAGGCTGTTTGAAGGAAACTGCATTTCAGGGGTAGGATGAAAGCAAATGATTTGCCCACAACAGCAGCAGTTGCAGTGATATTTGCTAGGAGTGCATTACATGGTTTGTCTAGACAGAGTCTATAGGCTGCTTTGAAGCCGTCAGTGGTCAGAAGGTAACCGAGAAAAGCTGGCTTAGTGTTGATTGGCTTAAATTTGCCATACAAGGGTTCGCACACCTATTGAAGAAAACTTCTAAGAAAAATTTCTGTAAGTGGAAAAAAGACAGGTGCCCTCTGCATTGATGATTTCAGCTTCATTGCTGAGAGAGTTTCAGTTAGCAGAGCAAAGGGGTGTTTGTGTTCCTCAGGAAACACAGAACAAACATACATGCAATTGTGGAGAACAGTCATCTGAACAGATGCTATTTTATAATAAATTTCAAATGCGCAATACCGCAACCTATTCATGCTTTTTCTTTTGGCGTAATGCAATGCCATCTGACTCTGAAAATCGAGTCTGTGAACAATCAGTTACAATTAATTTTATCTTCCATTTTGGGAAAAGGGTGAAAGAATAAATAGGAGTTAGAGCTAAAAATGGGACAGCAGGCTTGAATTTGGTAGAGCGTTGTCAGTGGGGTTTTAGTTTTTCAAAAGTAAAGAGGAGCACTTTGGATTCTGGTTCTGTTGTGGGCTGACAGCCTTAGACCGTTAGTGGGAATTGGACAATAGTCCTTGTTTTGCATCAGCTGTATAGAGCTTAAAACATATTTGGGAAATGAGAGAATTTGGTTCCCACTTGCATGGAACATTTTTAGACTCTTGCAATTTGAATGTAACACTTTTGACCATGATTGTGTTTCTGTATTATCATCTCCAGAGTACTTATTTTTATAAAATAATAAATGAAAGATCCTTTGACTTCCCTAGTAGAAAAGTACTAGATAAATTCAGGGTATTATTTTTACCCTATTCCTTTTCCTAATTTGAACCACCACTGTCAATTTGCTAGAGATTGAGATAGGGGAAAGTTGAGGACCAGGAGGGATTCTTGTTTTGCTGCCACTTTTCATCAGATGTTGATCACTTGTGTAGTAAGTGCCACAAGCACTTGCAGAATTGAGTCTTTACAGGTATCAGAATAGAACAAAAACCTGAAAATTTGTCTTGACAAGTTTCTGTTACACAAGTATTCAGGATGTATTTGGGCATTTATCTGTCTGTCCTTGACTGCACAGGGAAGAGAGCTATGTAAAGAGCTTGGCATCGGGTTCAGTACACTCAGATTAGTCACCATCTCCTTTTTCTTGTATGTTTCTGTAGTTACTTTGTATCACTGATTTGAATTTTAGTAAGAGAATGACTTTTAATCTCCTTTTATGTGTTTTGATAGGTTACAAAGAGGAAAATGGCATAATTTGAGATACTGCCTTAATTTAATTACTCTTGTGAAACAAGAAATAATGGACTGAAGCATTACAAATTTGTAGTTCCATGTAGATGTTCCAATAAACTGGCAGGAATTAGTGCCATAATACAGAATATGTTTTAAGACCAGATTCTGGTCCTGGCATCAAATTCTGGCGTCAAATCAGAGTGGTTCCTTTGCCAAAGTCACTTGATTTCCAGCAGTGTAACAGAGATCTGAATCTGGCTTTATGGATAATTTTGTACCATTTGAACAACTGAGGACTTTTGCCTGAGCAAAGGCATGTAGGATGTACTGCCAGGTATAGGACGATCTGCGTTGTAAGGCTTAGTTATTTTTCTAGTTTTCACTTGGGGATATTAGTTGATGTTTATAGAGGATCTTTATTTAATTATATGAAACAAGTTATGGAATGAATAATGCTACATTTTTGGGTAAATCTGAAAGATTTCTGGTCACTTTTAATCCAGCTTCTGTAATAAGGTGGTAAAGCACACTTTAGTCTGATGTATTTATCTGATATTAGTCCTCTGTGTGTATTGTTAAGAAATCTTACCGATGTTACGGAACGATGCTCTGTAACTTCTGCTCGTTGGGTGTGTGTCATATTTCACATGCACAAGCCGTACAGATGAACACAGCAGTTATAGTAAGCTGTGGAGTTGTTGGGGCAGAGCTGAGTCTGACCAGGCACGTTGCTTGTGTAGCCAGAAGAACATCATGTACTTGTTACAATAGATGCGTTGGCAACAATTTAAGCAAAGCTGTACCTGCTTTTATTAGTAAAAGGATGCAAACGGAGAATTTTATGCATATGTTAAGAAAAGTGTCTTTTACTGCTCAGAGGGCTTGCTATCAACACCCATTGAAGTCTCCAAATTAAAAAACAAACAAACAAGCAACCCACCCCAAAACCCAAGTTTCAAACAAAACCCGATCCTATGTTCTGTGTGATGGATAACTTAGTAAGCTAGGCTATATCCTCTTAAGACACTTTTCTGGCACCACTCCATGTGAGCACTGTTAAATACTTTGTCCTGTTGTCTTTCTAAATACTATTTCGAGGTTATGCTGATCAGGAGATCTCAGAACTGTTTTCAGCTGGGAAGATACAAGCAGATTAAACGTGAAACTCCATCAAATCATGGCAATTATGGCAACATTTTGTTCTGAAGAAAACAAAAGGAAGAATTCAGGCTACATAAAAGCATTCACTTCAACATTTTGCAGAACTAAATATTTTTATTTGTTAATTTAAAAATGTTGTTTCTAATTGTTAAACTTTTACCCTTAGAAAATGAAGATTAAAGGGCTGATAATTTTTTTATTGTTGCTTTTGAGACAAAGAGAATGTACTCAAAAAGAATTTTCCCCTACAGTTTTCTGCTATTGAGGCATATTCAGATTTCTGTTCTTAAACAGAAGGAAAACAAATGCTGAGATACCCAACTTCTCTGGAGGCCAGAATTTCTCACTCCAGAAAGTATCCTTTAGAGGGCTGAGTGTGAAGAAAATGCCAGAAACAATATTTTCACTTTTTTTTTTTTTCTGTCTCTGGTTTACACAAACCAGTTAGCCTGTGAGATGTGAAGAAGTTGGC
This sequence comes from Nyctibius grandis, assembly GCF_013368605.1. Lineage (NCBI taxonomy): Eukaryota > Metazoa > Chordata > Aves > Nyctibiiformes > Nyctibiidae > Nyctibius > Nyctibius grandis. Next base: position 19,986,710 of record NC_090665.1, read on the forward strand.
AGCCTCTCGTAGGATGAAGTAAAGAAGCAATTTTTGTGGTTGTCCCCTGCAGTGTTTCTGTGCACAGCAGCACACAGCGACAGCAGGCACCGAAGCAGATAGGAAGGACTTGCCGTATTAGAGCTGACTTCACTGGCTGGATCAGTCCCGAAAAGTAAAACAAGTTACAGCAATAGGTAAAAGTACTTATTTTCATTAGAGCAACATATTTTCCCCACCTGTGAAGTGTTAGTAATGAGCGAATTTAGTCTGTCACTTAGCTTAAAAAGGCAAGTGATTTATGCAATATCTTTAAAGCTTTTTCAGTTTGTTTCACAGACTTTCTGTTAATCTGAAATCCTAGGAGTTGTTCAGGGAAATGGCAGGCAACATACCAGCAAAGCAGATAACTATAACTGAGCGATGGTTTGAAATAGACATGAATATTAATTATTTTGGAGCTGCTTGACGTATAAGCTGAGTTTGATCAGGGGCTGCTTCTTTCTTTCTTTCCTTTTAGTTTTCCTTCATTTTTTCATTCTTTTGTGCACTTGACACACAGCTTCTCTAAAGTGGCTTTGCAGAAACTGTTGGCATGGTCCCTGCACAGTCTTTCCATGGAGTAAACTGCTTCCCCAATGTATAGCTCAAGTTTTTAATGAAAAATTTTGTCTATGCTGTTTCAAACAAATGAAGAAATAGCTGTTGGCATAGAGGTACGGGTGGAAAGATGGTATTTGCTGGCAGTGCTGAGCACCTCTGTTGCTGTTGGATGTTGGGGATAAAGAGATTTGTGGGGAGAAGAACGGTGT